>NC_092859.1:81710395-81760527 GCF_032062135.1 Pyxicephalus adspersus | reverse complement strand
TCTGACCTCTGCGCTCTGTGTTACATATGTCTGACCTCTGCAATCGGTCTTACATTCTACTGACCTCTGCATTTTGTGTTACATACGTCTGACCTCTGCACTGTGTTACATACGTCTGACCTCTGCACTCAGTCTTACATTCTACTAACCTCTAAACAATGTGTTACATACTACTGACCCCTGCACTTTGTATTACATATCACTGCACTCTGTACTGTGTGTTACTTACATCTGACCTCTGCGCTCTGTGTTACATATGTCTGACCTCTGCAATCGGTCTTACATTCTACTGACCTCTGCATTTTGTGTTACATACGTCTGACCTCTGCACTGTGTTACATACGTCTGACCTCTGCACTCAGTCTTACATTCTACTAACCTCTAAACAATGTGTTACATACTACTGACCCCTGCACTTTGTATTACATATCACTGCACTCTGCACTGTGTGTTACTTACGTCTGACCTCTGCACTCTCTGTTACATACGTCTGACCTCTGCACTCTGTGTTACATACGTCTGACCTCTACACTCTGTGTTACATACGTCTGACCTCTACACTCTGTGTTACATACATCTGACCTCTGCACTCGGTCTTACATTCTACTGACCTATGCATTTTGTGTTACATACATCTGACCTCTGCACTGTGTTACATACGTCTGACCTCTGCACTCAGTCTTACATTCTACTGACCTCTACACAATGTGTTACATACTACTGACCCCTGCACTGTGTATTACATATCACTGCACTCTGCACTGTGTGTTACTTACGTCTGACCTGTGCACTCTGTGTTACATATGTTTGACCAATGCACTCGGTCTTACATTCTACTGACCTCTGCATTCTTTGTTACATATGACTGACATCTGCACTCTGTATCACATAATACTGACCTTTGCACTCTGTGTAACATACCGATGACCCCATGCAGGCTGCTCTATAGATTTTATAAGAACCTTTGATATTTAAAGTTATATAGTATTTAAATTGTTTTTTTGTGATAACAGGGAGGTGGTCTGTGTATACGATGTATGCAGAGATAAGGCTGAAATATTTCTATGGAGATATGAGAAGCAAGTAAACAGCTAAAACCTGCACTGGTGTTTAATTTTAACAATATCATTTAATCTTTCTTACAATCTATTGTGATGTTCCCATTTTTAATTCCACCTTCCCAAATGCTAGAGGCTTAATAAACTGAATTATTTAAAACAAATGTATACCAAAGTTCAGTTTAGTTTGTGCCGGGAGCATCTGAAAACAACAAATGCTCTGGCACTTGCTTACTGCAGCCTGAGTATTCTTCAAACTGCTAGGACAAGACAAGCCATATCAATGCTGTTAAATATACCTAAAGTAGGTCTCTTCGTAAGCTTTGTGTAATACAGATAATATTTATTTTTATTCTGTCCTTGTAGCTACAGAAAAGGTAATGAGTACATTTTAAAAGATTTACGTGCAGTATTTTCATTACTGAATATCCAGATTTAATATTTTTGATGGAAGGATTACCAGAATGTGGAGCAGAACAATGAATGTTCTTTAAAATGCAATATTTAATATGCCCACTAGAGGGCAATAGGAAAATAAAATGTTTTTTGAGTTATTGAGATTTCAGGCTGTTTGGCCACAATACTATACAAGGAATGGCTATAAAGTGTACAGATAAAAGAATTTGGTAGTATTGCATTTTTATGTATAAGGTTTGTGTTGAGTACAATGCAATCAGTAAGTCAAAGAAAATGCATTTTTAGTAAATAGTTTACATTTTACAAAGGATGAATAATAGGGACCAAAAGAGACACATTGAGATCTTAAAGATTCTAAAACTCAATTACCGAAATAAAACATGTCAACGTTACATTAATTCTACTTGGTTTATTAGATTTTTGAGCTGAGAAAGGCGGAGGAAGGTATTGTAATATAATCTAGCAGAGTTATAACATTTTATTCATTTAACTCCTAACTCATATTAGAAGAAAATATATTAAATGTAAAAACAGAGGAAAAACGTGTATTTGTCAGTTTAAGGGAGCTTAATTTGTAAAATATCTTAACAGCATTTTTTCAAGTTACAGGAGGGAGGCAGGGTATGCCCAAATAAAAAATACACTTTGCAAGATTAGGTGACAACCTCATAAAGGTAATATATAAAACTAAAGAACTGAATGTGCTACTGATGGCAACTAGACAATCTATCTTTTTGATGCTTCCAA
This sequence comes from Pyxicephalus adspersus, assembly GCF_032062135.1. Lineage (NCBI taxonomy): Eukaryota > Metazoa > Chordata > Amphibia > Anura > Pyxicephalidae > Pyxicephalus > Pyxicephalus adspersus. Next base: position 81,758,305 of record NC_092859.1, on the reverse strand, counting down.
TGCTTATTACAAGGTCAAAAGAAGGAATATATAAGATATATATATATATATATATATATATATATATATATATATATATAGGAAGGAATTTTATAGGCCTGCAGGTACATCTTCTTTTAGGTATTTACACATAAGTCTAATTATGAAAAAAGTGAAAAACTTGGGAGATTGCTGTTGACAATATTTTACATTAATATTCATGTTTTTACTATTACTGGCACTTTTAGAAACATTTTTAAGACATACATATAAGCTTGACCTAGAAAGGGCAGATCCCACATTATGTAAAGCAAATATTTCAAAGCAAGAGACCATCAAAACATTCCATTAAAATTTAATTGTTTTCCTCTAAGCCACTTTTTAATATATTCAGTTTCACATTGTACATTTGTTGTTTTTATTTGTGACAACAAAGAGTTATATTTTTGTTACCTTCAAACTGTATTTTATTTCCCAATAATTATGTTCTCTTTGGGCAATGAAGGCAATGTAGTATTATACTCGCAATCATACCAAAAAAATGCTTTTGCTACATATTTTCATCATTTTGTGTACAATACATGAATTTGCTGCACAGTGCAGCTTAAACAAGAACTGTCATTAGAATAAAGAAAAAACACCTACTTTTACTTCTACAGAGTCCTCGATCCCTCCACAGTTGGCTTCAATTCAGTCCCGCGCAGTTCTGGATTAATTCCTCACCTCAACACAGAGAAATCGCCAGATGCGGCATCTTCTTCCTTCATCTTCTGGCTTCTGTTTACGTCACCCGATCTAGCAGAAACTAGCAGAACTAAACCCAACATAAAAAAACACACTTACCTTTAATCCCACAAGTCAGTCTATTCCTTGGGAGGTTTCTTCTACCGAGTCCCGCGTCATCTCGGTATCTGTCTTCCAACATCTTCTCTCTTCTTTTGGGTTCTTCCTACGTCACCGATTTCACTGCTCAAGCTTAGGAATGGCATTTTTGTCCATTGATAAACCAAGATCAGGGCATGCAGTGCAGTAGCAGCCAAGAGCCTCCCAGGATGCGTGACATAGGAATCCCAGGATGCTTTGTGCCCCCATTCTGTCTTGATCGCCGCAATGCTGCACTGCATTTTCAACCATGCTCCCAACTGTTCCCATTTAACTGTCTGAAAGCTGTTAGAAACCATTTTGTATACATGTTTGCATGTGGTTGTTGGGTAATAGTGCATTTTCTGGAATTGATCTGTTTGCTTTTCCTCTGGAGAAAGAACTGCACTGGAAATACAAATACAAGGGCCACTCATGCAAATATGTTAAACTGTGGTATGGTTTTCTATTTGCAGTTTGCTATGTGCCTGGAAGTATTTTTGGTTTGCAACCATATGTATACAGGTAGTCCCAAGGTTACGTACAAGATAGGGACTGTGGGTTTGTGCTTAAGTTGAATTTGTATGTAAGTCAGAACAGGTACATTATTTTAATAAATGCAATTAGGAAAGATGTTTGTCTCAACATATTATTAGGCAACATGGTGTCAGTTACTGTATAAAATCACTGTGAGTTAAACACAAACAAAGCAAAAAAAAAATCTTTATGGAGCCTAGACATTCATTATCTTCTGGCATAAGCTGTGCTTTGAAATGCAAAAAGAGACAACAGCAGAGTTTGCCTTGACCATTAAATAATTACAAGAGGCTGCAGAAAGAGCTCACCCCCCTAAGATCACTCACAACTGTGTTTAGCATAATATTTTCTCTGCAAGTCATGCAAACCGCCCCCTCTAAGCCTCCGTCCTGCACACAAGAGAGCAGGGAAGCCCTGTTCGTATCTAGGAGGTGTCTGATTGTTGGATGTCCTTATCCCGGGGACTACCTGTATTTGCGTGTTTTCTGCTGTAACATAGCATTATTCTAGCAAACCTAATCAGAACAATATTATGCCTATTATCTTTGTGAATGTATTATTACCACATCATTTTTTAACTTGTGTATAAATAACATACCAGTGGTTTTTGATAGCATGGGCAAATTCAATTAGGTTTGTCAGCCATCAGAGCAAAACACAAACAGCAAATATGGCACAAAATGCTAAAAATGCTCAAAAAGTATTTATCTATAATATAATAAACACCCCCTTTATTAGTAGCCTTTAAACAATAGCACATTTAAAATCTCTGAATGTTTTCTGTCAGAACATTATCAGTTCCTTGTATCACCCCAGTTTCCCTAAAGATAACACGCACAGTATGCCTAGCAGTATTATGCATTCACAGTTAAAATACATGAAATGAATAATAAATAACAAGAGATAGCAATTATTTTTTTTCCTTTGACTACACCCCATGCTGAGATACTAAATAAACTTTTACCATTGTTTCAAAATCTTTTTTAAAGGGCATTTACTGTAAATAGCTGATTGCCCTTGCTTAATTACATTTGCATGTCATGTTTCTTGTTTAAATGCAATTTTTTCAAGTTGTCTTCTCTTGAATCTTCTTTTTACACCACACAATTATTCTAATTGTACATAAAGTGAAAACACTGAATGTGATTCTAATTAAAAACAAAAGTCCTGTCATCAAAAAACTGCAGGACAGAGATAATATCAGTAAATTATGCTATTTAGATTTTCTTGGAGGAGTGCGCCAATGCTGCAATCTTACAAGCTCCACCCTCTTATTATCTGTTTTTAGGCAGTTATGCATTTAGATCAGCATTTAGATATATTAATACTTATATATTTGCATTCTAATCCTTGGTGAGGGTGACAGCTAATAAATAACAAGTAACTTCTTTCCCACAGTTTCACATCTCTAATTTGTTTACAATAAAAGTTTAGAAGTTGATTTAATTGTTCGTATTTGCTAACTATGGTTACCTAAGGCTATGTACGAATGTCAGTTCATTGTCGCCCGAGGCGAACACTTGTGCTTGTTTCAGGCGAGAATCTGACATGTTAGGTCACCAGATGTAATACATGGATCAACCAGGAAGTATATGAACAACCAATGGGGAATGACCGCTATAACGTCAAGTAAGGAAAGCACAGAAGGGGAGCCACTCACCTATCATCCCTCCTACCCTCTCCATAGAACAGAACAGGTGCTGTGTGTACATTGCTCGTTCATTCATCTGTCACTCTCTGTCGATTGAAATGATTGTGAAGGATTGTTTCCAATGATAAAAATTGCATTAATATTATACAGTATTTATAAACGTAGGTAAAAACATAAAATCTATCTCGCAGCAGATCAATGTACCATGGCATGCCATTTTTTTTGCAGAGCTTGTAAAAAGAGCTTGATTATCTCTTAAATCATCTTCAGTATTCCCTGAGCACCAGCATCCCCCTCTTATTGTACATATGCCAGATATAAAAGAAGGCTCTTTTATTGTATATAATATAAGCTTAGATTACTTTTTTTATGACACCTTAACCTAAAGATGGCAGCAAAACTCGAAGCTCTACTAATGGAATAGGTGTCGGAGCCATCTGTATGCCAGCTATTTTATATCAGATGGCCATGTGAACTTATTTACGGTATCTGATCTAAAGATAGATATTATCTACATTTTTATTATAGAACTACTCATAAGCTTCATTATAGAAGAGTAGTTGCCTTATATAGATAGAGGTGTGAGTTTTATTTATATGATTATATTTTCAAGATTACATTGGTCAAGAGTTGTTTAGGTTAGTGTTCACATGGTAATAAAAATAAACAGTGTAAAGTTTGGGGATTAGCTCAGACCGCAGTCGGCACGCTTTCCACCAAAAGGGTGTAACAAACACAAGTCCTTATTGGGATACCTAAAAAAACAGCTACTTTTCAGCAACTCAGTGGGTATATACAGAACAGAAAATGGCTTACTTTAGCCTAGTGATGTGATTGTCCATGGTCTATCAGAACGTCCCCACGATAAGGATGAGTCCACTAAAAGTCTCTTGTGAGGTTCCAATCCCCAGCCTGCGGTTTCCACAGTCCATAAATCAATGAAATCAGTCAGCATCATCAGCTTCCCATGTAACAGCAAAACCACTTCTTAGCTTGATTCCCCCAAGCTTGTTTGCAGGCTACTTCCTGCAATTCTACTTCCTCTCCCTCTTGCACTTCTGAGCCCTTATGGGATTCCCACCTTCCAGCTGGGCAGGTGCACCACTTGGTGTGTACCCAGATGGACTGAAGAGGCCCACTCAACCCTTCGCCTTCAGTCTGGAGTCCGGTCCCGTGACAACTTGTATTACAACAACATAGTTGCCTAACTTGAAAATAATCCCGGACTCCTTTCCCAACACACCAGTTTAAAGGGACCAGCATCCATTTATAGGGGAACTGTACATTCCATCCAGGATCCAACCCTGCAATCCTGAACAACAGAAAATTCCAGAAGAAAATAAATATGTTGTCCGGATGGTAGACCTTTTTAAAAGCTAATAAATTAAATAATCCACTCTTCAATACATGGTAGGGTAACCGACACCAAACAACAAAACATAGATTCTCCTATAGAATATATAAAAATTGTCCACCCACTTTATCCAGTGGGATAATGGACTCAACATTAAACATCAAAACTGTCAATAAATGTCTGTCAGTCCTATCCCAACAGAAAAAATGGGTTATGTTGAGGAAGAAGAACAATGATTGTTTCAGCCCAGAAGGCTTCCTCAGGGAAAGTTGAGACACACAGTACATGCATTGTATTGATGTTCTCAAATTGTTCTGGTGTTAAGGAGCCAGATGAGTAGGTCAGATAAGGATCTATAAAGCCAAGGATAGGAGTGTCCAATGAAGAAGGCTGCACTGCACTGTTTAAGCCCAACCCAGATCTTTGATTCTGTTCATGCCACGCCTGGTGGATTAAGCCTTCTTCTTTGGACACTCGTCTTTGTTACGTTGTTTGGTCTTTACTTTGTTTAGTTGTTTGATGTCCATTATCCTACCATGTATTGAGGGGGTGGGCCATTTATTTGTTTGATTATAGGCAGGTCCATCACCCTAACATTTGACTTTCAGGATGAATAGACCACATATTTATATTAGTCTGTATATTGCTCTTTATTTTTATTACATGTGAACACCAATCTAAACTATCCACTAAATACAAGTCTTGCTCAAAACAAACCCCTGCTTTCTCCTCTCTGTTTGTCTATATATATTCCCTAGGGGTTGATATGTATGAAAAACTAGGAGAGAGGTAAACCTATATATGAGTATTATGGATCAAGAATTGCACCACCAAGAAGTGATATCTTGTGGTTTTGCTTTAGTAATTCATTTCCCTTCTTATTAAGCTGGTTCTGTACAGTGTACAAACCTGTAGCCTGGTCTCCCAGACTTAGTGAAAGGGGCAGACATATTGGACCTGGTTTAATAAAACTCCCCTAGACTGGAGAAGACAGACTATCATAGGTGAGATGTCGGCCAGGTTGGTGAGGGGACTCTGGGCTAACTTCTGTTTAGCTTTCATTTGTCACACAATGATGTATTGATGTTGGTTTTGCACAGGGGCCCTTTGCTGACTTTGTTGACTGTATTATCAGATTGGCTGTGAGCAAATATAAATACTTTTTTGGGGTCTATGCAATTCCCACAAAACACTGCCTGACCTGTTCACTGGCTACAGTTTTACTGATTCTTTTGTGCACTGTTGGTAGCCTGAAGCTGGGTAGGGTTAATCTCTAGTTGGCTAGTAAAAAATGAAAGAAACTCAGAAGCAGACCCTCAGTTGTGCATGCTGTGTCTTACTGCAACAGGGGCATTGGAGACTGTAAACTAACTCCGTTGCAATATCCTGGCTGGGGTGTGCACAGGACAAATATCTAGCAATTAAAGGTCATAATAGCATTAAAGCATGACATTGTTTTATGGATCCTTATTCTTCCTAAAAATCTGAAAATGATTGTGCTTTTTATGCTTTTGATGGATTCAAGCTCTGCTTGCCTATGGAGAAGAAGATGTGGACACAAAAAATAAAAAGAACACAGCACAGCAAACAATTTTTTACATATATACATATATTATTATTATTATTATTATTATTATTAATATTAATAAAACACAGTATTTATAAAGCACTGGCCTATATTACACAGGCCTTTACAAAGTTTATTGTCATATATATAACAATGCCCTACCAATGCTAAAATAAAGATTACTAAACATCCTTTTAAATACCGCACATAGTACAACTATGTGATTTGCCTAAAATTTATAGTTGTGCTTAAAGGTTAAGCATAATTAGAACCATGTATGTAGTATTAATGACTAATGCTGTATATCACAATTCTGTATTTGCTGTCACTGTCCCATGAGTAAAGGGAACCATACCAAATCATTATGTATTTGCATTATCTATGAAATGTCATTAACAACTTCAAATGGTTAATAGTCCCCATGCCGCATCTTAAATTAATTATTTTGAAGAGCCTATATAAAAACAAATGAATTAGACTGACACAGAATACCTAAAGATTATTCTTTGCTCTTTACAATTAAATTAATGACCTTAAACTTCTAGTATTATTCTGAAATGAAGCATCAATTAAATAACAAGGCATAAGAATGATTAGCAAGTAAAACATGTTTATAAAGCTGTTTACTTTCTTTGGATAAAGTGTGTATCTAGAGACATGACTAAATAGGCTAGGCAATTTTCAAGACATGTTGAATTTGTATTGTAAATGAATATAGCTTTGGATAATTACTGACATAGTTCCAGATGCTCTAAGTAAACAAATGCTAGCAGATTGATTTTCATCAAGATAATTGAAGTAGTAGAAAGTGTTGAAATTTAAAGCAAACCCCAACTTTCTGCTAAGGTAATGCAGCGCTTTCAGTTTTCAATTAGTGTCATTTTAGTGTAATTCATTTGCAAAAATTGGATACTGAAAGTGGCTCTCATGCTTCCGAGACCCCTGCAGTTTTGCAGTGAGGAGCACCATTTCACTTACCACCACATAATCACTTTCTACTACATACAGGTGCACTTGGGGGCTCTGCTATATCCCTTTTTGCATGCAATCATAAAGTCACCATTGTTCCACAATTTAATTTTATGAATGCAGAGGATAACAATCATTCATCAAACAAAACTAATCTGCCAATGGCTGCCAGCGCTTTATAGCTTCTCTGCTCCCATTCACCAGTGCCTGTTGTAGCGTTAAGCTAGGCTGACTTGCTGCTGGTGTGTATTTGTGTGATTTACTGGTGCTGACCGTTGCCTGTTTTTGACCCTGTGAATCTATGCTGCCTAGACTGACATGTTGCCTGTGACCTCGACTTTTCTTGTGTCTTGTTCTTGTGTACCTTGTCTGCTAGACTGATTACCTGTATACCTGCTCTGTATTCTGGACTTGTTTCTGTTGGAATCTTGCTAGTGCTTTATCTGTGTGCTCCTGGTCCTCTGCCAGCCCGTTCCCAGACACCATCCCTTTAGGGAAATCGAGTGCTGGGAAACACAGCCAGCCATCCAAGGCTGAGTGGGTGCTTGCTATAGGTAAGGAGTGCAGCGTTAGATTGGGGGTCTGGCAAGTACTGTTGCTTGGCCGGGCCTTATGGTCTTACAGAGAATTTGAACACGCTGGCATTTATTATTGTAATGGCTATTTTCCTTACAGATTTAGATAAAGGAAATTAAAATGTTTATAGAACAATATTGGGGTTTAAATCTTGTTAAAAATTTCCTATTATTAATAATTCTCAAAATTTACTGGATCTGATGCACCAAAGTAGAAGTGATGAATCAAATGTGGAAATGTATTTTTGTAAAATGTCCAAAAATGTTCTTTCTCAAATATTTTGTGAAAATGAATTGCAAGTTTTCATAGGTCCTCTTTTGAATATACAATTCTTGTATTAGTGTTCTTGCAGATAACTAATATAAAGCCCAGTCCTGACATATTACCATAAGGCGGTTTAATCATAGGGCCCTGCCAGCCAGCTTTTGCTTGTGAAAAATCACCTCACAAAATCATCTCACACATTTTCAGTGGGGACAAGCAATTCTGTCACTTAAAAGCAAACAGACCACCAGTATCACTGCAACATAGGTACAGAGCATAGCCAGGAGAAAGTCTCTAAGGACCTCTTATTCTATCTTTTCACTGAGAATTCTGCAGTTAAAGTGAAGAAGGGAACATGCGACATATAACAATAAAAACTGGACAAATACACATTTATTGCCATTACATTCCTCATTAATTTGCAACTGAATTAAGCGTTAATTATTACATAGAAATGCCTATCATACATTGTGCCTTAAGAAAGATCTAGAGAATTTTTTTAGCCCAAATGCAAGAAATTGAAATGCACTAAGTTTAGTTGGCTATTGAGACCAGCCATAAAAATATTATATATAGAAATTGCATACTACTGTAGCTATTACTTTATTTTGCATTCCGTGATATTTTTGTTCAGCTGTCTAGCTGGTAGTGCCAGAAGTGCTGAACACAAAATGACTCCTTGGTACTTATACATTTTAAATGAGAACCCTGTGGAGAAAGTACAGTCACCATTTGGATTCACAAGCTAATATCTCCTTGACTCTGCAGCTGGGAAGATTTCCAAAGGTGTAACAGGAACACTAGTTCAAAAGCAGCTGAAGTTGCTTAACTTCCTCATATTCTACTTGGTTAACTTTGTAACAAGGGGCAGTGATTATATTAACTTCAAGCAGCAACAAGTTATAGCACTGTTCTCTAATTCTACTCACTTCAATATGGATCTGGAGGGCAAGCAATTAGACAAGACAGAAAACTTGGAAACAAAATTGAAGCTTTTTTTATGAGTTAAAAGCACCATTAAAGTCTTTTTAACAAGAGAAAACTGATCAGTGATTTTTTGTTTCATGATTTCAGGCTCTTCACTCATGCACTGAACTAAAGGTAAGTGTCATTCATCATTTAAACAGATCTAGAATATTATAATTGTTAGAACGACCTCTTTCACTGATAGTAATATATATGCAAAATGTATTTTCATCTTACATAGGGTGTGTATTGAAAATAAAATTTGCAGTAAATAATAACTTTGGTAGCTAAAAATTAATACACAGTAGTTATTGAACTGATTTTATAAGTACATTGCTGTCAAAAAATTTTTATAACATTTAATATGTACATAATACCTCTGTCCTTTAACCATATCTGATTTATTAGAACTTTCAAGTTTATAAGTTTCCTAAGAAATGTGTGCCCGGTATGCTAATGTTTAGAAATGTTTGAGCTGACTTGCAGTCTTGTAATAGTGCCCCTCTCTCTAGTCTAAAATAGACATCACAAGATTTAGTAATTGGTGGGGTTATCGGATCAATTCACAGTAGTTGCGCTGTCCGTATGGATTTATGTGGCTTTCACATATTGCATATTATTGCTAAATTATTATTATTATCCTAATGGTCCATTTAAATAGTGCATAATGCTGTACATTAGGCACCGAACTATTCACATTAGCCATAAATACCCTTATTATTAATAATTTTAAAAATTATACATTGGGTCAGCTGCCTTAGTTCCCCTTGTTGCTGCCATAAAAAAAGTAGCTTGAACAGCTTGCCAGACCTATAGGAGATAAATAAGTTATTGGGAGCTGACATTTTTTAATAATGCCATCTGCAATTTTGGACATGAAGGTATTTCATGCCTAAAAAATTGCTAAACAAAAGAATTTACATATTCTAAACAGGCAGTAAAAAGACCTTAAAACAAGTACTCATGTATCTTATGAGCTATAAGCATTGTGGAAAATTTGTCCACACAGGTATTTCCATGCTGTTGGAAAATGACTTCAGATTCTATAGGGGTTAATATTAATGGGGTGAACTGCCTGTTCACTACAACAAATGTTGTTAGTGTCACTTTTTTGCCTGATTGCCACTTGTACAAATAGCAATATTATTCAACACTGTAGTGCCAATTTCCATAGTTATAAATTGTCAATGAGTCTGATCTCCACTTTATAATGAGCTCATATGCTGCTTTAAGACATGGGATTGGAGAAATCAATAGAGAACCACAAAGAACATAAACACCCTGGTTCTGTAGGTCACATACCACTATTGTAAAAAATTGCAATTTTCGCTGAAACTAGTGGCAAACAGTTACTCCCTTCAACTAAATGCAGCTTCTGGTCACAAGTTTAAAGATGTTAGCATACTTATATTCTTCACTTCTATGAGCCTGATCGACAGGAAACAAATATGATCTTACTTTTAAAATATGTTGTTTTGAAAGTGTTGATCCATTTTCTGAAAGTAGGGAAAAGTAGGGAAAAAAAAGGTGAAGGACCTGTTACTGTTCTGGAGACAGATAGGTCACCTAGCCCATATAAGTCTATGGGACCTTACTATACACCCACAGGCAGTGGAATGCAGAAGAAGCCCATTGCAGTAGAACCTCGGTGGACTGCCAGAACTATGGGAACATACAGCGGAGGAGGGAGAGGGTGGCTTAGATCAGCACAGCGGGAGGGTTGAATGTGAGTGAAAAAACATTCTATAAATGTACAGAGTTGTGAAATCCCTTGTCCTTGCTGACTACTATTATGTTAACCTGCTAAATTATATTCAGTGGAGTTACAAAACTGATCACTGAGTTATGGTACTACACACAGTCAGGGTAGAATTGCCAGGGAGTTTAAAAAGCTTACATGGTAAGCGGTGCCTGCTGCGTCCTCCAGCGATGCCTGGCATCTTCTTTACCTGACAATGCCAGCTGGGCATCTGTGTAACCTGGCGATGCCCGGCTGGCATCTGCGGACCCGGCATGTAAACCTTGGGGACGCAAGGCCAGAGGAAGAAGATGCTGGTCAAACATCTGCGTGCGGACACGCTGCTTGGGCTACTGTGCGGATGAGAGGTGGAACCAGGCTGGAAATTTAAAATACTAAGTATTTTAAAATGTACCACTTTAACATTTAAAAATACTTAATATTCATACCACCAGGGAGGTTAAAACAGGATAATTTAATAAGGCATTGCATCAAACTATCAGTTCAACTATGAATGCCTTCATAATTGTATAAAATACAAAGTTTAAAAATAAATGTTCTTTTGTTAAAATATTCATTTAAAAATTTAGCTCTGCCACAATTATGAAGCATTAAGACTGGCAACACGATAAATGTCACTGCAGCACAAACTAGTCCAACAAGTAAGGGCAGCATTTTCTAGGGAAAGAAAAAGACTGTTGTTTAAAGTTAGTAAAAGAATGAGTTCACGTAGGTTAAATAAATGTATTTCCCACAAGAACAAAGAAGTGGTTTCAAGCATACCACACACAGAAAAGGCTATATACTGTATACATAACTGACAAATGGGTAAATGAGTAATGTATAAGTAAATCCAAAGATTTTAACATAAATAATAACAAAAGGAGAAAGTGAGTTTACAAATCTCTCCTTGGAAAAGCACTCTATATATAACCTAGAGGGGGTATAAAAGGAAAGAAACTTTTTTCAATGTTGAAGATAGGATTTTTTTTCCACTTTGAAAGTTTCTGAAATACAGAACCATTGTCCTAAACCCTGACAAATCTGGTGTTTGTGAAGGTGTGTATGTATGTGAGTGTGTGGATATACATTTGGGTTTGAGTATAGGAGTGTATAAATGAGAGTGTGTGTTGCTGAAATGTCTCAGGATACTCCTGTGCTATAAATAGAAGGGATGCTGTTCACTATACTTCTAACCCTTGCACAATGTATGTTGCATACTACCTCTGACCTTTGTGCATTACATACCTTTAACTCCTGTACTTTATTCGTTGAGCTTTTTATTACTTTTTCTCCTGACCCTCACACTCTGTAGTAGTGTAGTAAATACATAGGGCCTGATTTATAAACGCTCCCCAAGACTGGTGAAAAAAGAATATCATGGGTTAATATGGGTGGTCCAGGAAACCAGGTCTGGTGTTGTTTGTGAAGTGCAGGTCTCTTTAGAAAAGTGCAACAGCTTGCAGAGAGCCTAAGATTTTGGAGAAGTGTATTTGTTGCATCTGGAATTTTTTTTAGATCACATGGGAAAGGGGTACTTTTAAGTGGAACAAATGGGTATGAGGTCTGATACCATGGGGATGTAAAGAAGAGAAAGGCTGAAATATTTTAGGACTTGTATGTGACTACATCTGTTTCACTTCATGTTTTAGATGAGTAAGCTTTAACCAGAAATAAAAAAAAAGCTTTGCTCTTATATTACAATATAAATATAGTATAATTTATTGGAAGCTTGAGAACAGGCACACCTTTTGTAAGGTTTAAGATTTTGGACTATATATTGGCTTTTCTTCAACTGAAAAAATAGATAAAACTTATAATTGGCTGTATTTAGGGATTTCAACACCTGCTCCCCTTAAACAGTGTTCTTCTTTTCCATTAAAGCAGACATCTTCCTTTAGATGGATCAGGTTTTTCCCTTTGACCTGCTTAAATATAATTCAAAATAAAACTCTGGGAATATATTTTCTAAGACGACCGATATACTTTGGAGTACCACTGTATCAATTTATTTTTCAAATGTTACAGCTGGCTTGTGAACTTTATGTTCATGAAAAAAAGAAACAATTTCTGGGTAAAATAGGAGAATAACAGATTTTTGGTGTCAGGGTGTCTGGGAAAAAGAACATCAGCAGTTTTTGATGCCTATTTAAAATGTAACATTACTAAAGTGATAGTTGGTAAGAAAATGATATGCCTTTCATACAGAGCTGAACACGCTTAGTGATCATGGCAACAAAGGGATAGGCATTATGAAAGTATGAGGAAGTACAATAATAAACGAAAGAAAGTAAATAAACTTCAATTCCTTCACAGACTTTTCTCCTCAGTGTGAATGTGCAAAATAAAAATGATTTATTCATAGTTTTTATTGGATGAGCTATCACCATGCAGTTTGAAAAATTTGTTTCTGCCTTAAGCAAATTTATTCAGTTTCTTTTTCTTCTACAGATCGAATATTTTTCCTATGCAGTAAATTGATTTAATGAAAAGGCAAAGTATCTAATATTATAAAAGACTCTCAATGCATCAACATAATTTCAGAAAGTCCAGACCTTTATACTCCAGCTCAAGTTAAATAAAAAGATTAACAAATGATATATTTATGGATGAGTGCTAACACGTTGGGGTCATTTGTAACCCACATAATTTGAAGAAGATTATAAAATGTAAGCATAGCTGCCTGTCTGAATCAGATCAGGTCATTTATTAAAAACTTGGATTGAACAGCCAGGCAATCTTCTTACATTTTATTAATTGATATAGTGAATATATGTAATTTTACATAGAGAATACAAGTCTGAATGTTAAAATAAACTTTACTTGTGAATACCAGGAGTGAATTAAGCCATTGCAGACAGTGGACAATAAAAGTCATGCTTTGCTGCAGATCCCTGCAGAGTCCCAGCTATTTTCCTTTGCAGAACTGTAAACTATCACACTTGCTGCTGTAGCTGCAGGGGCTGCATGGTCTTTTCTCTGCCCCTGGCTGACTTGTCCAGCATCTTCATAAAGTATTATTTTATGCATACATTTGATAGTATAATAGTGCATTTTTTATCACAATGTATGGCTTTCAAAAATAACCCAAGCGAGCGTGGTCACGCAATGGCGGCATGGGCTTGCAATTTCTCGGAGCTCTGTGCCATCGACAGGATTTTTTAGACTCTGGTCACACTGAAGAAGCCTCATACCGAGTCATTTCACATGTCCCAGCGCCGGAAGACACAGTGGTCCGTGAGGGCGCAAAAAAGCAGAAATCTGAGGCAGTTTTTTGCATCGATGGCTAAATCTCCGTAAGCACCTGCCGAAGCCAAGATGGCGTTGCAGCGTGTCACAACTGCCGACAGGCAGAGCTAAGTTAGTGCATCCCTGGGCAGCACAGACTCTACTGCAAGATTTGAAGAAAGCCCTGATCCCTGCCTGCTCACCCCGCTTATACAGAAGGCAGGCACATCCTCTGACATGAATGAACAGGTTCCAGCCTGCTCACACGTGCAGCTGGAAGCCATATTGAGTAAGCTCCCTTCCAAAGATGACCTTATTGCCCTAGCAACTAGAATTGAAAGCTCCCTAAAAAGACAGCTGGAATCTTTACAACAACTGGTGTCAGTGGACACTTAAGTATCAGTGCTATAATCTGGTTCTGAGGCGATTGCAACTTAACTACAGGCCTTGGAAGAGGCGACATCCCATATGCAAGCTCAACTCACCTTACTTTTCTTACGCATGGAAGACAACGAAAATAGAAATTGTAGGAATAATGTGTGGATCATGGACACTCCTAAGGCAACAAAGGTGCTGATTTAAGGGCAATCGTCACCGCAATTCTAAACCTGTACCTCGATCGCCCTCCAAACACAGCCATATAGATGGACAGGGTCCACAGGGTAAGCAGGGCACTTGCTATACCGGGAACCCCTCCAAGAGATGTACTGTGCAGAATCCATTTTTACAATAATAAAGAGGAAGTAATGCGGCAAGCATGGAGTCACATCGCAATAAATTTTATTGGAGCTCAAATACAGATTTTGCAGGATCTTTCCAGCCATACCCTGGGAATGAGGCATGTAGTTTGCCCATTATTGGATGCCATGTCAGGTCAAATGTCAGGTGGCGTTTTTACAGGAGAAACACTTTGGATATGACCAGATTCAGAAACTGACAGGTCGCCATTTTCACATGGTATATCATAGCACCTCAGCAGACTCCAAATCCAAGGGTGTCAGTATCCTCTTGCATAAGTCTGTGCAATGGTCTCTTATCACATATCAAGCCGACCCAGAAGGTAGATACTTCCTAGTGAAAGGATTGATTGGTGTTCAAAAATTCACCTTTGTGAATGTGTACTGTCCTAATACTAACCAGATTACTTTTTTGGAAACTATCCTTGAATTATTAGATTTCACTGAAGGCACTTAAATTATGGGAGGGGACTTTATTATAGCTCTTTCACCTGCACTAGATGTGTTTAAAGGTACTCCAGCAATGTCCTTTGCTGCCCTTCGCAGAGTCAAACGATTATTGCATTCCCATCAGCTCGTAGACATCTGGTGGATCTTGCATTCATCAGAGGAAAATTATACGTTCTACTCGGCAATGCATAAATCGTACTCTCGGATTGATTTTTTCTTAGTTCAACATCACGCGGTTCCTATAGTCATGTCATCTACCATTGGGGTGATCTCTATATCAGATCATGCACCTGTTTCTATAGTGCTGCAGGCAGCACCTGTTATCCCCAAAATGTACTCTTGGAAGTTGAAAACATACTCTTGGAAGTTGAACGAATCACCTTCGGAGTCTCCTAGGGTGCTTGATAGTATTGAATCAGAACTTTTTTGAGTTGAATAATTTATCGGTGGCTAACCCTATGTCTTTGTAGGAGGCACGTAAGTGCTACGTTAGAGGTCTTTTTGTTCAGCAAGGCCATAGATGTAAGAAGGAAAGGAAAGCCAAACTGACCCAATTATTTTCAGAGTTACATAGCTTGGAGGTAACACATAACCAACATCAGACCCCAGACACTGAATAGCAGATTACACTTACTAGGGAACGAATCAAAGAAAATTTGCCATTTCAAAATGAAATATTTGATCACTAAGTGCAAGGGGTTTTACAACGAACACTCAAACAAATGTGGTAAAGCACTAGCCAGAGCATTAAGGGAAAAGAGAGCCAGGGCGTTTATTCCAAGTTGTGAGGACGCTATCCCAAGTGAGTTAATAACTAGACCACCTATTTTTCAGGTGGAAACAAAATCTTTAAAGTATCCAGATCTTAGGCAGAACCCCCTTATTTTTGCCTTAGTTCAACAAGTAACAGAGGCAGTACGAGAACGAGAAGTAAGCCAGGGAAAGTCCAAGAGAAACATATCTTATAGGCACCAACAGGCAATTTCCTCACTACAAAAAAATGAGAAAATAGTGATCAAACCATCAGACAAAGGTGGGAATGTGGTTATCCAAAATAGAGAGGATCTTGAATAGTCAACATCCTAAATTGGCTACTTTTATGTACTTCCAAAGGTGTATAAAAATTTGGAAAACCCTCCGGGCCGTCCGATTGTTTCCGGAATAGGCAGCATTTCTTCGGAAGCCATCCAATTTGTGGATGAGTATCCCAGACCATTTGTTCAGGGATTACCTTCGTACCTAAAAAACAACCTTGATTTTTCGAAGGTTGTGGAAGATCTAAATCTACCAGCAGATGCTACATTAGTAACCATAGATGAAGAGGCTCTGTACTTAAGTAAACCGCACAATTTAAGTATACAAACAGTTAGCAAGTTTCTATCTGAGACTAGTATGGACCTGCAGAAAGAAAATGAATTTGTAATATCGTTGTTAGAATATGTACTTACCCATGTGTTTTTGATTGATGACAAAACCTACCTCCAGGTGCAGGGGGTTGCGATGGGGACACTATGTGCTCCCACCTAGGCCAACCTGTACCTTGGGGGATGGGAGAAGGAAATATTTTCTGATGAGTCCTTGTCTATGTATACACGCCATATACTGCTTTGGCACAGATACATAGACGATGTTCTCTTGATTTGGCTGGGATCGTGAATTGCGTTTACAAAGCAATCCTTTAAACTTGAAATTCACTATGCAATGCAGTGGTACATCCATTCCATTTCTGGATTTGGAAATCAGCATGGATTCAAAAAGATGCTTAACATCTAAGCTCTATAGAAAACCAACGGCAGGAAACACCATATTAAAAGCAAATAGTGCACATCCTGTACCCCTGAAAAACGGTATACCATATTCACAATATTTAAGAATCGGGAGAAATTGTACATTGGAAAACGATTTTGAAACTGCAGCAAAAGATTTACGTGAAAGATTACTGGAAAGGGGGTACAGTAGAAATGCTCTGAAAAAAGCCTACCATAAAGCTAAGGGACAGAAACTCTCAGAATTAATATTTAAAAAGAAACATTTGAAGAGTTAACAGGATATACCTCAAATTATAACCAAATATTCCACACAACATCAAGAAATAGCAAATATATGTAAAAAACTGTGGCTCATTCTGCTATCAGACCCACATCTGAGCAAATTTGTGGGCAGCTACCCAAGCTTTGGATATAGGAAGCTGCCATCTTTACGGGATAAATTAGTTCACAGCCATTTTAATGAGACTATGGTTCAAAGGAATTTGGAGCCTATTATAGGCATTTTTGCCTGTGAAACATGCCGCCAATGTAGGTGGATCCATTCAGGGAAAGATCCGTTTGGTATTCCCATCAAAATAAAACAAAGAGTCACATGCAAATCTATTGGTATCATATACTTAGTATTTTGTAGCTGTCATAGGTTTTATGTCGGTAAGACCAAGTGACAGTTCAATAAACGCATATACAAACATGTCTATTTGGTGAGAAGTGGGAGGATCACAACCCCCCTTAGTCACCATATGGGGGTATACCATAATTTTAACATAGATTTGATGAGATTTATAGCCTTGGAAATGGTTCCACTCAAACCCAGAGGAGAAGATTATGATGGGCGGAACTCGTTCTGGCCACGAGGGACACCGCCTCCACCAGCGGGAATCCATCAGTAGATAGGAGGAGAGGGGAAGACAGGTCATACACTGGTGCAGTCTCTTTGGAAGGTTGGATCCGATTCCACACAAATTGAACATTGATCTTTGTAAGTACTGATAGACTTTATAGCTATTGGAACCTAATGGAGGATAATGCTATGATTGAAAGTATTTATGGAAGAATAGGATTGATGAAGGTTGATTTTGCTATCTGTTCAGGTTCTTTTTGTTTATATATAGGAGATTGTATTGAAAGATAGCTTGAATGGGGGTAGAAGTACCTTCAAATATGTGCCTCTTAAACAGGTGCCTATAAGGATTAGATAGTATGGTGTTTCAGTACCTGATGAGATTAGTTTTGGATGATGCCTGTTTAATTGAAAGGGATAAAAGGAGAACCTGTAATGTGTATTTAGCCATTGGCACAAGGAAGGCTAAACTCTGTGGTGAAATAGAACCTATGACACATTTTGATTTGTTCTCTTTTTTTCAAGTGACCAGAAATAGGAGGGAGATTAAAAAGGAATGAACCTTACAGGATGAGTGCACACCTGGTTTGAGGTATTTCTTTATCTGTATCCCAAATTTAGACAATATGAATATCCCACCCTTCCCTTCTTTTCTTCCTCCTATTAGTTGGTATTTCTCTTCCTTTGTCCTATATATATAATTTGAAAATGTTAAAAGTAACTGGTGTTTGCATTACTGGTGGGTTATTACTTGAATTCTGGAGATACTTTTTGTTACAAGATTGGATGTCATGCTATGTTTTTTGTATATTCCAAATGTCTCTTTCTGTATGCTTACCTGGTTGATGAAATTAAAATAAAATAAAAAAAAAAAATAACCCCAAAAAAGTGTCCAGTATGCTTGCAAGCAAATGTCCAGTGTGTTTGTACTGATGGTATTACTGATGTCTATTAGACATCCCTTTAATGGTTACTTTTAAAATGTTCAACATTTTATTACTGAATATAAATCTCTATTTGTACAAAGACAAAACATTGAAATGTTTACATCTAGGCATTTATGTAACAAGGTTGTAAAGAATACTTTTCCAAAACAATACTCAGTGATGCTTAATCATCCTTTCCTCAATGGCCTATACAGTAAAAAAACGTTGGACTACACCACATTATGACATATCTTTCCTGTTTATAGACACAGTGGAATCTTTATCTAATAAAGTGAATGTGACTTTCAATAAACAATCTCTGGTGGTAAATCACTCATTTAAAATCCATGCACCTGGAAGATTCACATGCAGAAAATATTTGCTAAATGTCAGATTCACTGCTTTGTTAACATACCTCCATACAAGTAAACACCTTATAATCATGTATGCCTTGCCATTACTTTTAGCACCATTTGAATTATTTCATTAACAAATCAGTTAGATAATGGACTTTAGATAATGGATAAATGTATCATTATCAGATTTGTATATTCAGCAGTGCAGAAGTTTAAGTTTCTTTGAGTTGAATACAAGATAAACATTGGCAATATAGTAGCTTTTATGGTACACCAGTTGACTCATTTTTCTCACGCCCAAAACATGTCTGTATTTGTCAGCTTTAAATGTATTGTATTGTATAGTATTTGTTCTCATATTATATTATCCTATCATATTATGTTATCCTAGGACACAGATTTAACAAGAATGCAAAAATACAGGGAACATAAAAAAAGAAAAATATGCATGACTTGGAATTTGGCTTTTATAAATGTAAATGTAAAACATGTAAAGGCAATTTGTGTTCACTAGATGCATAAAAATAGGATTGTCCCAGGGCTGGTAACACTGAATTCCTGGTGTCTTTTACTCCCACATGTGTATCATAACATACACTGATGTATTACCATTTTGGCTGCCCTGGCTTTCCCCTGTTCTGCAACGTGTATAAAGTTCAAAAAGTCCAATTTAATGATGTTGAACCAAGGTCTACTTATTACTTTTTTATGCTTGTGTGATTGAATCCCTGGTCGTTCATACAAAAACTAAATAAAAAATGTAAAATAAACAGTATTTCTGTTTGCAAATTACAGCTTCAGCAAATGCATGATATGCAACTCTTTTAACTCTTCAAGCACCCTTTTATGTCCTTGTCTTATTCTGCTGCTTAGCTCTGATATCACAAGCAATAGTACTGATTTTGACTGTATGAACAAATTTTATGAAAAAAAAAAACATGCTACACATGGTACACTGACAAATGCATGTAACTAATTGTATTATACAGAAAATAATTTTATACATATGTATAGTCTTTTTAAAGCAATTTCAATCCTGGGAATTACACTGTTCTCAGTAACTAACTATTTGCCAAAGATACCATTTTATCCTGGACTACCTGCGAATTGATGTCTTTGCCTACTAGGTAAGTCACTGATTGGCTAAACGGCACTCCACACTTTATGATAGATTTAACCAGCAGCATGACAATTATAAAACATCCAAAGTACCTGTACTGTTTTAGGCAAAGATAAACTACTTACACAATGCATGATGTGGCTCATATCTACCACCACAAATAAAAGTCTATCTGTGAAAAGTCTGTCATTATTATCCTATTTTCTGTCATTATTATCTGTCATTATAACACAGAAACTCCCTTTATATGTACTAATAGTACTACAGGAGTCAGTTGTGTTCTCATTACATCTTGATGTGGTGCCATGTGAAACAAGCACTGACACTGTTTAGCAGTGCACTGTTTGTTGCATGACCCTTTCTGTATTGTAAGACCACAGTACCTAACTTAAAGGATCACAGTTTGATCTTTCTTCTACCTGTAAAACACATTCAGGAAAAAAGAGCTATGTGAACTCCCTTTCCGATTAAGGTTTTGATACTGTCATGCTAATTACCATGTTTTAAAGCTGCCTTGTAATGAATGAGTTATACCTGGTTGTTCTACAAATGTAAATGATATTTTTAATATAACTTGAGTTGTGAGTGCAGATTAACTGCTTAATAAATAGACCCAGTATTTGTTCTGAATGAACCTAACTTTTTGAAATTTACCTTCCTAGGTAATCAAATGAAAATATGGAACCTGGATCCGAGCATATTGTTGTATGGGTTGGCCAGGAAGAAAAGTTAATTTATGGATTAACAAGGGATACCAGTAGTGCGGATGTTGTACAAGCTCTTCTTGAAGAACAACAACAAACTATAAAGGGTAAAAGCCAGTTGGGTAATCCTAAAGAATATTATATCACTGAAAAATGGAGAGGATTCCAATGCACATTACCACCTAATACAAAAATGTTAAAGCTTTGGAAGTCATGGGGTGCAGAAAAAGTTAACGTAAACTTTTTTCTTGTAAAATCTGAGCTCCTGCAGCCTTGTGGTATATGGAATAATGCTGAATATCATAAACACACAATCTATCCTCATCGCAGTACAGCATCTGTTATTAAATCTTTTCCACTGAATAAACAGAAGAGCATTGTAAGGAAGACATTTAGAAAATTATCAAAGATGAAAAAGGGCATGGATCTTGATCAGGAAACAAAAAGCATAAACAAACTTGTTCAAGTAATCGCTTCTCAGGATCTCACGATTAAAAAACAAATAAACAGAATGCAAGAGCTGGATGAGCAGTTTGAGGAATACAAAACATACCTACAGCTGGACAAAGAAGCCATAGATGAACACTCGGCTCACTACAGCCACTTGAAAGATGATATGCTTAAACAGCAGAGCTGCATGTCTTTGCTAGAAACAGAGAATTTAAAATATAATATAGATGATACAAAGAGTCCTTACTTGCATACAGAGATATTTTCCAATGAAATTAAACAAATTCTTCCAATTCCCATATGTCAATGTGAAGACTCGAGTGCTGGCGAGCAAAATTTAAAGGAAAGTTGGGAAATGTGTATGTTGCAAAATCTTAGACAAACTGTGGATGAAACTCTACAAGTGGGAGTAAAATTACATTTACTCTTAAGCTACATTCAAGAGGAAATCAACTATCATGATTCTGTTTTACTCAGACAGAAAAGAGAACATGACCTGTTAAAACAAGAACTGAAATTATTAAACAAATCAAACAGTTTGGAGACCTATAACTTTCAACATCCATATAGCATATCTTCAAGTGAAGAGCTAAGAAATATCACTGCCGCCATGTCTATTATGGGTATTCAAAATGATACAGATTCTGATACAGGAATTAGTTCTATTTATAGCCAAAGCTCTGATCTGGTTCATTGACTTCCAAAAATACTCCTTCCATATCATAAGCAAAAAAATAAAATAAATAAAATTTTATACATGATCTACCAAGAGTAGATGTAAAAGTAAAAGAAGTAGAAATAGAAACTAGAATAAAATCTGATTTTTTTTCTGGTTGTACAAAATTTAATATTTACTAATATTCATTGTTGTTTTTCCATTTACAGTCCTGTTGTGGTTGATACCATAAACAATAAGAATACGCTCCTAAGAACAATGAAATGACATTAATATACCTGTAAAAATTATTTTTTTCAAATTATTGAATATCTATCATTAGTCACTTTCAACTGAACCTGTCACATTGGTTGAAAGGTTGTTTTGTCTTCCCAAAATACAGGTCTTGTCATTCCTTACTACACTGTACGAACAGGTTGGTTCAACAAATTTCATACCTCCTGGTCTTGGACAGTCAGCATCTACAGTCTCACATGTCATGGTAATTGGATTAATATGTTCCTGCTGTCTGAATATTAATGTCTGAACCTGGAAAACTGTGAGGCATCATCAATATCATCAAGAAAAAACAATTCCATGAATATTCTAACTACAACTAGATAGAATTAACACTAAAACTATGTCCTGCCAATTATGTGTCTGCTTCCAGCTATTGTTTCTTTGGATAATGCTCCTGTTCATCAATCTATGTGGCTCCAGATCACTTAATCACTTCATAATTACCTTGATGGGAACAAAAGGTTTGATTTAGGACTAGTTCATATGGGCCTTTGTAAAGTGAGACTGTTGCTATTTTACCACTGTGACCTTGGCTGCCAGAATCTCATATATGCAACAATCATGTTGGTTCACCAAATGTTCACCAACTGCCCATCAAAAGTTCTTCTAAATACTGATTTATTCCTGATGAGCAAAGTGATGGATAGTGCCGAAAGCTGATCTGTGGCTGGAAGGCTTTTGACAGATTTGAAACAATGGAACTCCTGGAAACTTTAAAGCTGCAAATGTAAGGCTGATCTCCAACCTTACCTTCAGTCTCTGTATAGAAACCGCTCCTATACCAAAACTGCACTTTGTTTCCTGGATTAAGAACATCTAGCATCATCTAGCTTTGTCCTTCCATGGCCCACACCTTTGATCAATTGGATTACAGATCTTTCAATTATGGAGGTTCAGCATGTACATCACCATTCTGACCCTTACCAACAGCCGTCCTCTAATTTAAATATTGCATTACCAGCTCTAAAAGCATGCATGTGATAAAAGCAATTTTTCTTTTGTAATTTCATTAGTATTTTGATGAGGGGTGAGGAAAGGATCAAAGCAAGGCAAAATATTAGCAGAATAAACTTCATCTTTAATTTTTGTCCGAGTAACATTTTCTTACTTTATTAGCAACTCTTGGGCCAGACAGGTGGATGTTTTCATTTCTATGAAAGGTTACAAACTACCTGTAATATTGCTTTTGGGGGAAAAAAACTAGGCATTTTAGAAAACCTTTACTAATTACTACACTTTACCCTGGGTAAAGTGTTGCCAGCAATCTCTTCCTATACTACTCATGCTTTATCCACTTTTATATGCCAAACACTCCTGCTTGTATAGCACTCAAGCCTTTAAGTTTTCAAATCACAATTGCACCTGCAAAACTCACTCCCTATTTTTTTTTTTCTTATTTACTACTATTTCGTGTCTTGCTTGCGGGATTTTCCCTCTCTGTCTCCAACTCTTTTCTGAAATGCAGTTTCAATTACACCCCGCAATGTCATCACTGAATAGATAACCCTTTCTAGAACAAAATGTAGCTTTATTTTTCTGAACTCCAGGCAAAGCATTAAAACAAATGAATAAATCATGCATGGAAACTATTTTACCTTCCGTTGATTTGTTTTTTTGTTCAGCCAGTACTGAAATTAACACAGCACAACACAACTGTGTCTGGAAGGGCAGAAGATCAGAACAGACTTCTGAGCTCATCTCTCTGTCATTCCACATTCTACTTTCATCAGCAAGTTTTTAGCAGTGTAGTACAGCTTTTTATTACATTATTAGACAGTATTTATATAGCGTCAACATATTACGTACCACTGTATATGAACTAGGGGTTGCAAATGACAGATACAAACAACGAAACAGGAGGAGAGGACCCTGCTCAGAAAAGCTTACTCCTTTTTCTGCTATTTCCCTTGTACTATGTGGTTTCCTCTTTGCAGCAGAGCTCATTTTAAACCAAATAGAGCTATTCTGTTGTTTTAATAAATTAGATTTAAGGAAGTAAATTTCAATTTACCAAAATAGAACTCCAGCCAAAAAGAACAGGATACACATAACCTGCCATTAATAGGTAAAATACTGTAAAGGTATTAATTTCCTTTAGAACCCCTATTAGTTTACTTCATAGAGAACCTCTCAGGCACCCTCTTACAAGCATTGCTTCTTTCTCAATCTTTTTTTTTTTGGTTTGGTCCCCAAATAAAATTTTAGTTAAAATAATAAATATTAAAAAGCAAAGAGTGCTACTTGTCTACCTGCTGTTTTCTGTGGCCAAGTTTTTTGTAATACACTACTACCCCTATTACTACCACCATTAGCATCACCAATTCTCCCACCAGCACCACTACTACTTACACCACCAAAAGCAGCTGCAGAGGTAATACAGTGAACAGTGCCACTTTCAGTGCTCTCCTCCTCTGTACTTTTCTCTTCAAGTTCCTTTTCATTTATTGAATGTTGCCAGTGATCAAAAACTGTGTTTCACAGTTACTTGTATCATTTTCCTGAGAGACACTAGCACTGCCTGCAAACAGAAGAGGTGATTGAGAAGCTGCCCTACAGGAAGAGTGGTATAGATAAAGTGGAGGTATCCTGGCTCCAGGTAAATTTATCATATTTACTGTTTTAGTTTCCCTGCTGTGAGTGAGATAATAAGCCTGATTTATTAAAGCTCTCCAAAGCTGGAGAGAATACAATTTCATCTGGTGAAGCTGGGTGATCCAGAAAACCTAAAATGGATCTGGTCTAGGATTCGAATTATTTGCTAGCACATTGCAAATTACTTTGAAGAAATCTATTCCAGGTTTGCTGGATCACCCTGCTTCATTGATGAAAGTGTATCCTCTCCAGCCTTGGAGAGCTTTAATAAATCAGGGCCAATAAATAAGCCAGCCAGTCTACAAGGGGTAAAGCTTAGCTGGGAGAAGTCTGCTTCTTGTGAACAGTCAATTTGGATAGCACTGAACCTACAAAAGTAAGTATTAGAGGGGTGGATATGTGTGGCCCTCTTCAATAAACTGGACTTCCAGATTCTAAATAGACTTCCCATTGGCAGATTTACACAACACAGGGCTCACATTCTGTGTAAAGGACCCTCTCTTCTAATAACGGTCTTTGCCACTATTAGGTGCAAATGGCTCTTGTTTTTGCCAAACCTGATTCAAGAGGGCCTTTTTTTATATGAAGCTGGGGAACACAGGTTTGCTACCTATATTTTCTATTAAATGATCTGTTTTTCTATAAAATTATGCTCATTTCTAGAAATCAGCAACAGCGTGGTCAGTCCACAAAAGTTTCACATGCACCCTACTGAGTCAGACGTGTAGCTCTACACACTTGAGCAAACACCTAAACTAGAATATGTTTGACCTCCGCAGGTAGACTACTACTTACAGCCAGAGATCAAGAGTTCTTCTCTGTATTATGCTGGCAAGAGATAGGTTTTTCTAATTCAGATGTGGCTGTTTTATAAAATAAAAAAGCACTGTACAGTACTGTATGACTTTTTTCCCCATGCAAGTTAACTTAAAGTTTACTTGCAAGGGGAAAAATTTGCAACCCCTCCTGCAACCCAGTATAAATTAGGAATGGGATTGGGGTTGCTTCCTGCCCTTTCATTCCCACTGCATGTTAAGAGTCTCCAATAGGCAAAAGAAAGAAAACACTATTTACAATTTATCTTGTGCATGTTTTTAAAACAATTTGTGTAATTTCAAGTTAAACTCCATTTGGCTTTTTTAGGTCTAATACTACTATTGTAAAAAAGGAGAATGGACTAAGATAAGTTGGCGGTAAAGTGTGAGGTCAAAACACTTTACACAGTCCTGTCACCTGTCCCCGTGGAAACACTTGCTTTGAGTAGGTGGCTTTGCCAGTAAACCTTGATGTGTGTTTTTTCTCTTATGAATTTTTGAAAACTTTGAAATGAAAAGAAAAGCTAACGTATAATAAATCAGAACAACATTAGGGTGAATGGGTAATGGATGTCAGGGTGTGCATTATTCAAATCTGAATGTACTTTTTTAGACTTTTTATTAAAAGAAAATACAATTAAAAGTAAATGTAAATTGAGAACACCTCTGCTTCAAAACAGTTCCCTGTATAAAAAAAAGGAACATCTTACTCCATACTAATGAGTATAGTTAATATGAATATGAATGATTATAGTTAAAAAAAAGTATTACATTTAAGTATAAAAAACACCTAAAACCAAGATTAAAAAAATCAGGAAAATATGCTCAACTCTAAGAGTTCTATTTATAAAAATGGAATCAGACATTTACCTTGTGGGAATCCTTCAGGTCCAGTAGTTGATTTTTATCAGGGAACATTTAAGGGAATATCAGATTCCCTGTTTTATAAATACAGCCCTAAGTCTAAGTCTGCCACCCAGGAAGACCTTGGGGTACTTGCCACAGCTTTATGCTCTTCTCATTATTGCTGACAAATATCCTATACCAAAATGTATACACCAATGGGAGAGAGAGCTTGGTTTACATTTACCCCATGTCAGGTCAACTGCACGATTATTTCCTCTTATGAAGCTTCTATAGCTTATAGGTATCAAGAAATTAATTATACATTTTTTGTCCAGATGGTATAAGACACATTTTTACATAGATATTATCCATCTTTTTCAAGTAGTTGCTGGAGATGCCAAAATGGGAAACATGATCCACAAGGATGAAAGAATGATTTTATTGAATTTGGATCATGATCCACATTATTTAGTCCTGTCAAAATTAGGTAAACTTTGTTTTCAAGTTTGTAAGTTTATTCTTCACATTACAGGATTTCAAAGGCTGTGGCTACTGCACACACATTTCCCCCCGTCTTTACCATCTTCATTCATTGTCCTATAAAAAATACAATAGGTTACTTCATATGCACTTAGTTAATGCTGTCAAGGCTTGTATAGCTTCCCTTTAGAAGAACCCCAGCCTCACCTACAGTAACTCAATTTTTTTTAAATTAATAAAATAAACAATATCATGCACATGGAAGATTCAACAGCCTCCTTAAAGGCCACCTATGCTCAATTTCACCTAACTTGGTTCTATTGGAACCAAGTTGGAGTTTAATTTATATAGTTGTCTCTTTTGCCACATAGTTGCCACATAGTTGCCACATTCCCCTTTTCCCCTTTTCCAGTTCCTTGTCTTTTTCCCTTTTTTTCTAGTTATTATTATCCCCCTAAAAATACATTTTTTAAACCTAAGTTGGCAGACTGGACATGTTTATTGTATCATTATCTCCATACTTTTTCACTCT
This sequence comes from Pyxicephalus adspersus, assembly GCF_032062135.1. Lineage (NCBI taxonomy): Eukaryota > Metazoa > Chordata > Amphibia > Anura > Pyxicephalidae > Pyxicephalus > Pyxicephalus adspersus. The sequence continues at coordinate 81,731,042 of NC_092859.1, read as the reverse complement.
CTATGTTTTAAACAGGGATGATTACCATACTACTGGATTGTGTAATTTCATGTTCTTAGTTGTTGATAGTACAGTTATTTCTTAATAGAAATTCTTTTTAAGATATTATGATATATATTAGGATAAAATGAGAGAAAATGCTATGTTAATTTATTAGGTCTAATTTAATAAAGCTCTCCAAGACTGGAGGTGATAGACTATTATGGGAGAACCTGGGTGATCCAACAAACTTGGAATGGATCTGGTGCAGAANAGCCCTAAGTCTAAGTCTGCCACCCAGGAAGACCTTGGGGTACTTGCCACAGCTTTATGCTCTTCTCATTATTGCTGACAAATATCCTATACCAAAATGTATACACCAATGGGAGAGAGAGCTTGGTTTACATTTACCCCATGTCAGGTCAACTGCACGATTATTTCCTCTTATGAAGCTTCTATAGCTTATAGGTATCAAGAAATTAATTATACATTTTTTGTCCAGATGGTATAAGACACATTTTTACATAGATATTATCCATCTTTTTCAAGTAGTTGCTGGAGATGCCAAAATGGGAAACATGATCCACAAGGATGAAAGAATGATTTTATTGAATTTGGATCATGATCCACATTATTTAGTCCTGTCAAAATTAGGTAAACTTTGTTTTCAAGTTTGTAAGTTTATTCTTCACATTACAGGATTTCAAAGGCTGTGGCTACTGCACACACATTTCCCCCCGTCTTTACCATCTTCATTCATTGTCCTATAAAAAATACAATAGGTTACTTCATATGCACTTAGTTAATGCTGTCAAGGCTTGTATAGCTTCCCTTTAGAAGAACCCCAGCCTCACCTACAGTAACTCAATTGTTTTTAAATTAATAAAATAAACAATATCATGCACATGGAAGATTCAACAGCCTCCTTAAAGGCCACCTATGCTCAATTTCACCTAACTTGGTTCTATTGGAACCAAGTTGGAGTTTAATTTATATAGTTGTCTCTTTTGCCACATAGTTGCCACATAGTTGCCACATTCCCCTTTTCCCCTTTTCCAGTTCCTTGTCTTTTTCCCTTTTTTTCTAGTTATTATTATCCCCCTAAAAATACATTTTTTAAACCTAAGTTGGCAGACTGGACATGTTTATTGTATCATTATCTCCCTACTTTTTCACTCTCTATGTTTTAAACAGGGATGATTACCATACTACTGGATTGTGTAATTTCATGTTCTTAGTTGTTGATAGTACAGTTATTTCTTAATAGAAATTCTTTTTAAGATATTATGATATATATTAGGATAAAATGAGAGAAAATGCTATGTTAATTTATTAGGTCTAATTTAATAAAGCTCTCCAAGACTGGAGGTGATAGACTATTATGGGAGAACCTGGGTGATCCAACAAACTTGGAATGGATCTGGTGCAGAATAGAAAATGTTTGCCAACTAATATCAAATTACTTTTAGAAAATCTATTCCAGGCTGGATTGATCACCCAGGTTCTGTTATGGTAGTCTATCCTCTCCAGTCTTGGAAAACCTTAATCATTCAGTCTCAATGTATTTATTATTCATCGTATTTTTACTCTTTTTTCAGTCCTGTCGATCTGGTTAGTTTAAATAAGAATTTTAAATAAATGGATAATGAGACTCTGTATATATTATCAGACTTTGCAATGACACTTGGAAACACTGAATTGGCCAATGGGTTATGGGCCATATGACAGAATTAAAGGCTTTTGCACTGTAAAGCTTATATTTGCACAGATTCTGCGGAAATGTCCCGCTCATCCCTATTAAAAACCTGCATTACTAAACAGTACAAGCAGCTAGAGAAGTGAGGGCTTGATCTAAAGCTAGTGTAGCTGTTCAGTCTTGAGCATATTGAAATCATCCTGAACATTGAACTTTTCAGTTATAATAGAAATGAATAATTCCCTTGTTTCAATATTATCCCAATTTTAAGAATGTAGTATGTAATGTCCATCTGTACATTAGCAAGGGGCTGAAGCTGAGTGTTTGGCTTGAGGTCATTGATGTGGGTGCTTCCAGCTCATCATTGCTTGTGACCATTGCACATCTTGGGTTGTAGGCCCATTGTCAAGGAAAACAGGTTAGCAGTTGGTGGTCATTATGGAGCTGCCCCTGGTAATCACCAGTCAATGATCACCATCATATTTATTGACCTGCAAAGCTCATTGCCTACAGTCTTTAGGAGCTTGTTAGTAATGTACACAGTGGCCAGAGGCTGTCTTTTGTGCACATTTAGGGACTTACAAATGTTGTTTACCTTGCCAACTAAACAGTTGCCAAGGTAACTCTGGTTCAGCTTCAGTTATGCTTGAAGCTGAATATTTGCTTCTTTTTTGTCAAATGTCCAATGGATGGAACAGATGCCTCTTTAAGCAACACTATCCAAGACACTGGTCATGAAAAGCAGTGGAACGTTGTTATTTATATAGGAACACAAATGTAAACTGCCCATTGGGCATTTTCTCTTTTTTTATGAGTCACTGTGTTTGTGGAACAGTTTATATTTTTTAATTTATATTTACTAAAGAGTTCAGATAATCACACAGAGTAATAAGGCAAAAGAAGATTTTTGCTGTGAAATGTTTATTAGTCAGAGAACAGTACACAAAGGTTTTACCATTATTCAACAATAAATATAAAATAACATCCCTTTTTTTAGAAATCCATGTAACCATTAAACTTGCTTGAATTTAAATACATTTAACACATCAAAAAGAAATCTTCTTTTATCAAGGTCACCTATGAATAGTGCCCCCCTGTAGCATATTTGATACAAAGCTTGTAATTGTTATTAAAGAAAAAATCTTTTTTATGCACCAATTACTAGCTGCCCTTTGTTGTCTACAGCTTGTTATTTTGTCACAATAACCATAGTTTTTGCAACTTTTTCACTTTCTTCTTTTTCCTGTAAATGTTAATGATTATCATATGCTTATAAATAAATGGTTACTTCGATACAGCTGTTAATTGTCCTCATTTAATTTTATTACTTCATAAAAAAAAAAAAACTATCTGAAAGAGCATGGACTAAATGATTATTGTATTTTATGAAGTCCATCTTCTTAAAATCTTGTTCTAGACAATAATTTTGTAGTTATTTGAGTAAAAACTTCTCAGCTGTCGTTAAAATGTTCGTGATGGAAATTTAAGCACATTTTAGAAATGGCTCAATTCTTTATTCTCAAGCAGGTTCTTAGGTTTCATTACTTTATCATTATGACTATGCTCTGTAGTTTCAAATGTCATTGCTAAGGTATTGTCTTATGTCAAGAAGTTACCTTTTACCCTTTTCTTATGCTTTTCCTCTTTAGAGATTTGGAGAATTTTATTACACTTATAACCTATTTCACATACCTACAAAAAAAAAACCAATGAATATGAACAAACACTTTAATGAGAAATATTGTTTTTGTGTAACTGTATGTGGATAATACATGTAATATTAATGTTTAGGATGAACAAACCTCTCCAGTTTTGATTTGCTGCAGGTTAAGTAAATCTTGTTTAAAATTTTGAAAGATAATAATAGTAATCGGAGTCAGAACAGGCTGGGGCCAATGCAATAGAGAAACAGAGAGTGAATTCAGGGTCAAGCCAGGGTCGGTATTGAAAAAGTCATGGGCATATCACAGCAAGAAGCCAGTTGAGGATCTAGCAACTAGAGCCTGGAACTAAGATTCCCAGGATTGAATCCAAGAATCAATCTGCTCATTAGCTGCAGCACACACTTCAAAAACCCCTCCAGCTGTGCACAGACTCAGTATACTTAATCATCAAGATAATAATCGAAATAATTCATAAAAGTGTACAGAAGGAGCAGTAAACGTATTGCACTGAATATATTCTGAAGTTATATTCATTTAAATGTTCCCAATAAAAAATAATATTATCTTAGTTCTACTTTAATAATTTGCAGTCAGACAGGTGTTTATTGCAAAGAGGACAGACATTATCCCTACTTACCTGCCTGATTGCTGTTTTCTTCAGTCAAAAATGGATGCTGAGATATCCGGTCCATCCCATCTTGCCCTGTAGTTGCCAAGACTGAATGAACTCCATGCATCTGTGTGGGAGTTATATCATTCCGGGTCTGCCCAATCTTAATGGCTGAAGATCAAATCCAAGAAGAGATGAAGAAAGATGGCAGGGGCAACTGCAATCAGACATGTAAGGTTATTTTACTGCAGAAATGAAACCGCCTGATGGTATTGCCACTTTGTCGGGGTACAATGGCTTGGTTGTCCAAACGATCATCAATTCCTAGGAAAAATCTGTGAGCTTTTTTAAAAACAAATATAATTTTGCCAAATATTGTGAGCATTGTATTCCTGAAAACTTGTAATAATAATGACAGGTCCACTTATGAATATAATAGTTGGTATCACTAAACGTTTCCAGTTAATGAGTTAAAAGTGTTGGCCTTATGAGTCATATTATAGAGACATGGCGTTCTCTTTCCGTCTTTTAAAAATTATTTTCAGTTTTATACATTTTCTGCTTCTACTATAATAATCTTTGTCATATGATGTCCTTGTTCAGGCACTTCCTGCTATTGGGTGACAATGCTCTAACCTTGTTTATAATTTTACTCCTGTATTGTCACCCTACCACATTTACTTCCAATGGCGCTTCTGTTTTATTATCCTTAAACACAGGCTTCTACTAATGGTTCTTTCAGCACATAATACTCAGGTATGGTGCACTGTTAGCACCATAAGTAAACCTTGCGGCCATAACTGGTGTGCATAGAGACAGAAATTGGTTGCAAATAGGTTGTAGAGCAATTAACAGCAATGAAATGCAATAGAACCAAATAGTAATTCTTTAAAATACACAGTGCCTCTGTTAGGGTTTCTAGCAACTTTAAATAACAATGAATAGTTACATTAAATAATAATAAACCTTCAAATAGAAATGGAAAAACAGGTTTTTGGACATTTTAAGCCTTGACCTTACATGTAAGCCTAGCATTAACTCTAAAGACAAGGCTTACACCTGTAGACATAGTCATATTACTTGAATGCTAGATGTCCCAACTGCCAATGACTCACAGACAAAAAATAATAATGAGGAAATCAATGCGGTAAGTCATGTGAACAAAGTACTTTTCTCATTTACATATATATGTATACCAAGAAGGTACACCTGGCCTAAATTAGAAGTGAAAAAAGACCAGAAAACTACTCATAAAAAGCTAGGGTGGCATATGGTTGTGTAGGAGACATAAATGGCACAATGTTGACAGCCAGGTTTCTACACTATTTAAACCAGGCTCTTGACTATGTTGAAAAAAAAAACATAGAAATTTACATTATTTATATTTTGAAATTTCAAAATGTACAATACATACAGCTAAATAAAAAGCTTTCCTTCCACTGACACTCCTACTGTTACTATGAAATTCCATCTTTGAACTTTCCTTTTCCCGTTGTGCCACTATTTAGCCCTTTTAACTTCCTTTTAATTTCTTTTAAGTCCTTTTCATTTCTTTTCTCAGGAGTTCTGTGAACATTTAACTAATGAATGTTTTATAAATTATTTTGTGTAGTCTGCTTTTATACGAGATAATACTTCTTTCTCTCCTAAACAGAGCAGCAGGGTCACATATTCTTCACTTTGTTGATCCAAATTGGCTCAGGAATCTAAAGAGAATCTAAGAATGAAAGAGCTGAAACATGAACAGACACTGAAAGAGATTTGAAAATGCGCAAGAGATCAGCAGGATGCAAGGAAAATTTAATCACCATAGGGAAGCAATGTACTAACCATCTTCTAGGTAATAACACATTTTGTTCCATTTATACCTTTGAAGATTATAACTACAGTAACTGTAAACTATTAAACTAGAGGAACAGAAATGGAGAGATGTGGATAGGAACTAGAGACAGGAATAGACTTTCTTGATTTTTTCTAAACTAAATAGTCTAGTCTAACATTTTCTAAACTACCTTTGTGATAACCATTGTGAGATATTAATGCAAATTTTCTACGCTTGTGATGAGGAAGACACAGTTATGATGGGAGTCTGTTGTCCAGTAAAAGATTTAATGTAATAAAAAACTGTGCTATCAGCAGAACTCCATTCAGAAATTCCCGGGCCCCATACCAGAGACGCTCCTTTGGCCCTCATGTCTTAAAGTTCCAGTATTGCCAAAGTATTGCCAAAGTCAAACTCTTTTGATTGGAGCCTGGTACAAGTACCTCTTGTCTCCCCCTGATAGAAGCCCTGGCTATCAGTTAACTGAACCATCCACTGGCTTCTTTTATGTCTTTGGGACTCCAGCATGCTGATTTCATTCATCCTATTTTAGTATCCAGTTTAGTGCCCAGTCAGATAGGTCAAACAAATAGATATTCAGTTAAAAAAATGTTTCCCCTGGGGGTGGCTTGATTCTCTTCCTTCCTGTACCAGTTGATACCAACCCAAAGGCCTGGACCCAAGCATAAAAAACACAAAGTAACAGTAGTAACCATTTTATTTAAGGGCAGTGAATACAAACCCTGAAAGAAAGGAGTTAGGGATAGGATGACTTCCAAAAAAGAATGAAAAGAATAATAGGTAAAAGCAAGCGTGAGCAAAACAATAGCATACACACTCTTATATTAAACAATAGCTTGTTCTTTTTAAAAACATAGATAAATATTCTATATTTACTCACATGCACAAATATATTTGCATGTGCATTCTGTTTAAGGTACAGCACAAAATGTTTCCAATAATTCCCTAAAAATCTGATGTCTCTTCTTCTTTAATAATTTTCTCTTAAAGTTCTCAGATTACTGAGTCACAACACTGTATGGCATATCTAGGACAGGAAATGCAGGGCATTAATATAAATACTGCATAGTTCTCTAGACTTTTAAAACAATAATTTAGAATGCTAAAGCTTTTACCACTGGATTTTGAAATAGAAATACCCTCTAGGCACTTTTATATAGGTATTATATAGTTTGTTTTTTTTTATAATTGTTTGCTAAATAATTTATTGTTAAACTATTAATAGTCATTTAAATGGGAAAAACCTATGCAGACTAAAGGTAAAGGTAATTCTGTTTAAAATGTGTATTCCCTGGTTCTCTCTTTCCCCTCTCATTAACATTATTATGACATTTTTCAACAAAATTTTACTGTTTTAATTACATATCTTTAGACCCAGTGATTCCATAATTTGATTATGTTTTAGTGCCATTGTATGTCATATTTAGAGTAAATCAGTCTAAAAAGCCTAAAGAAGTGGACATGTGTAGACATTTTGGTGCATGATTAATTACCGGTAAGTCTTGTGTGGGAGGTATCAAAGTTTGTCACTGTCCCAGGCTGCATTGAGTTTGTAGATGCCAATCCAGGAAGATTAAAGTAATACTAAACAGGTTTGGGCAGTAAATGGCCATTGTGCTTTTAAAGATTCTCAGGCTTCCACCAATGGGAAATTTGATCAGTGCACAGTCAGTCTTTGATATATATATGATATAGATACATTTTTTCCAGTTCCAAATGTGACATTCTTAAGGGCCTCTTTTTTTGGTTAACATTGCAAGGGGGTTTATTTCAGATATCCCTAGACCAACGTGTTGTCAAGTCAAGTAAACTAAAATTTTAACTAAACTTTTTAGTCAACAGCTTGGACCTTTTTTTCAGTTTTTAACCCAGCAAATCACCTTTTCAGTATCTCTGTAGGTAAAGGCCCAGGTTCCAGTCTCTTTCATGAAGGGATCAAGATGCACCAATCATTCACAAAACAGGCTAATACACTAAAATAAAACTCTCAGGAGAGAGGAAAATTACATTTATCTGAAGAGACAGACTGACAGCCAAGAACTGGAGCACAAACAAAATTACCACTTAAGTGCTCTAAATTCTCAAACCTACAAAGAACTATGTTATATTCAAAAGAATAAAAGCTCTATGGAATAAACTCCTTGATCAGCCACACAGAATCACTAAGACAGAACATGACAAAGATACATACACGATTAGGTTGTCTGCCCTGCCAAAAAGGGTGGCTGAGGGCAAATGAAATCAAGAAGTAGGTGGAGGGCTAGCATGACTAAAGACGAAGGGGCAGCACCGAAAGTGTTAGGTATGAACAGGAGTTCAAGAAGAGGCCACTGAGGGATTGAGCAAGTTGAAAAAGGGGGTGGAGAGAACAGGTGGTAAAAGGGGGTTGTGTGGTTGAGGGTTCACTTTTTAGTGGCTAGGAACAGTTTAACCAACCCACCCACCCTTAGGGCCAGATGAGGAGGGCATTGTGAGAATAACACATATAACAAATGTGTTATGTTTCATAATTTAAGTTAAATGATAATTGTGAATAAACGGCAATTTTGCAATTGAAATGGTAGAGGTTGGTTGAAGGGGGATTGTGGCCCTCTTAAGGTACCACATTCTAGCCATCTGCTGCTTAGCAGAAAAGGTTGGACCTCTAGAGAAGATATCACCGAAAAATGATCTAAGAATCATTGGTGTACCTGAGTTCCTAAAATACATTTTGCTACCCAAACACTGCACCAAAATGATTTCAGGTTTGCTAGACCTAAAAATATCTTGCTAAAGAGAAAATAAAAACTTCAGACCAACATACAAGGAACCCACATGACAAACCCTAGTTACTCTACACTATTTAAATTACATGAAACATTTTGCACCACCTGTCCCTACCCCAAATAAAATACTGCCTGTTCTTGATTTTTATTGTGGAACTACAGTTCCACCTTAACACAGCCAATCGCCCTTTCAGGGTGGGGACAAGACTGCCCGACAGGATGACCCTGATGGGTATAAAGTTTCATAACCATTTGTTTCATTGCTTACTTAAATATATAGTTATATGGATTTATAGTTAAGTAAAAGAGCCCTAGCAGAGAGTGCACATTTTAATATTGAACTTTGTGAATCGGAATCAAGGTCTACATAAACGTAAATAGTTTTGATGGAATCATTAGGTTTCTGATAGGTACACAATAATAATATATGTAAAATGGTGGAAGAATAGGAGAGCATTTTACCTGATTTTACCTTTTACTTTACAAAGAATACCAAATCAATGCATTGAAATGTAAAAACACTTGATTTTTATTTATACACGAGTCAATTGCTGCAGTCATTTTAGCTTCATCTTACTCAAAAAGTTAAGTAACGTTTTTTGGCGCAGTAATAATTTGCTATTTTATGTGGACGCTTATATTCCTATAGTAAATCAATCCCATTGTCCCCTCATGGTGTTCCAATATTCATGTAAATAATGTTCACACTATGGGCCTGACACAGCAAACCTGGAATGGATCCTGTCCAGCATTCAAAACATTTGCAAGCAAATAGCAAATGTCTTTGAAGAAATCTATTCCAGGTTTGCTGGATCACCTAGCTTCACTGATGAAACTGTATCCTCTCCAGCCTTGAAGAACTTTTATAAATCAGGCCCTATTATGTTATATTACAAAAAAATGTTTGATTGAACAAAGTTCAATGTCTTGTATGGTCTGCCAAATACACATTTGTAAATATATGTGAATGTTTATAAGATGCTATAAAGTTTAGATTGTAAAACAGGCTTTTACATTGTTCATCCAGATTTTGGTACTTTTTTGACTACTTTTAAGAGTAGTATCTGCTACAAAAAGATTTTTTGAATCACAAAATCTCAAGGATTTAGGCAGAAGGCAAATTCTGCTCTTTATGCCTTTGTACTCTTCTACTTCTAAGTTCTTGTACCCACTGTATACATAAAGCATGTAACATACACCCTAAAAACTTCATCCAAGTACCTTGACTGTATGCTGCATGCCTTGCTCATCTGCTCCGGCCATCTTTTTTCAAATGTTATTACCATTTTCAAAAAAATTGGAATTTTGGCAAAACATAATGCCAAATTAAATTGCCAAAAAAATGAATTACAAAAAAAAACCTATTGGCAATATTAAAGCCACGCCTCCGTAGAAAAACCTGTAAGTGCAGAGAAGAACGCTTGCTCCCTCTGTGGAAAATTGCATTCTCTGCAGATGATTGGGCAGCTAATAAATGCAAACTTTGAACACATGCACTTTTTGATGCACTTGGAATGAATTTAGCTTGTTAAAACTTAAGTTTCAAAAGAATTGAATTGATCACTGATCTATCCCTGTTCTGTCCTAGGTCTTTGCTATCTTCTTTTTTTCCTGAAGATCTATGGCTATGTTACTTGTACATACCAGGATGACATAACTCCAGAGAAGGGCTATGGGAGTTTATTTATTCCCAACATTGGCAAGTTAGGATTGTGGAGGTTTTTCAGGTAACCAATTGTGAACACATGCACAGTTTAGCAAAATTTGACAGCTGGGTGGCAATCAGGCAAGTAGGAGCAGTTATTGCAGAAGGCATATTGCCTGTCCCTTTCTTGAATAAACACCTGCCTGAATCCCTCATGTTAAAAGTGGGACTTTAGTACCACTTTAAGTAATTATAACATTATTGCCTAATTAAATCGCACCTATCACCACCAAAAATGTTTAGGACCCCTCCTCTTCAGTTTTACCTATGTGGTGGTAAAGCCTAAATAGAAGCCTGCAGCTTCCTGGGATACCTACATCAGGTATCCCATGGGGCTTTGGGTTGCTTCTGCACATGCATGATCTCTGGCAGATGGGGCTTTCCCTGCAATGTGAAAAAATGCATGTGCAGTAGGATTTCTTTTTAAATTCACAGGAGAAAGTGTCACCCGATCTCGCATTGCAGAAGCAGGAAGAAGACGGACACAAATGATGGTGCCGCTGGTTCCTCTGTGTAGGAACAAAGACATAATCCAGGACAGTATGGAATCGGATGGAAGTTGATTGTGGAGGGATCCAGGGCTCTGTGGAAAAAAAGGTAATTTTTTTTAATGAAAGTTCCGCTTTAAGAGACCTATAGTGAAAATTAATGGGAAAAGCTCTAATGTATACGGTACATAAAAGTACAAAAGATGAAGTGGTTGTTTTTTGATCGTGTTTTGCATTTAGTGAGATTTGACCAAACAGTACCCTTATAATTAATTTTGAATTGTTAGGAAAAATAAGATTTGGGGAATATTGCTGAAATGTGTTTACTTCTTTCCTGTCTCTTTCATGTCTCTCTTGTAGAAGGAGACAATTGATTTGATTGGTCTTTATGTGAATTTTATTGCTTGTATTACCCTATTTTTAGAGATGCCATTTTCTTGACGTTTACAAAACATGTAATTGTTTCAAAATAATTATCTCTGGGTAATAGTTTGCTAGTTCATTTGGCTTGGCTTAACATGAATTTATATATTTGATCCTAATAAGGTAACAGTGGCCAGATATCTATGAAAATATTTTTTTGTAAAACATATTTTTCAGTAAATATACAGAGCTTTATTATTTTGGAAACCAATCTGATTTTATGTATGCAATATTTTAACACTGCTTTGCACAACATTCAAACCATCCACTAAGTGAAATTAAAACCTAAAATGTGGTATTTGTGAAGCAATGCTTACATAAATTAGCCTAAATTAAGTGCTATATTTAAACTGTGTCTGTGAGCCGTGTCAAAAACTCTCATGATTGATTATTCTGCTGGTTCTGTGCATATATACAGATATATTTTTAGAAGTTCCACTCCATATGAATTTATGTAGAATCATTTTGCTCCAACACCGTTTTAAAATATTTCTGGAAAAATATAAAGAATATAACCTATACATTTGTTGCTAAATTAATTCTGGTTATGTTTTGGTAGAGTTTTCTTTCATTCAAAATATGCAATTTACCTGCTCAGAGTAATTATTTTTGTTTGTGCTGGGGAAATTCTATTATGCTCATTTATAACTCACTATGATAAAAGCATGAAAAATCCTCACAGACCATTTTAATTTTCATTTTGGAATTTGTTTATTATGTTTGATTACTAGCTACTATGAACTTTGAATAAACGAGTGCTCTACTGGGGAGTGGGGAGGGAGGCACCCTGCTGCTTCTAACACCATGCTAAACGACATTGGGGGACAGCTGTACACACGCTAGTGTATGTACGTATCTTTACTGTTCATTGGATTTTGTGACATTTAGGCAATTCATGGAGTCCTGGGTACAAAAAAAAGGTATCATTGTTTCAAAACTGTTAATGGTAGTACTGTGTGTTTGGGTGAAATTGTTTTAGCAGCTTTGGACTTATTTACTTTACTTTTTTACATAATAGTTAAAAGCTAATCTCCAGTTCAGTCGAACCTTTATTCCTCAGAAAGCAATAGAACAGATAGCATTATAGAAATGGCCGTATTTGTTAAACTGAGTATCTGGCTCCAGTAAAGTTTGAATCACTGACCTGGACAAGTATACACATCTCTTAATTCAGAGTAAGTTCAGCCATCCTTTATTGCATGATTTTGTAAGGCATTCTGTACTGTAATTCCAGACCCTGATGTCATAATCTACAATTGAGGACCAATAGCCCTTCCTTGTAAGTGAGGATGCTGAGGACCTGACCCCAACCTGGAGAGACTTCAGCTGCAGATTATTTTTAATAATCCTTGGAGTATGTCCTTGATTGTAACTACTGAAGACAGTAAGGATCTTCTACTTCTCAATAAAACATCCTTGTTTCATATTCTATGAAAACAAAATGTGAGTGAAAGAAAAAGTGAAAAATATTTATTATGCCATTAATGTGTACATGTGCTCCAGCCATACTGGCCAAAGCCACAGATTTGCTAAGTTCCCCCATTCATGGCAGCACAATATTTATCTTGCTTTTGTCTCCCCTCCCTCTTTTACTGTGCAATGAAAAAAAAAATGAATAGTTGGTTATTTTGCATATTAATTTAAAGGTTCAAAACAGTTATGAGGAAGAGAATTTAACCTCCAGGCTTACAAAACTTAATTTTATTATTCCAATGAATTGAACATAAATGGCTATGGCTGGGGTGTGTTGTTATTTATGCAACAATATTACTTACCTCCTTTACTCCTGATGAAGCAGACTTGTATCTGTGAAACGTGTTGAGAAGGAAAGGCGGCATTGTTAAAAAGATTTTTGATATATGCACATCTTTTTTTTTATATGTACTGTTTTTAATGACATTGTAATTAATAAAATACTTACCTTCTTTTAAAAAGAGAAATGCTATTGGTTGTTTTTGCCACTGAAATATCCCTAAAAACTAAAAAAAAAAAAAAGGTTGTAGCGCCCTTCTAATGTTGAACTCTAGGCATAATGTGGTTCCACAGTATTATGTAATTTCTGGTCTGGGTCAGTGCACTGTATGAACTGTGGAGGAACTTCTGGGTGCAGAAGCTGGGCAGTGCTGTGCAAGGATCCCCATGTGGCTGCTGAGCAGTGGACTACCTGCTGAGGGAGGACTGTGATCTCCAGCTTTGTAAGTGACTGTTACGTTGCCTGAGGGTACCCGGGAAGTGAGCGTTCCTGTTTCCAGCCATCTTTATTTTTAGTGTTAAAGGTGAGAGAGTGCTGTTGCCAGTGATTGGGGACAGACTGTTCATGATTCCCCTTAATACTCACCCTGCCCTGGATCACTAGAATTTAGCCAGGGAAGAAAGACTGTTGTATAGCCGGTGCTAATATTACCAAAGCTGCAGGACTACTATTTTATCTGTTCTCCTCCTTCATTGGTGACTGCTACTTTTTCATTTGCTTAAGAAGCAACTACAGCTTTCTTCTGGGCTGTGTGACTCTTATATGGACTAGAGAGCCACTAAGCTGCTAGAAGTACCACATCACTCAGACTGTATCTCCCTGTGTCACCCTAGGACTGCTACACATAGATACTTGGTCCTTATTTATCTGACTGGCTGTCAAGCTTACATCTGCAAGAGGATTCCAACGCCAGCTTTAGGTAAAGAGAACCTGTTGCTGCTTCTGAAAGTCAAGTTCATCCTTTGAAAATTATTGGACAGTCATTCCAGCAGAACCCAGGAGACTTAATTATCTTCACCATTCCAAGGGGGGCCCCCGTCAGTTAGAGTATCAGTGGCCTCTGGTTAGTCCATTAGTTAGGCTATCTATTTAGTTTGTCTGTGTACCTGTTGGGGGGTTTCTTGGGTAACGTTGCAGTATGCGGTACCTGTTAATTGGCTGTTCTTTTATGACATGTATTTTTGCTGTATGTGTTACACTGCATGTTCAGCTGTGGTATTGTAAGGCTTCCCTATTATTATTTTAGGACCTGTCAATGTTGTTTGCATTACAATTTTAAACACCCTTTTTATTCCAGTTATATCTGAATAAAATCAGGCTATGCACCACCAATTGTGTGGTCACTGGGGACTGGGGTTTCACCAGGGAAGGTTGGAGCGGACCCATTACATTATCAGCTAAGACCCAAGTTTTTACTACCTCAAGTTGTACTTTGACAAAGTTAGCTATCAAATCACCAAATTAAAGCCGCTAGTCCATGATAAACATAGACAAACTGAATTGCTATCTGATTGAATAAAAAATCCAGTGATACCAAAACTACACTTTTAAAATTTATAGCAGGGTTGCCATTCTGCATTCAAATGGTCTAAAAAGACTGTGTATTTTAAAGGCATATGGTACATGTCCAAGATGGCATTGTCGAACATGCCATACCTTATTTTGATTGTTCCAATACTTGTCTGTAGCCATAAAAATGGTCAGAAGTTACTAACAGTATTCTTCTCTTCATAGACATAGACTTTGAATAAATCCATTCCAGGTTTGCTGAGTCGCCCAGCTTTGCTGATGAAAAAGTTTAATTCAGGTTAACCTATAAATCACACTGCAGTAATATCTATAAAATGTAAGGTTTTGTTTTTTTGTTTTTTTTTAAATTACAAAATTTTTACATTACAAAAATTAACAGACCAAATCTTCTAAAACTCCCTGCCAATATAGGCATAATACATTTTGCATAAATTGAATAACAACAAAATGTCTAATGAATCATAATGCGTGATTTATAACTAATCAACAATCATTATAACTTTATGCTCTCTTTCTTTGATATTCTATATTGAATTATTTCTAAGAAAGCCATATGTCTAACAGAGTTCAGATAACAACATTTCTAAAGAAGGCTAAGCCTGCCTAAGTGTTTTTTTTCCAGTATTTCCTAAAGGTTTTCTTTTTGCTCTATTCCTTCCATTAGTGAGAAGCTTTTTTTCTTTGAAAGCCTTAAAGTATATGGTTAGAATTATTTTATGTTTAGTTAGAGGCTTTCTCACCATTTTACTAATTTTGTCGATTTTATAAACAGAGTTGTGAAAAACTTTGCAATTTTTATTTACTGTTTTATTTACTGAAACTGTAAAAGTGTTTTGCCTTTCATTTCTTTTTTACCGTACATTTCAACATAATATATTTTTCAGTGTTTGCAATTTATTTTTTAACCTTTTTTCTCCTTTAAAAGATTTCCTTTTTTGAACTTGTGTTCAATTAACAGAAAAACAAATAACAAACCAGCTTTTGCTAAAATATTCACCTTCAATTGTAAGATTTCCTTCATAATATTTTTCTTATGCCCTAGATGTCTTCAGTTTGATAGTGAGCATTATTCAACTCACTTCCCTAAGAAAAACCGTAATGAAATCATCTCTCTTTTGCTCTGATTTCTCCTTATGTCAGCATGCTTATTTATTGTCATGACTGCGGGATGCCAGAGACTCCCACACCTTCCCTCAAACTCTAACACAACACGTTCCTGTAGCTAAATGGCCCGCAGGCCTTTTTATTACAATTTCAACAAAAAATTTAATAAACATAACTAGCATAAATAACATATTATATAACAACTTAAATACCTAATCTTTAGCATAAATCAATCATAAATATGAATAATACTAACAAATTAATCATCCCTTCTAAACATTAACCCCTGTCATTACCCTTTCTGGTTGCCGGTCCTCAAAGGTCCACACTACCAACTGTTACCTGTGACAAATCAGATATTTTTGCTCCCAGTTGCCTTAAACACCCAGGTTGGAACGATATCCACCACACTGTGTGCAGCCCCACCATAAAAACTCCACCTCCACTTATCCTCCATCAATCTGGAGCCTCCACACCAAGAATAGATCTCCCAACCCCACCAATGATACCACTGTAACAGACTACCCTTGAGGAACTCATCCGCCACCGCATCACAAGCGAGACCCCTCACGCTTTAGTGCTCCTCCACACCCGTCAGGCACCTTGAACCACATCCTGTATCTCCCAACACCACAGATCCAACCCCACCTCATTCAGATGTCCCCCATCACACTGCAAATACATACCCATCTCCACTTCCAGCTCCCCGTATCCCACCACCAATCCTCCATTCCATACCACAAACCTCCCCACCTCCTTATTTAACTTTACCTTGGCCTTGTTCAACCACCCCACGAAACGTGCTTGTCACGTATAACAGTCATTTGAGGCCTTCTACGGGTGGCCTCCGGACACCCAGGACCGACCTTATCCGGATTAGCCCTGTGGAAAGCTCTCACTAGACAACTAGCATTAACGTCGGTCGCTGGAACCCACATTCTCTCCTCCGGACCGTACCCCTTCCACTGAACGAGATGTGACAGTGCTGCTCTCCATCTCAACCTTGCCACCACATTTAACTATACTATCACCATCTTTGCAAATGCAGTATGCAATCTAAGGAAATCCCACTTAATATCCCCTGTCAGTGCCCTCACTGCCTGAACACCCAAGTCATTACCCCTAGCATGAGGCACCACCACATCCAGCTGTCTATCCAGATGCACAAATCTATGAATTTCAGGCAGCAACCTGCCCCATTGCATACCCAGTACCCTGATCCATCGCTCCACGCGTTCTGCTCAGGAAATGCCCAGCTGTCAGCTGTCTGGCTCCGTGACACACATAAGAATGCCCCACTAACCAAATAAGGCCTGGATTACCACCTAAAAAAAGCAACATCAGCAATTCTCACAGAACACCTCCCCCCCCATACTACCCCCCTCAAAAAAATCCTCCCCTCTACACCTCTCATCAACCTCTTTTCATATATCTTTTATTCTGTTTAAAAAGAAAATGCCAAACCTGCCAGTTTTTGATTTGCCACTGATGCCCCCTCACAAAGCAACAACACAAAAAATACAACAGCAACCTGAATTTAAATGAATCAAATAAATGAAATATTAAATGAACCGGTGGTGGAAAAAAGGATAGACAATGAAGGGCATCCTCCAACCAGTAAATGAGGTGACTTTATCTGACATGCTGCAGCTTCCAATGCGAATCTAACCGTATACAGTAAAAAAAAAAGTACATATTTTTTAATACGGGAGGGTTATCTGTACAACTAAGAAAGACTGAAGGAAAGGCTGAACTTCAGCTTTAAAGCCTGAATATCAGTATGATATAATTGCATTCAGATTATTTCAGATTTTGAAAATTAGCTTAATGAAAGGCAGGCAAATCATAAATAACTAACAATGTCAATAATGAGCCCCAAAAGGTTGCTTTATGTAACTGCCTAAACTAAAGTTCAAAGCATTCTATCCAGAAGGATCGTTTACTTTTTATATGAGAAAGGGATGATGACTATCAAAGATTTCTAGAAACAGGTTATACAGAGTGTTAAATGTCACTATGCTCATTATCTACCCTATACATGTTCTGAATATCAATTTACTTTATATTGAACAAATAATAACAAACACTGAACCTTATATTCCCAGACACAACCCAGCCTGGATCTTCAACAACCCTTACACATGTAAATGTCATTAATTTCCATATGACACATTAAACCTGTTTTATTGTTCTCAGCTTGTTGCAAAAACACATTAGCATGTTAGAGCAACTGGTGATTTACAAATCTGGACCTAACCTACCCTTTTATGGTGCTTGTTTTTTGATCATTGTAGAGTTACTTCTATAAGGCCTAACTGCGTTAATAAGTATAGTTTTGAACTTCATGTTTAGTTTTATTCTATATTTATTAATAGATGACAGGATGTGTACATGGATGGAAAAGTCAGTGTATATGATTTACTAGAGTAATATACTGTGACACCAGGTGCCTTAGGGTGTTCTTTTATTCCAAGAAAGTGAGTTAAGCCTTAATAGAAGTCTATTCTTGTTTTCACTTATCTGACATGGAGTGTTTTTAGTGATATTCTGTAGCTGCTCACTAATACAGGTAGTGCCACTCGTGATCAAAGACCATAAAATTGGTGCTTAATAGAAACAACGGAAACTGGATAAAGGTCACAACCTTGTGAATGACTTCTGTGCAGCTCCAAATAAAGCTATTTATTTTACCAGTAAACGCAGCCTAGTTATTTTATTCTAAAAGAAAATTGTTTATAACATTCTGTTTTTTCTGTTGTCAAATTGAAATTAAAGTATACGATTACACAGTTTGATTTTCCATGGAGCTCCATGCATGTTTTTAGAAGCTGTAAGGTTTAGAAATTATTCACAGGACAGAATTACAAGCACTGTTCTTAATGGAATGAGAAAGTAGAACGTCTAGTTCTTCTATATTTTTTGGCTCTGAAAAGTCTTTGAAGCATTGACATGCTCCAATGATGAAGTTTTTATGATCCATTGGATGCATGGGATGTCTTTAGGAGAACTGCAAGGGCTCTGAAATACAAAGCTTTGTAGATAATGAAATACATTTCAAAACCTAAAGGAATAGCCATCCATCATAAATAATTACTGAGCTGTCAATAGATCATTCTAAAACCAAATGAGCCCTGTGGTCACATATACATTGTACTGCACTACTTCTTTTCCTTTCTTCAGCTTCATCAATGAACATGTTTTGCTGTTTCTCATTGTCTTTCTAAATGTACCTTTAAAAAAAAACAACACTGGAGCTGCTCTGTGATTGGCCACACTTTCATTTGGTGGCCACCAATCCACGTTTGAGGAGAGATGGCTATGTATACACTCATATCCACACCAATCCACAGTGCAGAGAAGAGGGGGGAGTGGATGTGACAGTATATTCTGAGATCTTCTGCAGCACCAAACAAGAAAAAACAGTTTTAAGAATCACAAAGACCTAATATTTGCACAGTTACATACTAAGATATTAGGCTGTCATATGCCCCCACACTCAGTTTTCTATTTCATCTGGAAGGGGGCAAAGTCAGGAACTTCTCAGCACCCCCATATTCTTGCTCTGAGCACTAGACCTTAAAGCATATTCTAGTCCTAGTACTAGTGTCTACCTATTGCATATTTTCAAAACAACAATAAATCATTGGTATATGTCAGTTATTAATAAAGGATGCCAGCAGAACATTTAGGTTACTTTATAAAACAAAGTAGGCAGATGTTCTTGTTTCTTCTAGTACATTTAACATTTATTCACATCATTTAATGTGTTAGTGTTGCAGCTATAGATTAAATTTTTCCTATTATACAAACTTTGTCATGTGTTACATTTTGCCAATGAAAAGATTCTATATTTTCTTTACCTTCTCTAGGGTCTTCTTCGTTTCTATGCTGTTTTGCTTCAAAGGGACAGTTGCAATTGCATTACATAAATCTTTGCCTCCATAACACATATATAATATTCAGTACCATACATTCTACAACATAATACCTGTCAACGCTTGTGACGTGTTTGGAAAAATAATAGTCTCTTCTGATGATAATGATGAGGTTGAAGAGACACAATTTCCATTCTTGATGTTCTGTTACATCATTTTTCAGTGACGTTAAACTTGGAACGATTTTACATCTAAAGGGTTGGATAGTTGTTTCAGGCTTACACACAGCTTTAAGGTCATCAACACATTTATTCATTTAATCAGTAGCATTTATCTGGCTCCCCTAATAGAGACCTCTGATACAGCCCCCCAGTGCACACCTTACGGATACATGGCTTAGTGAGAAACCCTCAGTGCAGACCTCAGTATAAGTATAAGACCCACACTGTACACCCCAATGAAATACCCTTAGGTCAGTTTCCAGGAACAGACCACTTAGTGCAGACCCCAGTAACAGATGCTTCAGTTTAAACCTCAGTAAAAGATGCTCAGTGCAGACGTCAGTGATAATCCTCTTACAGAGAGTTACAGAGCCCCAGGTTAGTCATTAATAGCAGACCCCTAATGCACAGACCCCTTTATAACAGACCCCCAGATCAGATCTCAGTAACATACCCACAGGGCATATCCAATGCAGACATTAGTAACAGACCCCCTGTGCAGACCACAGTAACAGATACCCAGGGCAGACCTCAGTGACAGACACCAAATGCAGACCTCAGTAACAGAACTCTAGTGCACATAGAAACGGACCCCTTAGGTGCAGACCTCAGTAGTAGACCCTTCAGTTTAAACTTTAGTAAAAGATGCTTCAGATTGGCCTTCAGTAACAGAAACCTAGTGTATATTTCAGTAACAGACCTCAAGTCATCCCTCAGTAATAGACCCCTTTGTGACAGACCCCCATATCAGTCCTCAGGAACAGACCCCTTGTGCAGATTTTGTTAATAGAATGCCAGTTCTGACCTCAGTAACAGACATTATGATAAGGTAACCTATTTTAGGGTAGCAACCATAAAGTCTTAGGTTTAACCTATATATACTAGACATGCTAAAATTAGGTGCATTATTGTACTGGTACTGCATTACTGTATTGATCTAAATAGGACAATATTGGTGGCAGACTTTGGTTGTAGCTCTTCCAATTTTATG
>NC_092859.1:81707323-81708536 GCF_032062135.1 Pyxicephalus adspersus | reverse complement strand
TCTTTTGCACTTTCAGAATCACTGTTCATTGCACATAAAGTAACTGTTGAGAATCAGTTTCCTAATGGATAAACAATGGTAAACCTATTTCTGACAGTTCATGATTTGAGTGGATTTTCTACATTCAAGAAAGTAAAAAAGCATTCCATGTGCTTAACTGCATAGATCAACATCTGGAATCCAGTCAGTTACCTGTATCTGGCTGGAATACAATATATTCAGTCCTTCTTGAATGCTCTAAGCTGCTTGATCTAATTTTGGCACTGTGCAAATTTGGTTTTAAAAACTATTTAAAAATGAAACACTCCACTCATCATAAATGAGTGATAGTTGCAAAGTTTGGTGGCACACGTTTTGCATGTTATCCTCATGTTCACATGGGTTTCCTCTGGGCGCTGCAGTTTCCCAATGCCTCAATAAATATTTAGTTTGATTCCCTTAACAGAAATTTTCCCTGGTATGTATGGAACAAAGGTCCAAACCAAAGTGTAGAACAAGCTGCCAGCTGCTAGGCATAATATGAACGCATGGAAATACCAGTCATTATCAGTATATTGATAAAGTTATGGCTTACAAAAGTACTAGAGATGGGCAAAGTAATGAAACTTTCTCCAGCAATAAACACGTTGGACTCAATACCTACTGCATTTTAAAAGAGCAAATTCACACCAGATAAATGTCTAAATAATGAGTAAATAAAATATTTTAAAAAAGAAACAGTATGCTGGAGTTTTTTAATAGTATACATGAAACAAAGCACACTACAGCATTAAATAGGTAGTGCTTTCCAAAGCAGCATCTAACCTGCAAGTTTATTGCATTATTTATAAAATTGCATTATTTATAAAAAAACTGCTATTATTTATAAAATCTTTTCTACTGGTAGTACAATTAAAGGCAGAAAAATATTTATTGTACCTCATTGGTCGTCTGTGGTATTGTGTGGCATTGTATGAAACAATCAGATGTCAGATAAGCAGGTATCATAGCACAACTGATTATGTAAAATGCCTAAGGCTGCATACACACGTGCAATATTTGTCGTTGGAAAGGATCTTTCATGATCCTTAGCTACATTTTCTCATTCTGCAGTTACTATGTAATCTATATACATAACTAACTTTTGCCTCATAGTTCCATGACAAAAAAACAATTTTATGTTGCAACAAATGCAAATACACATGATTCACCTTGTCCTTGTTCAACACACATG
>NC_092859.1:81698356-81706983 GCF_032062135.1 Pyxicephalus adspersus | reverse complement strand
TATGAATAATCTACACTTCTCTGGTATGTATTCGCAATCTAACTCCATCATCAGACCACTCACGTGTTTCCAGCTTGTAATAACCTGTGAACTTTGTGTGACGTTCCTTTTTGTAGCAAATTCCAGGGAGGCTAACAGTTCAGACATCTCTTTTGAAAAAACAGGTCCCTTACTAGATCATGATAAATCTGATTGGCTTATAAAATGTGGCTAAACCTCTTCAAATTGGGGTTCATAACATTCATTAACATTGACATCATCCTCCATGTCACTGTCAGTAACGACAGATGTAGGAGGGACTGGCACTGGATTTTCTGCATCATGTGGCAGTGGCTTCAGAACAGATTTACTACCAGGTTAGATGATTGTTGACTTAGTCTTCTTTGAAAACCCAGCAATTTTTACTTATACAGATATAGCAGTCTGATTTATGTTTTTTTGGTTCACGCCAAATCATAGGCACAACAAAAAAACATTTTATTCCTTTTCCCATTCATCCATTGTATTAGACCAACGTAACACACCTGACAGCAGATATGAGATGCTCAGCTTTTATCCTGATCTCCGATTTCACATCCAAAGTAATACTTGTAAGCAAATCCCACCCTCTTGGTTAGGTTCTTGCGCTGATCACACGGGGTATATTTGCCACAAATGTAACAAAAATTGTCTGGTTTATTACCACAGCTGGGCCTACTCATCTTTAGATCATAACAGACTCACTATGGTCTAGCTTTACTATCCATTAGGATGGTTACGCACTAGAGACATGACCTTGCTCCATCTCGCCTTATATACATATTTCCGACTTCAGCTCACTGACTTGCCTAGACATGCCAAGCCGCTGCTGGAACATGCATGCCACCATGGGACATGATTCAGCTGAGGCGGCAGCAGGTATAGTGGTAACTACAACTGTTATAATGTTCCCATGTAAAAATACATTACCCAATTACCGACCATTTAAACAGCTACAGCACACCTAAAACCTAAAACTTGTATGTGATAGGCAAATTCTGACTTCTAATTTGGAATTACCACACTCAATATCATGTAAATCACATGTGGTATTCCCAGTAGCAAAATTGTTGTTGTGCAGTGGTATAGGCATCCTCATGTATAACAGAACAGCAAGATGTGTGACTTTAAGACATGCAGTGAAAACATAAATTTAGTTAATCCACTGTGGCATTGTAACAGCCTTGCCAGCCTCATAAGTGCTGCAAGTTAGAAAAATATTTCTTATCCTTTAGGGGCCCTGCTACAAGCAGTTGGCTAGTATTTGCATTTTTGCTCATAATTCCAATACTTCTAAATGTGCTTCAGTAGTCTATGTTAGAAAAAGTAACCAAGGTAAGGTATGCATATTTATCAACTCAATCACAGAGGAGTACCAGTACCTAGCAGTTGTAGTTATTTGTGGTAAAACAAACCTTCAATATTACAGCAGGCAGTCCAAAATTCCTGGGTGCCTTGTTATTCAAATGTCAACAACCTTCAATGGTTAAGATTCAGGTTTATTTCCCTTTTTTTCTCAGCAGTAAATCCCATCACAGTGATGTACTGATTAAGGTTAAAGGCTATAATAAACAAATGATAGAATGGTAAGGCATATAAATCACACACTTAGTCATAGTTTCTCTCCAAGAAAAGAAGGCAATTACTCTTTGTAAAATATAGAATCAATTAAAGCAGAAGGAGACCTAATCTTTCTATCAATTTATCCAACTGCAATTCATAATTAAGATACTATATAACTTTGAATGGTGGGATAGCAATAAATCTCCAAAAATATCTTACATTACCAGTTCTAGATCATCCACTATTCACCAGAAATGTTTGTATGACAGGAAAAAATTCAGGAACCTCTGCCCTCAAAAGAGGGACATTTACAAGGGATGTTACCCATACACACCCTAATCCCATGTTTTTCACAGCTTCCAGAAATAAAGATAAAGACAGAGACAGTGAAAGAAGGGATGGGGTAGTATTCTTTCTTTGTGAAATGGAAGAACAAAGTTTGAAAATCTTTAAGGAAGACATTAGGAGTGAAGCACAATGCATCAAAGCTGATTTCAAGGTTTTATTTCAAATAACAAAATGCAAACTCAACAAAGCAAAGGGAGACTTTTGAACTTCAGACATCATCAAACAAGGGTTAACTTGAAAGAATTCCTCGAGTTTGTATGTTTTGAAAAGTTTACAATTAGGCGTTAAAACACAGCAATATGGTGATTCAACCTGTTCTCTTGATTATTGTGAATTCTTGAATTATTGAACCTATGTTAGTTGGATCAATATTGACCGTCAATGCAGTAAAAGAAGAAGGTATCATCTGAAAATGGAAAAGGGAAGAGAACATATCACTACCAGCTGGTTTCTTACCTATTTTTATTCGTACATAAAAATACACAAAGTCTCCCAATCCAGGGTGCTTTAATCAGTGCACGTTTCTTAGCCAACAACTCCAAATTATTTTCAGGTCTACACAATCGCTAATTTTGCATGGACTGTTTCTGCTGTCTCTGGTTATAATCCCAATCTCACTCAAGAATCAAGCAAAGTTCCAATTTTATTTCTAACACTTGTGCCAAGCTCAACAATGGAAATGTCTATCAACTAAGTACTCAGTAAAGTCTGAGCCTTGCATAAAGCCCATTCAAAATGACTCCTGGTTTTATTCAAAGCTATTTCTCACAATATATACATAAAAACAGAAGCCATTTATTTTAGACAAAAACCTCTGACTGTTGCATTATTACTGCCACTTACTTTTTTATTAATATCACTGTTATACTTTATAAGGCATGCATCAAGCTAATGACAAGTGGTCTAGATGCACAATGCATCCACAAGTTAACACATGGCTACACTGCCTAAATAATCCTTAAATATGTCATCATACATAAAACACACTGTGTTGGAATTTTAATATTATGGATCATCTGCAAGATTTTAATTTAACTTGTGAAATGAATAATTACATACTGGCATGCAATCCATTGCAATGCTATATTTAGTGATGTCAAGGATAAACACATTTTATATTACATCTTTTTAAAATGTTAATCGTTACTTTATAAAACAGCAGTTTGTAAATGAAGGATTGTCTGGAAACATGATCAACAGGGCACATTCAACAAAGCAATCAACATAAATCAGTTTCAGTCTGTTCCTGAGTCATAACTCAGAATTTTCTTCATGGTTAAGTATATAGTAAATATACTGGGATTGTCAGAAAATCTAGCAAAAACAACTATGTGACCTTGTTGGGGCAAAAAGCTGGACTCTGGCAAATAACAGAGGTCAGTTATACCCGTCAGGACCACCATGCTACAACTACTGAATGTTTATTTATGTTTTTTTCAATAAAAAAAACTATTTTATATTTCTTTAAAATAATTGTTTTGGCAATATCATTGCCTTAAGTAAACCTAGGGGTCATAGTATCAGATTGACCCTATGGCATGAATTATTTGATTAAAATCTGTTCACCCAAGGAACAAGAATACCATGAGTTACACTCATTATTGTGTGCTTATTACATTGAGTAAAATAGAACAATGCAAATTAATCAAAGACATTAATGATTGCAGATCTGTAAATATTTAATGTGGTGAATCTTTCAATAGTACTTGTACGAAATGCCTTTGTTTATTTGCAATTAGCAAAACAGTGGTTTATATTTATCCCCGCTAGGAAAATGTCAGTGTTTCAAGTATTCTAAAGTTGTGTAGTGACCTCCCTTGGGACCTTATTATGTAGTGAATGTTAGGAAATAACATACACCTGACAACACAGGGAGATAAGAAAAGCTTTCTATAGCCTAAAGAAGATTCTTTGAAAAATAACAAGTTCTTGGCTCCTTTTTTTCAAAATTGTATTGCTGTTTTGAGTGCACTGCAGTGTGCTTTGAAGTAATACATACACTTCAATAGTTCTGAAAAGTATTTATATTGAAGGAAGTAAAGGCACTAATGAAACAACATATCCTAAACCTAAGACAGGTAAAGAAAGTGTTAATCTAAGTTTTTCCTGACATATTCCTGGAAACTGCAATCAGACTAATTAGGAGGCAATTAAACCTGAAATAGGGGTGAAGACAGGGAATCATTTAAAATTCACAGTTATATGTAATAGGTTTACTATATTTATCATATGGATATATTAGTGCCATTATGTGGGCAGCGCACATCTAAACTAAGCATGTGTAACTTATTAAAGTTTCAATTAAAGCAGACCTAAACGGAGAAAAAAGTCCCCAGGGGGAAGGGCTAATTGACAAAAAAGAATGTAAAGACTTTTTTGGTCAAAAAAAGCTTTGGAACATTCAACATGCTGTGTACATGCACCACCACATACAGAACCAGACATCTGGGACAATATAATTCATGCACACATGCAGGAGTTACATTACCACTGGCTGTCTAATGGATTAAGAGGATCACCAAAGATTCAGTGTCACACTTACCTGTTCCTCACCAAAGCACAGGCATCTCCCCCCGCACATGCGGGCAGTTCTGATGCTGGGCGTGCCTCTGTTTACAAGCTTTATCAACCCTGTCCAATCGGCTGGCCAATCAGAAAATAGCCTCTTAACCAGCCGGTTATTTAGCTAGCTCTCAGACTCCATTTTGTGTTTGTGCAACAAGTCTTGTCTCCTTTGTGTCTCCATTGTGCTGAGCCTTTAGTTCTGTGATCTAGTTTCTGTACACCTGGTGCCTAATCCAGTGTTTCCTGTGTCCAGCTCCTTAGTTAACCCTTCGTTGTCCAGTTTGTTGGTTCCCAGCCAACTTCCCTGTGCAGTTCCTGTCTGCCTGTGGATATCCCTGTATCACCTGTACCTTCTGCTATTTCCAGTGTCTCCTGTGTTCCCTGTGCCTGCAGTGGCCTCTGTGTCATTGCTGTCTGTCTCCCTGGCTATTGACCCCTGGTGTGTGACCTGACCTCTCTTGCTTGCTGCCTGTCTCGACCCTGGCTTCCCTTCATTATCCTTCTGCTTTGTGATTCGGTACCGTGCTTTGCCCACCTTGGTGTGCCCAAGGACCGCAACCTGGCAGTAACCGGCGGGGCAACATCCTCACCATCAGAGGCTCTGGAGAAAACCTGATTACTGCTTAGATTCAGAGCCTTGGCCCTTCTCAGGGCTCACGCCACCTCCGTGCAAGCCATAGTGCCTCCTAGTGGTCGTGTATCTCCGAGCGTGACATTCAGAAGACTGCATTAAGTTTGTTTACATAATGCCACTGAACATGACATACCAGTTATGGCAGTGGCAATCAAATGTAAAATGTTTTTTTTTATTATAATTTTATAAAAAAAAAATTACTAGACTAATAACTTGCAAAAACAATCCTAATAAAAATGTGATAAAAAATAAAAACAATAAAAAAGATATTTTTTTTTCCTAAAAGTCTTATTTATGTGGTAATTGGATTCAAAAGGGGGCCTAACATGAACATTTTGGTTTGTGATATTGTGTATGTTGTACAGGCTTCTGACAGACTCCAGAGACATAATATTGGACCATATGGCTAAATTTTGGTGACCCAAATCGTTGGATGGCCTGCCGAGCTAGGTGCCCAAGTAACAAGCTAGGGGTTGCTTTAGGAAAAAGCTGGATGCTTTTCTAGAAGCACAGAATATAACTGGGTGTTAAGGCTTTAAAGTAAAAATAACAGTAACTGTTGATCCAGGGAACATCCGATTGCCTCATGGAATCAGGAAAAAAAAATTTTCCTGTTAAAGCAAATTGTACCAGGGTTCTTTTTTTGCCTTCCTCTGGACCAACTATGTCTTATAGGGTTTTAAATATGGGATATGTTTATTTCCCTAGTGGTTGAACTTGATGGACTTTTGTCTAACCTACTATGTAACTATGTAAAACATTAGCACCAAGGGTTCCTGCCTTTACCCAAGGGACACTTGGTGAGATCAGGTGGGAATTTACCCAGGTGAAAAAACTACTCTTACTACCTAGTCACTTATTCTGTGTTAGTACTTTTCCTTTCATAAGGAAAAGCAGAGTTTCTTCCCTCAAGAAGAGGGAACCAGTACTACACAGTATATACCGTGTTTCCCCGAAAATAAGACACTGTCTTATATTTTTTTGGGCTTCCAAAAACACACTAGGTCTTATTTTCAGGGTAGGTATTATATACTTTTTTTAATTGGTGACCCAATTGTAAATTAAACTCTTCATTGATTCATTGCTACCGGTATTGGTTACTGAATTCAGCATTTCTCTTCTTGCACTGTTACTGTATTAAATCAGCCAGCTTGTCCTTACAAACCTAAATTTTTGATCACTCTCCCAAAGCTGATATGACAACCTCATGATACCTGCATCTATATTCTCAACCAGAATTATAGGGAAAGGGGGATACCCTTTTTTAAGTCCTTCTCCCATCTATCATGGCTGTGACAGGTTTCTAAACCTGTAGCTTGTAAAGAGGTGTTTGGGCTTGTCAGGTACCCTGATGGAATCTTCAGAAAAGACCTGAGGACCCTGTTAAAAAAGGCAGAGCCTAAGCAAGTGCCAGTTGAAGAACTCAACCTGTGAGCTAAGGGACTATAATACAATGAG
This sequence comes from Pyxicephalus adspersus, assembly GCF_032062135.1. Taxonomy (NCBI): domain Eukaryota; kingdom Metazoa; phylum Chordata; class Amphibia; order Anura; family Pyxicephalidae; genus Pyxicephalus; species Pyxicephalus adspersus. The sequence goes on along the minus strand of NC_092859.1, from coordinate 81,700,397 downwards.
CATTATTACAGTGTTCTCTTCCATGGAGACTATCCTGTGGCAGCCAAGTGATATAACTGAGAGGAAGGTAGAAAAAACTGAAAAGATGGCTCTCTGAAATTATTAGCAGTCATAACATTTTTTTTTAAACCCCCAGATAAAGGGAGATTACATAGTAACAGAGATCATTGCTATCAGCCAAGATGGGGGGAAACTACTTCTTCAAGTGACAATTGTACCCAGCTGTGTAATCCGAGTAAAACCCTTTCTGTTGTTATTAATATTTTAACTTCTTCTGTGATTTCTGTTCCTTAGTTTTCTAATTCTTCTGTGGACACATGATTGGTTTAAACACAGCTGGGCCATTCTTTGTGAATAAGGTGTTAAATGCTAACATATCCCAGAATATCCCCAAAAATATGTTTGGGAAGAATTTAGGGCTTGTGACATGTCTTGTGACAAACATACAATGGGGTAAAAAAAGATGATGGTTTGAGATTGTTTCTGCCTCAATAGTTACCAGTATGAAAACTGGCTAATGTTGCAGTATCAGCCATGCTGCATAGTTGCAAAGAAAAGGCATTTGTTGTTCCCTTAGGGATAGATAGGATGGGCTCTATATTGCAGATATAGAATGTGCATTTTATGATGGAGCTTATCCAGTTTCAAACAAACCAGCTTTTTTCCCCCTGTGAAAGCCAAAACAGGAAACCCTTAGATTCCAAGTCTTTGAAGGTAAATGTTTCAAAACTGTAAAAAGTACAGAGTCAGTTAATAGTTTGGTCCACATAATTAGGAAAACATTGAATAGAAGTTTTCTCCTTTTGTTAATTGTAGAATTCCCCCTTTTGACAATAGTACCCAAAAAGGACATTTTATTATTGTTTATAAATTAAAATTAAAATGGTCTGGCCTTTAACTTCTTACTTTTAAGAATCACAATTGATACTATAGAATGTAGACTCCTTTCTGAAAAAGTGAATACAATAAAACATGTACTTTCTTTAGAACATTTCCAGGTTCTGTCACTTTCACCTGGGCAACATCTCCAAAATCTGCCCCTACATGTCTCTAGAGACCACCAAACTCCTTGTACACGCTCTTATCGTCTCTTGTCTGGACTACTGTAACCTCCTCCTGTCTGGTATTCCACTAACCTGACTCTCCCCTCTACAATCTAATATGAATGCTGCAGCCAGACTCATCCATCCTTCCCACCACTTCTTTTCTGCTGCATCTCTTTGTAGTTTTCTTCTTTGGCTTCCATTTCATTACAATAAACTCAAGCCCCTGTGCTTTGCCTTCAAATCCCTACACAGCTCTTGTTCCACTAACCTTTCTGACCTGGAAGAAAAATAATGCCCCTGCCGCTCTCTCCACTCTTCCAATGACCTACTACTGACTTTCTCACTCAAAACCTCGTCACATGCTGCCCCCATTCTCTGGAAGAGTCTATTCGGCTTGCTCCTACATTTTGTTCATTTAAAAGATCACTCAAAACTCATATTTTCAAATTTGCCTAACTTGCTAAAACCCTCACTACTTCCCACCAATCCATATCCCCCTCCTATTGTGTTCCATGTATCCATGTTAGAATATATAATAAAATGAGGGATAATTTGGTGGTGTATTCAAGATTTTGGAACCTGAATTACAGGTCACTATGGCAATCCTAATTTATCTAGACCAGGATTTTTGCCTTTTTACAGAGGCTACAGAATCACTAGATTTTGCATCAATTTGGGCAAGGCCTTGGAGTGCAGGCTCAAGGCACCATAGTTAGAAGGAGAAGGGTCTTTTGAAAGATATTCTGTTGTTTTGTTACTTTTCTAATTTAAGTTACTACATTCTGGGGAATTTGGGGGGAACTAATTTCTGGGGGAGTTATTTAAAAATCAAAATAACTCTATATAGGACAGACAATAAAAGTATTTTATTTGTGCTAGATTGTTTATTCTAAAAGTTCCTTTTAGAAACTTGAGTTATAAGTGCTTCAGTTAAACATGTAAGGTAAAGCAAAACATCCCTGGAAAGGATATTGATCTAACAGATTTTATCTCTC
>NC_092859.1:81671623-81697342 GCF_032062135.1 Pyxicephalus adspersus | reverse complement strand
ATGGGTTTACCAGATTTGTCAGCCCTGGATATCCTATGTTCCATATAGGTGATACAGATATAGGCCAAAACACTGAATATATTTTTAAACATTAGGAATGATATTCACTGAAATTCATTTTCATCTGCTGATGTTACAATGGTATTTTTTAAAAACATTACTAAATAGCTTTGGATAGATGTTTTAACTTTCAGGCCTCCTAAATGATTTAGAAGAATGTTTATTTTTTTAGTGAATGAGTTTTATTTAGACATTTAGATTGGGAGGGTGGTATTGTGAGTTTTTTAGGAGCAATGTAGTATATCAAGGAAGCCTGGAACCACAGGAGGAGGGATAGTTGAAGTGCTAACATGGCGGGTGACTCTGGGAATCAGACAGGAGGGGGTTAAGTAAGAGGGCACAAAAGAAGATCAGGGTTCTGATTGGGCTATTCAAGGAGCCAGGAGTGGGGATCAGAGATTATAGAAAGGTAAGAGAGAGGAAATGGAGGCCAGTGGCGTTGCCGGTGGTGAGGAAGAAGGTTCTCTTCTGCCTGCCCTGCATCAAGCAAAGAATATTGCTAGCACACTTGGATCTTCCTTTTTTGATGCCTGTTTTTTATGTCTGAATGTTCTTGTTAATGTTAATAATGTTTGTCTAACCGATACAATGTGAACCTAGATGGGCAAATGGTGCCCAAGGTGAACATTAAAACCAGCCTGGCGCTGAGATATTAATCTACATAGTGGGCAGCATTCAAATAGGCTTGTGCTTATAACAACAATTGGGAATGCTGCCCTCTGCCTACATTAGCAAATGCCACCTGGCAGTGATCCCATTGGCAATTAAATTGAGTGTGCTTCCAATATATTATTATTAGTGTAGCCAATCTTGTACAGAAAATGTGTTATTTAAAAAATTACCTGGTAAAAATAAAAGAAAATGCCTGTAAAAATGCAACCATCTTGTCCAAGAGCTGGTAAAATGTAATAAATTAGATTTTTAGTTTTTGGTTTAGATAGACATTAACATGACTGATGACAATGGGCTAATGCAAGACCATATTAAACAAGGTTTACTCAGCCATGACTACCCTCACCCCTCACTGTGTATCTATTAGGATCCATTAATCATATCTGAACTGTTAGGAAGCTCTTTCAAGGCTTTGATTAGTGGTTATTACTGTTTCGAGGCTTTATAATCACTAGTCTCTGATATTTAAAATATTTATTACGGATGCAAAACTAGCACTGAACACTAGCCACAACTTGAAAATGGCAATGCAACCTGTGCTGTTTTGCACAGTGTGATTTCTGCTCCTGTTATTTAAGATTTAAGAGAGCTTACTCAGTATCTATTTGTTTAACAACATTGCCGTGATCTAATACACACAATCTAAACCTAAGACCTTTACTGTATATCGTAAATGGGCCAGCTGAGATTACATTGGTTTATTTGAAACAAATCAATGAAGAACATAAAACACATACTGTTTTATTATGGCTATTTGCTATCCAGAGTTGCATTGTGTTTTTTTGAAGCAAGCTGCTGCTGAAGGATATGCCTAAGCTTTGTCTGTGCCTAATGTGAAGTTATTGCAAAAAATATAGCTTTCTCTTAAGAATATCTCTTAAGAATATATGAAAGCATTTGCTGGGGAGGAGAAGAGGAAAAAAATCAATAATGATAACAGACAATAAGAAATTTAGATTAATAGTGGCACATATAAAAAATAAAATAGCTAGCTACTTGTGATCTGTAAAGCACTTGAGGTGTATGGGTTAAACTACATTTAGCAGCAGGTTGTACATAAATTTGAGCTGTTTTGCATAGCACAATTCACACAACCCTGTTGCACAACTTAGTAGATAACTTCTGAAATTAAATGAAAATTAGCAATTTAAATGCATTGGCCCTGATTTATTAAAGCTCTCCAATGCTGGAGAAAATACACTTTCATCAGTGAAGCTGGGTGATCCAGATAATTCCTATTAGCTATGTTCTTGCCTCACTGATCTACTTGGGAATAATTTAAAACTATCATTACACAACAGACATATGCCATACTAAAAGATTAGGCACCATTTCTGGCAACATTTAGATTTAAAAGATGTTTGGGGATTAAAAAAGTAATATGATAATAGATCTACAGATGCCAACTAGTTAAACTTCTGTAAGAAATATCAGGAGCACTATACCAGGCACAGGATTAGGGATATTTAAAGAATCAATGGATGATAGTCAATGTATTGTCCTCTTTTGTATTTGGACAGGATTGGTTATTGGCTGGGGACTACAGTTGAGATTTTCACAAATACTACTGGCAGAACTCTGTTGTAAAAATAATTGGTTTGTTCTTTGTTCGATGGTCAGTCACTCTCCTGAGCCAGAGGCATACTATGGATGTCTTCTATGCACTCAAACATGCAGGCTTGTATACAAACGTGTAATAATGTTTGATAGATGTTTGTAGATGTTTATTCTAAGACTTTGGTTACCTGAATGTTACAATTAGTGTACATGGGTTTCTTTGTGTAAACCCTGCTTTTTTACAGATGAAAGACATTTTAATAGGTAACCAACCTAATTGTCCTGTAATCACTGAAGTGCAGAAGAGAACACAGAATATGTTAAATCATGTTTTATCTATTTTATTCTAACTAGTAGCAGGGAAAGGTTATCAACAAATACCAGAATTACGTAAAGTGTGACTAAAGCTCCATTATTCTCTTTGTCTTAGTAAATATTGTCTTGTCTGTAGCTGCCTGATAAAACAACTATAAGGCAAAATGCCTGGATCTGATTTGTGATAAAAACATCAATTTGTGATTGTTAGAAAGTGTCTGGAAAATGCATGTAAATGGCATATACCCACTGAACACCAAACTGGAGTGGACTATGAAGTTAAAGGGTGCTCTAAGAACTTTTAAAGGGGTCCACTGAATAATATGGTTTAGATAAGTAATTAGCACAACCAGAAGCTTGTTTCTTTTTTTAATTATAATAAATTTTCAAATGATTATAAACTTTCAAAGTTTTGGGACCAGACAGCAACCTTTAGGTCAGTTGAGAAGAAATTCTATCAATTATCTCTGGAGAGTCACTAAGGCAGCCGACTACACCAAAATGGCAATGAACATGTGAAAATTAAGTGGACGAAAAATGTATACATTGGTAGGGAGGGCCTTGAATCCATGTATCTTGGAGAAAAGACATGGGAAAAGATACAAATCTTTTAATATAAATCACTCTGGTATTCTTAAATTCTGATAATTGTGTTCCTGAATCTCAATGGTCATTTATGGATTAGTAATTTTAAGAAAGGAAAAGGTTCTGCTGCCTTTTCTGTAAATACAGTACCAACTTTTATCTGTGGATTATGTGTGGACAGTTCTCTTAGCAGTGCATCAATTTAGAATTTTCATCTCACATTTAAAGTACAGTTTGTATAATTGTGTAAAAATGACTGACTTTTTCAAGCCTCTTGTATTTACTATAAACAATAGTCTGTAATCCCATTTTCAAGGTTTCAATATATGGTAAATATTCCGATTGGCTGGTGGTTGTCAGAGACTCCACCTAGCAATCACCAGCCAACAAATACACTTCTTGCCATAGACCCTGGCTACAATGTTTAAGATGGTGGGTAACGCATACATTGGGGAGCATTCGCTTTACCCGGGGGCTGTCAGCCCCTTGACAACCACTGCCCAATGGGATGCTCACCATTGTATATCCTAACAAAAGGCTTAGGACTCATTGTTTACAGTAATTATATCATCAGTAGTATGTCTAATGGCAATGCATCTGAACAGTTATAATAAAAAATAATATATATGAGCCTTAAAACTGTAAGCTTACGTTGCTCATGCTTACTGAGGACACTGCCAGTGATACCTAATGCAACTATTTACATCTAAAGACTGGTAAGCTCTAATATATTTGCTTTTGTTTTTGTTTTTTTAATTTAGGTATACTTTAAGTAAACCTAAATATATTTAGCTTATTAAAGTTTAATCGCATAATTACTTCAAACTACAAACAAATTCATATATATTTATGCGCTATTTCTAATTATTCTGTTTTGTTTGCTACTCTATTGGGTAACCACATGGTTTTAATGTATAATGTTCTTTCAAAATTTAGGAATGTTATTAATAGTTCCAAAAAAATTTTCTTTAAACTTGCAACTTCCAACCAACTGTTGGGTAAGGAACTATTATCAGTTGCTAGCTTACATGGCTTATTATCTTTAGGAAATGAAGCAAGCACTAGCAATAACCAATCAACACATTTGTAACTACCTTTCAATAGATTATTCTGAGGCAATACTAATTAAGACTTTATTTTCATAAATTATATGCCTTAGTTCCTCCTGTGCTAATTAAACTGCTTTGTAGTTTGGTATAAGCAATCAAGATCTTTGGAAAACTTTTCAAAATTAGTTCTGCCAATGGTCCTCAACCCCCAGCTTTCTGTGTGGTAAGGTTTGTTTAATCCTTTAATTTCTTGCTAATGTAATTTTTTGTCATCGATTTGGTGATCAGAACAAATGCTATGCCCATTAATTTAAAAGCTATATAAAGAATTTGTCATAGAAACAAAATATTCTGCATTAACTAATATTCTAAGTCTAATTGAGGTCTAATGACCTCAACTTTTCAAACTCCCATGTTTTAAAATTTTCTCCTTTTTGATCTTTTACTTATCTTTCTTGAGTTGCAATTTACTGGTTACCATTGTTCTCACTGTGCGGCCACTAAAAATAGAAGTAGCTTTCTTTCATAAGTGAGATTGTGATAATTTCTAATTATGTAAGTGGATATGCAAAAGTAATAATGATAATAAAACTAGTCTTCTAGCAGTGTCTTCAGGATTTTTCCATCTGTTCTGTTGTGGTTGATTCAGGAGATTATGATTAAATGCTATACTACTGAACACCCTTACATATATGTAGTATGTAAACCCAGTAACATTTTTTTAAATGTTTGTTGTTGTTTTTTTTACAAATACTAGGAACTCAAAAGGACAAAGAGGGATTTTTTCTCGGTGCACTGCTGGAACATAAGACAAAAACTGCAGGGAGAGACAAGTGCCAAGCTGCAGGAACTGGTGACTGGAAAAATATAGCACTGGTATGAGATGCACAGGGGTAGAACTGACATTAAAAAAGGATGCACAGAAACAGCTAGATCCAGGTCACAGACTAGGTTTAGTAACTGTTATGTTCCCCCTTTCGGCAGGCAACATGGGACCACTAGAGCACCCTGCAAAGGGGTGATGGGCCCATAAGCCTGTTCACTACCGTGCTCCTTGCTGCTAGATGCTGCCTGGTAGTGACTCCTGGGTCACGACTCAAAAGAGCTGATTGGTGGAGGTAGACCTCAGTGAGGAGACAGAGAATCAGGTGTAGTCACAAAGTGCTTCGCAGGCAGGGTGGAGTCAATAACCATACAGGAGGTCAGGGCGAAAGCAGGCAAGTCTGTTTGAGTAACCATATAGACGGTCAGCTAACTGCTAACACACCAATTAATTCCTCCGCCCCCCCAAAGCTGACCTTAAATGAATAAAGGACAAGTACACTTTGTGTTGGAAACAATTGGCCACAGCAGCCCTTTTATTAACACCATATTTATAACAACATATATTTTTCTGGTAATAAAAACAAGCCCCTCCTTTTAACATCACAAACCATTTAAAGTATAACAGGAAACACTTCATATAGGTCCATGAAAGTCACCAAATCCTCCTCCATTTTCCAGCTGTCTCCAATCCACAGCCAGGCCCCCAGGCGCTCATACACCGCCTCGGGCACAGTTAGCGGATCTCCCTCCTCCAAACTTAGCCTCCACAACAACCAAGTGTCATGCAAGGCAAGCCTTACCATCCAAGACCCAAACCTTTTTGGGTCCCCATCATCCCTATATTCTCCATTACCCCAACTCTAACTTTCACGGACCCAAACAAAACATGCCATATGCCGCAAACTTGAAACCTTAGGTTTGTGCGCACCGCCACACCCTGGCGGTCCGTTGCAATGCCTCCCCCAGACTTAGTAACTATAAATCAGTGCCCACCGCATTAAGGTGGACCCCATAACTCCGGAGAATTAAGCCGGGCTCAGACTCTAAGTCCTGATGACGCAAGACCAAGCCCCCAATCCTCCCCATAAAACGCCCCACCTCCTTATTACCCTTTATGCGAGCCTTATTTAGCCACTCCACCGAACGTGCATATGTCCACAACAACCTCACCACCATTTCCTACCACATCAAAACAGTTCTGGGGAACGCTTCCCTCAAGCGTAAACAATCAAACTTAATATCACGTAATAACTCCCGCATAGGGCGAGCCCCCAAATTATTCCCCCCAACATGAAGTACCAGCACAGCCCTGTCCAAGCAGGCAAACCTGTTGACCTCCGGAACCACCCGCCTCCACTGCATGCCCGGAATCCCGATCCAACGAACCTGCGCCACCTTCCTCCGCAGCCACAACTGCCGACCATTCTGCCGCATATCCGCCCTTCTGGCCCCCCAATACACGAAGGAGTGGCCCAGGATCCAAACCAGACATGCCGGCCCATCTGCAAACAAAAGAAAAAGAACCACCAACTAGTATACAAAACACACATCCAAACAGTCCCCCCGCCAATAACACCACCTTACCATACCCCCTACAACAAATGAGAGCAAATGTACAAACGAAAATTATGGGATTCCCACCGACCAATCTTCTTGATCACCTCTGGACCCAGGCCCCATCAAGCTGCCTCCGTGGCTGCTCCAATCCTGAAAGAATGAGCGGAATACTCACCAGCCCTCCTACCTGTACACACTTCCGGAACACCGACCCAAATTAAAAGCGAGTCACAAAGGAACCGTCCTAATGAAGGAACAAAGGCCCGTCCCTCCGTGGCCGCACAGCAAGATACTCACCCAGAACCCTGACCGGACACAAATCCGCACCATGTAGGCCCCGCAGCACTAAACAAGCCCCTTTTCCCACCTGGTCAGTTTTTCACCTGCGGATACATACTAACACTTCCCCACCGGCCAACTGTACATCCGTCAGCCGCAGGCTCCCCTTCCAAATTTTTTAGGGCACACCACCTCACCCAACCGCAATGCTGGAAAAAATGTCACCACAAACACTGCCTTAAAGAGGGCCACTTCAAAAACGCTGAAGTAAATCGCCCCTAAGCTGCGACATATGTCCTCCAGCATCCCAAAAGATACCGGCCGCCTTGTATCTCTCCGTCCACGCCCTCTCCTATAACCCTTTATTGCCTGGTGAACCACAAAGCATTTTGTCCCATCCGCCCAACCCAATAACTTAAATAAAAAAAGCCAGGGCCGCCAATTTTTTTCCCATGACACAATTAGACAACCCCTTTTGAAAATTCCACAACAAAAACAACAAAACCACAGCCTCCCCCCCTTGTTATTGAAAAACCCCATTTCACCCCCTACAAGCCCAAACCATTCCTTCCAGATACCCACATAGGCCTGCCAAGTTCCCATACAAACCGAGTTCTTGATCAGACAAGCAAGGGCCCCCAGACCACCTTTCAAACCTCCGCCGGACAAGGGGTCCCCTGTTCCTCCGCCTCTGGAGCCACTTCTCGAAACCGATCCCACTGGAAGCGAGAAAGGGAATCCGCGATTACATTCTCACACCCAGGAACATGGACCGCCCTTACATAGATATTCAATTGTAAACACAACAGGACCAAATGTTGCAAAAGACAAACAACCTGAGGGGAAGGCACAGAATTATTGTTAATCACCTCAACTACCCCCATGTTGTCGCAATGGAACCAGACTTTCCGGTTCCGCAGCAAAGTGACCCCATAATGTCAGCGCTACCACAATGGGAAAAAGTTCCAGTAAAACCAAATTTTTACTAGGGATCCCCCGGGCCCACACACAGTAAGTCATCCAGATAATGAATAATGGACGTGACCCCTGGGACTTCCCGAACCACCCATTCAATAAAAGAACTAAACAACTCAAACAAGGAACACAATATAGAGCATCCCATCGGCAAGCATTTGTCCACATAGAAGGCCCCCTCCCAACAACAACCCAGCAACCAAAAACTGTCCGGATGAACCAGTAGCAGGCAAAAAGCTAATTCAATGTTAGCCTTTGCCATTAAACATCCCCTTCCCGCCCGCCGAACCAACTCTACCGCCACATCAAATGACGTATAAGCCACCTTGCAAAGTTCAGGCGCAATACCGTCATTAACCGATTCCACTTTTGGGTGGGACAAATGATGAATCTTACGAAACTGATTCGGTTCCCGCTTTGGGACCACCCCCAATGGTGACACAACCAAATCCGCCAGTGGCAGCACCCCAAAAGGCCCCGCTGACCTCAAGTTCTTCTTTACCCTGTGGATACTTACCATATCACATGGGATCCGGAAACCCTCCCTAAAACCCACCTCCAACGCCCTCGCCAACCCCCTGCCCCCCCCCCGATCCAGGTATCTACCGAGAAAATGGCACATGTTTTCCACCCTCACCGGAGTCATCCTTTTTTCCTGCAAACTCGGTGGGATGCCCTTTTCCACTGGCCAGACAGCGGGCCCCCGAATGAGACCCCCCCACAACTGGAACATTCGTGCTTAAAATAACAGGTGGGTCCGAACTTACAAGTCCCCTCATTGAACAACCAGCAAAGGCCTTTTCGCTTACCTGCCAAGGATCCTGCAGCTCCCGAACCCCCGGCGGTCCCAAGAAATGGCTGTTGGGCCATCCTTGCAGATGTCATCAACCGCATCCATAGGCTGATGTCCTTATGATCCCATCTCATTCCTGGCCTCATCGCCTTTCACTGCCTAAACTGCTCATCATACCGAAGCCAGGCAATACCCCCATACACCCTATAGGCCTCACTGATGGTGTCTAAGTAGCAGAAAAGCGCAGAGCAATTGTCAGACACCCTCTCCCCTACAATACTCGCCAAAATTGCAAAGGCCTGCAGCCAGTTTTGAAAAGTCAGTGGGATCAACCGCCACAGCCCTTTTTCCTCCCCTGGCCGTTTTCCTTCCCCTGGCTTCAATTCCCGCCCGCCAAAGCGCTCAACCGGTAGCAGAGAGAATATTTCAACATATTCCCCCCTCCAAATTTTTCCCATATCTCTTGTGCTAAATGAGTGCCCAACGGGCCCTCAAAATACACGTAAACCTCCCACTTTACACCATCCACGAGCCCCTGGGAGCTCGACTCCCCACCGCTCTCACTGCGTCCTTCTCCTTCATTCCCGGGAATCTCAGCACCCACACTTACCCCAGTACCTGTGGACTCCGGAGTGGAAACCCCACTGCCACCTACCGACCCCTGTTCCTTCCCCCCAGCGTCCAGCACTTTACCGCCACCACCATCCCCCACCTTACCTTGGCTGTCCCCTGTAGTCCGACCTCTGCCAGCCCCACCACTAAACTGCAACAATAAGTCCCACAATCCTCTTAACAATTCACCCCCCCAGGTTCAACCCCTTGACTCCCCCCTAAAGGCCTTTGAACATTCACTGCACCCCTGGGCACCACTTCCAAACCCCCCTTCCTCCCCCCTTCCCCAAACAGCCAGGTACTCACCGAGCTGCCGGGCGCTGTCCAGACCCTCAGCCGTCATACCGCTGTGTCACCTTTCCACCGCATCTCCACATCTGATTCCGGAAGCTCCCCATCTGAAAAAAACATCTTTGGACAAGTTCCGGCCTCCATCTTCACCCTCTTCTGGGCGCCGCCTGATGACGTCACCCGAAACTTCCTCCCCGGGTCGCCATCCTGACATCGCGCAGAGGACTCCGCCCACCTCGACCCAGGCCAGAGCCCACCTCCACCAACCTGCTTCTGCTTGCCCTCCCTCCGGACGATACTGCAGGTGGGACCGCTGTATGGGCTTTGTTCTTTTTACAGTACAAAGTTTCTTTTTATTATCATCAAGAACATTAGTTGTGGTATAAATTACCATATTTATTAAATGTATTGTATTTTTCATCTAGGGTGCAAATATACATTAATGGTGTACATTAATGGATAATTTTTTTTTATTTCTAAAACAGGTTTCCATCAGTCTAACCTATCGCACAGTGCTCCATATGCTCCAAGTACATGAACTTTGTTACAGGAGTACAGGGGGGCATGCTAGACCTCTTGAAATTTACATTGCCATTAAACAGGGCAGCTTTGTATACTTTTAAACCCAACAAATCATTAAAAAAATAAATATTCCTAACTTGTTATACCAGTGTTTCTTGACCTTTTTAGTGGAACATTCAAAGTAACTTTTAGTTACATTAGTGAAGTGGTCACAGAGAAGAATGCCTGTTGTGTTGCTGGCCAGTTGGAAAAATGTCATCTTTACAGCCAAAAAGATCATGTCCTAAGAGGCACAATTTGCTCATTGCACCCTCTGGAGGTACCCTGGGCTCCCATGAAACCTTGGTTGAGAAACACTGTGTTATACAGTCTAACTGCATTAAAATATAAAAGGCAAGTCTTCTGTTACATAATAAAAATAGCACATGGACCAGGGCTTGGAAAATGTCAGACTGGTTCACTTTAAATATGTACAAAGCTGGTAAATAATGTACCACTTCATTCTTTGTCATTGTTCTTGTATCTTTTTTTTCAATTTTATTATTTATTGTGTTTCTCATATATTCTATTTCCTTGAATATAAAATGTCTGTGCTAGAACACCTAATTACTTGTTGATCATTAGTAAAACAGCTTGCTCTCTTTACTGATGGCTGTCACTAAAGTTATTAAATATAAAGATAAATTCCAGCTGGCCAGAATCTAGAAAATGCCAAGCCATTCCAAGCAAGCCAGAAAATGTATCCAGCAATCTTTATACGCAGAATGTAGTATGGGAGCACAGAAGCACACTGGTAACATGGTGCAAGCCAGCAAAATCAGATCTTTTTGCATAAGAACTCTTTGGCAGATATTAATGTGATCTGAGTCAGAATAGAAAAAGTAACTGCTGGTATAGCATTTACATTTTTATGGCAAACAGGTTTTGGAAGCATGAAATGTTTGAGTGTATCAAATTGTCATAGCCATAAACCTGTCGACTCAAAGTCCCAAATTATATACTACTTGAAGCTGCATTTCTATTTTCAAATGTATTTATTTTAAAGAATAGATAAACATCTACAATTGATTTGATTAATTTAGCAGTTAAGCTCTTAAAAGGTAACTTAAAGACCTTAAGTTAAATTTAATGTTATGTTGGGTTATGCACTTGGTGTGACTGTTTATGCACAATTGTATAAAATCCACTATTCTTGAAATAAAATATAAAAATGGAAAATAATCTGCAGAAAATGAAAACAGATTATTAACATGTCACAGGATGAATCCGATGTACAGGTCCAGAAGAAGTCTTAACTGTCAGTATAAAAACTTGGAGTTGTAAAACAGTGTAGAAGGCTGGAGGGTACAGGGCATGATTGTTATTAAAGCTCATGTTCTTAGTCAGTCTTAGGTCTCCCTTGACCAGTAGGCTAGAGTTACGCTGCCACTTTTAATAGATCAGTATTACTATTAAAAGCTATTTTCAATTACTTACTAAAAATGTTTGAACTAATGGCTTAATACAGTGTAAGTTACACCCATAGCAAATGTAGTAATATTCAGCTGCACACAACATGACTGATAACTAACTGCTACTATATATACTTATGAGCTTTGAACAACAGGGACAAATAATTCCTTGAGGTTGATTTACAATTACAATTTAGGCTGTTTCCTTAGCAATGTTAATAATTATTCTGCAAGCTATAATTTGCTTAGCTCAGTGAATGTTGAAGAAATGAAGTTTGCAAAAAATACATAACTAATCACGTACAGTGAAATGTAGAATAAAAATGGATCTTTGCTTGTACATGATTGGATTGATGAAGTCAGCAGAGCTTTAACTTATTCTTTCAAAAAATTACTAATCATGTAAGAAAAAAAAAGCAATTTTCACTAAAACATGATTGGATGAATGAGGCTAGAATGTTTTCAACAGTTTAGTAAATCAAATACATATTTAGCAATGGCATGCTTTTGAGTACATGTCCCATTGCCAGTGATACCAGTGATGAACATCTGACCAAATGTTTTGTCTAGGCATAACTACAAGGAACAACCTCCACTTGATTCATATGAATGAAGTGGCTCATAATTACCAGCTGTAAATTTTTACCCCTTCTTCACCTTTTTTTTACTACATTAAAGTATTACGTAGAAAGTCAATTACATTTTATCCAGTTGTATTAAAACACAATTACATAATATTATCAATAAAGTTTTTTTTTTAAGTTCTATGGATTTTGGTCATGGCTGTTTGCTTATTCTGGCTCCATTTATGACGTGGATAAGGCTTACACAAGCATATATGCCATAAATCCAGATTCATAGCTTTATAAATAAACCGCCCAAAATAAACTTCTCTAAAACTTGGAAGATTACATTCTAGCTCCCTTCATATTATACAATGAATGCAATGTTCATTATGGGTAATGTTTGGGTAATAGAAAAAGCACACTCCATATGTGTATAATTATAAAAGAAATAAAATAATAATATTGAAATGTCCTATGTTTCTATTGAACAATCATATGAAAAACCTAGTCTAAAACTATTATATGGCTTGCACAAATATATGCATATCTATGCATTAAAATAATGGATTCATTTATATTTGAAAACAAATATTTTATGAAAACCTTTACAAATATTTACATTTATCTCAAACCTTTTTGTCTACATAACATAAACATTAACACATTAGACACAGTTAAGCAATACACTAAAGGTTTGTATAATATGTATATTGTAATCTAAACAGTTTTTCATTTTATCTTTTGATACCACATATTACATCATTCAATTTTCTATAAGTTCATTCATTTTCAAAATGATGCCCAGTGCAATTAATTTACTTGTCACTTAAAAAAGATTATATAAGACATTCCTAGAAAAAATGTAGAAGTCATTTATTTAATATCTTGAGGGAGATCCCTTCATGCCAAAGTCAATTCCATCCTTCTTTATCCTCATCTCTGTGCATCATTATTGCCAGAATGTATTTTCTCATGCCATTTTTCCAATTTCCTACGGAAGCTGGTGGCAGATATGTTGAAATAATATTTTTATGGATTTTGTCTAGTGATGTAGAAATTTTAGAGGTTTAAATTGCATATGTTTTAAAGACATGGTTCCGGTAATATGCGTCTCCTAATCTATTTTAAATAGCACTTTGGTTGGATTGCTGTTTTGTCAATATGTCAAAACAGAACATGATCACCTCAAAATATGATAACAATATGAATCAGCAACAGCCATGACATCTCTTAAAGTGTCCTGTGCTAGAAATGCATTTATCTGACCAGTTTGCTGCTTAGTGTAGCATTATTTGTATTGCTAAAATATTCCAAACTTTGGTAGATTTTGATATCTGCTTACCTAATATATACAAATATCACCTTATTCATCAAGTAATTCAATACATTTTGTATGATGTTTTTACACCTTAATAACATTATTAATGTTATTTAGGTAACTAAACTTGACAGCATGCAGACTTGTCCAGGGTAAACTCCCAGAATCCCATGGTTCAGTTGCTGTGTTAAACAATAGCTGTAAATCAAACAAAATAGGGTTGGAAGTCCTGGTAAATATTGATGGACATAACAAGTTGTGACATGGATTATTTATATTATGTTCCATACATTTTATATTCAAAAAATGAAATGGGAATTCTCACTTAATTTTTTAATATATCCTTTTTTGAGTGTTTTTTTATCTCTAAATGATGTCATGTGAGTTGTAATTCTATACTAGTTCACTTGAGACACGGGTAATACAAATAGCAGCGAGCATTTTCATGTCTAGTGGTATTTTAAGTACATAAAATACTTGTCCTGGCAGAAATGCACCCATTGCAGGCACATATTGCAAGCTAATAATCCACAGTCCACACATTTTGTGCTGTCAGGTCTAGCAGTGACTTTTGCTAAAATATTAAGTCTTCCCACTATTAGATATATTGACTATACTGTAAGCTTTTTTGCACTTATCAAGCTGATATAATAAAATTATTTCAATGGCCTGTTTGACAGTCCAAAAAGGGAGCAAATATGAGAGTTTACATACAATACTAGTTTTAATAAAAGTTCTGTAGATAATATGTTGAATCCAAACAATATGTGTTTATTATCCTACTATCCTTTCTGTGCTCCTCTCAGCTCCATCATATAAATCTATATCTAGCAATAGTTCACAGCTGAACTGAATGCTGGAATGACAGCTGGACAGACTGCACACTGTGTATGGGAGTAGCAGCCTCTGTACAACACTTCCTCTGCTGAATCACCACTATAGTATTGCAAAGCACTGATTGCTGATCTATAAATGTGACATGGTAGAGGGGGTGTCAGAGTCTAGGAAGTTATTATAATAGGATTTCAACACAGATCACCAGACCTGGCTTTTGCAAGTCCCAGGGAACCCCTCATAAAATTATTTCATTGAGGTTCAGTAGGAATAATGTCCACATTTTGGGATAATCAGGAATGGATGCCCTTGTAGTGCTAGTCAAAATGCCACCCTCCTACACAGCTAAAAAATTGTGTCATCCTACTGATTCTGCAAAAGAGATTGAAGTATGCAGACACCATCACATGGGAGGTCAGCCTGATTTCAAAGGTCCCCTAAAAACTACTGGAGGAACCCAAAGGTTTCACCGAACTGCTTGAGAATAGTTGCTTTAATCTCCTGGGGGGTTCATTTCTGTCCGGATTGGATCTCTAAAAGCGGTACATTGTTTTTCATGAAAAATTATTTTTACAGTATAATACAACAGTATGAGTATAATAAAGTTTGAAACACAAAATCATGTAATAAAATAATACATTAAAAAAATGTTTTTTAAAAATTTAAAAAATATTTAAAACTCATATTATTATAATTTACTGTAAAATAAATTTTCATGAAAGACAATGTACTGCTTTTAGACATATAAATCCACTGTATTGCATTCAATACAGTTATTTTGTATTGAATGCAATACGAATAGATTGGAAATTCCCGCCACTCCCCCAATGCAATGGCCGCACGCACCAACATCACCGGGAATTTCCAGGTGACTCATCAGATGTGGAGGACGCTGGCTGGAGGATGCGAGAGGACTGGGATTGGTAAGAAGGATGCAGGCGGACCAGATAAGGCTCTATTTATCATTGTTTTAGCTACCTCCAGTGTGACTGCTTTCAGCATCTTTTTTTTATCCCGAGTCACACTCGGTCTTAACGCTGGGGAGGTTAAACATTGGAGAAATCTGTCCCCATCAGGAAATGCTCTGTAAGTGTGTGTTTCTACATTTAGTGGGGAGTGATCTAGATTTATTTAGTGGTCTAGAGAGAGTGGGATGAGTTTTTTGTTTCCAGTAAAAGTATACTTGTCCTTTAAACAATTTTTTCTGGCAAAAGCATAGTGCAATGTGATATTTATTATTTTATAGTGTAAAAAATGGTGTAGTAAATTGGACCTTATTAAGTTAAACCTCAAAAAAGAAGTCTAACTTAGCTTGTCCTATACATTAATGTATGTTTTTCTTTCAAGTGGAAGAAAAATCGTAAACTGTTTTCACAGCTTTACAGCTTTCTGAAGTGGTGACATTTTTAAATAATTAACTAAGTCTTTATATTTCTCATATAACAGAATAAAATTCACCAGCTGCTCTTTTCTTTTTCAGAAGAATAGCCCATGTTATATTTATTTTGACAGCCGTATGGTGTTAGCCTTTTTCTTACATCTTTTATTAAGTGATTTTTACTGGAATTTGTGAAGACACAAGCGCATTTACCATATAACTTGACTGATTCATAAATTGACTCACATTAGATTAAAGATTGCTTTGGAAATGACAGCAACTAGTAATATTTTTCCCACTGCATGCAGATTTCTCAGAGACCTCAGTAAAATACACTAACTAGTGGTGAGTATATATATGAAAAAAGGGACCATGCTTTTACTATAATATTATTAAATATTTATATAGCCTAGGGATAATGTAAAGCTTTACAGAGTCTATAATCATGCCACTAACTGTCCCTCAAAGGAACTCACAATCTAACGCTGCTACAATAGTCAGTGGGCACATTGGGGCAAAGCATTTACCTTTCCAGTACATTTTTAGGATGATAGAGGAGAAACCCCTCGGGAACAAAACCAAAATATGGCGGATGGCTCTGTCTAATGCTGATTAGATGCCTGACTGCTGGATGGAGAGCACATCAAACAAAATGAAATATGTGATTGCCCACTGCGTGATGTGTGGTTATCACAAATTTTGTTTTGTGCAATACCCTCATAAACAAAAAGAAAAAGCAGACTCTGTGCAAGGTTCATTAGCATGTTTTATCAACACTGGCCTTTTTTTCAGTGGGGTGGACTTGCTGACATGCTGCATAGTTTTCACTACTAGAATTAACCACTTAACCTTTTTAAAAGATTCTGAGAGAATTGGGTTCACTGTTGAAACGAATTTCCATTTTCCAGTGTACTTTGGCTTGGAGCAAGTTCTCTATGAAGTTCTAACACACCTAAATTGATTTGCTTATCCATATATTTATATTCTGATCTTTATTTTCACTGCTTCACACTTAATAATAAGCTTTTATTTGTTTTTTAAACCGTAAAAATCTTTTCCAATGTGGGGCTAGCCTAAGACAAGGATTTACTTTAAAAGACTCAATATTAAAATTCTACATGAAGGAAAAAGACAATGATTCTTATTACCTAACCATGAGGCTGGTTCCAACCCAGTTGCATAGCCAAGAGAGTGACACAAATTGCATACATTCAAGTTACGGAGTGTAGTTCTGACAATTAAACACATCTCACTTTTTGTCATCATCTTTCAGGATAGCAGAAGGCTGGTTTAAAACCATATTAGGTACTTATACTACTTAAAAATACAGATAATTATTTTGAAGCTGAACTTCTGCCCTACATTTAGTCTTTTTAAGTTTTCTCCCCTACTAAAGTTGCTTAATTCAAGGTACACATCTCAGCCAGGACACTTTCTTTTATTCATTGAGTTTGTATGTAACAATATGACTATGGTCTTAGAGAAGTGCTGCATATTATGTCAGTGCTATATAAATACTGGCTAATAATAATATTCTTGTTTTACTTCACAGTGTGAAAAAGAAGCTACAGCAAGACAGAGAAAGTAATGTTTTTCCTGGCTAGAGTGTATCCGCTCCAGCCCTTGGAGAGCTTTATTTAATTAGGGCCAATATATATTAATTTATCAGTTATATGTGATCAATAATGTAAAAAAGGGCAAAAAAGAAATGCAGGTTTATTCAAATAGGCATTAAAAAAGTGAATAAAAGTGCACCAAAAGAAGCAGTTGTTAAATTTACATGTGCATCACATTCGATCCCAAAGGTACAAATCTACAAATTCTGTTCTCCCAAATGAGATATGTTAAATCACAGATGTGGCCTGGTTTAATCTAAAACAACATTAGCTACCGTATAATGAAATCATGGCTGTGTTTTTTATTTGAAAGTATATTTGTGATGCCTGCTTAAGTAATGAATTAAAATACCAAGTAAGCATACAAAGCTATGACCAAAATTCTTAACCTTCTGTTTTTTCATTTTGGACTGGCAGCTCTGTGGCCTAAACATTGCACGTGTTAAAATCCAAAATACATGAGCGATACCTGAGGTAGTTTGCAGCTGTGCAAGGCTCATCGCTAGAAATCTATGCAGGCTGTGAATTTCCATGCTTAGCCTTTTTAGACTGTGAGCTTCCATACATAAATGTTTGTTGTAGTAATCATCCTGAATTTGCATGTACCCAAATGATTGACAGGTATTTATGAGGCAGATGGCAACACAGAGTCATCTAGATATGTTTGTGGTTTCAGCCTGGAGAGACTGATCATGGAAATCTGTAAAGCACTGAAAATATATATGTTAACCAACTGCTATAACATGCTAATGTTATTTCCAAGAAATATCAGTTTCAATATTTTTAAATTTACAGTTTTCACTAAAATGATTCCTGGTTATCCTGCCATGAAGCTTCTTGTAGGCATTTCCTGTTGTGTTCCTGCATTGTCACTGCATCTTGTGGGCTTCCTAGTGAAAATACAACATATATTATTTAGGAATGTATCATCAATTTCAGAACAAGGATGCCATGACAAATGCCAAGATGATATCTCTAAAGTACATGCACATAAGTAGACAGAAAGACTGTAAAGTAGCTGCAGGGGATGCAAAAAAAGTTGAAACAAGGTAAAAACAAGATATTTGTTAAAAAAGACAATCATTTTATGATACACACTTTAGCACAATAAATGCCATTCAGTCGTGGTGATATCAACATTGAAAATTGTAGTGCGATATATAGATAACTTAAATATACATAATGATATTTTTCAATTAAATAGATATCAGTCATGTTTTATTTCAAGAACCTACATGAATAAAATATAGAAATTTATGGGTATGGTCATCAAATATACTGTATTTTTTTCAGATATTTATCTACCTGAAATTTCGGAAATCCAAAGCAAACATAACAACATTGCTAACTAGGGATTCTTTCCAATACCTATACAATACATATACCTATTTTCAATGGGAATATTTAAAACTCAATATACTCAATACATTATATTTATTTTGCCTGAGAGCTGACTTAAGCCGTAAATGCAACGTAAATATTTACCAGTGGGTTTGAATTGGCACAGACCACATGGGATATATGCACGTTCATGCCCTATGACCCCTCTCCAACCACCACCACCCTAACTTTACTATATGTGTGTGGGTGTATATATATATATTTATATATATATTCATTTATTCATTCATTCATTCATTCGTGTATAGCAAGAAAATGGATAAAATTTGTACATTTTTTATAGTACTTATTTTTTCTTAAACTAACACTGATCAAAAAATGTGCCATTCACCTATATTTATAGCGGCTGACTCCAGCAACCCTTGATGTAAGTTGTAACATTTGTGTAAATGTATTTTGACAATACAACATTGACCTTACTGACCTACGATTTCCTAAATAGTTATTGTTAGGTAATACTGAGAAAGTATTAAATAGATGATTATAGCTATCAGGGACCAAACTAGAGAGCTGTGTTGCAGACTATCATTTTGTGTGAGCAATTAAGCATTGAGTAACATATACTTTCCATACATGAATCGTTGAAAGGAAATATCTCAAATTTTTCTTTATCCCCCATAACACCTGCATTGGTTATGTGGTTTCTGATAACAAAGAGAACTGTTCATTATTGTTGATGAATGCACACTTGATTGGACATCAATATCTACAAGGAAAATCCTCCAAGTCCTTTTTTCACATATCACTGGCATCTAGGCACTGATGTCATATATTGTAGTGGAGAAGAGAATCAAATATGGCATTCATAAACAATGGCGGTTTAAGTGTTCTATATAAGGCTTTATATGTTGCCTGAAGATGTTTGAATTCGATTTTTACCCCAAAGGTATGTGAATTATATACATACACTTTAAAATAACTTTTTCACTGCCCTTAAAATGATTTCCCCTTGTAAATGCTCTTTCTGTTCATTCTGTATATAAATTCACTTTGTGTATAAAAACCAGCAGCACGCATATTAAAAAAACAGATATAACATTATTGCAGATGTGACCCATTATTAACATATGGTTTCTAATAATCTTGAACAGATTGAAATGAAAAGCTCATAGCAGAACTATTCTGTGTGATGTGGGAATTAGAGGCATAAACATGACAATGGTATGTGAACTACCTGAGCTATATATAATTTGCAAAAGTTGAATGAAATAATTTGGTTAATTGCTTATCATATGAAAAATTACTATTTCTTCTACTATTTAAGTGCAATTAGTATCTATCCTGTAAGTCTTTGATGATGGTCATATATTTACTAAAATTTCTCAACAAAAAGCATTTGCTTAATACTGTACTCCATCCTTAACTTTTTTTTGCACATTTATACATAGTCCTCTACTGTGCTGAATGATATTTATTTGCTTTCTGTCTTGTCATTCATTAATAGTGTTGGTGCAATATCTCACTATTCTATTCAACAGCTATTTGATCGAATAGTGAGATATTGTTCTGGTGATCATGCCGAATTCAAAAACAACTGAAGTCATTTTTAGGGGTTATTAAGGGCTGCAAGAGCAATCAGATTCCTCTTGCAGCCCTTTACTAGTTGTATGTGTTCTTTGATAGCGTTTGCAATTAATTAACCTGTAGTGCCCTGGGGATCGCACACTCTTCTCAATGATTGCAGACTCTGCTGCAATCATTGAGAAGATGCCGGATAGCAAGTATCTCTTACTCTGTAACACAATATGATACATTTGTTACATTTTTCTTGCAGTGCTGGAAACTGTATTACAGAGTAAAATATATCATGTCATTGTTTGATAACCTGTAAAAAAAAATGAGTTAAATAAACACAAACACCCAATAAATAATTTAGAAATAATTTTTATTTACCACATTTTTTATCCAAATTTTTACCGTTGAATCTTTTTTTTCGGGTCAGGTCTACCCGAATTCGAACAGCCATTTTCGGGTCGAATATAAGAACAACCCGAATTCCAACACCAACACTATTCATTAAGTGTTAGTTTCCCATGCAAATGTATGAAAATATCCAGGAATATATATGTGCTGCTACAGTGTGTGAGAAGCAGTGCTGTGACCCCCCCCCCCCCCTTTTAAATTAGGTTGTAAGAATATTGACACAGGGGTAGTACAATGTAACTGCAGGTCACAGACACAATACAAATGTGTCTAGGTTTGTGTTTTATAGTGCTACCTGGTAGTGGCAGAGGGTTTCAGAACAGATAACGAAGTTTAGTGAAACCTGGTTTAGAGACAGTTCATCAGAGTTGAAGAGAAGAAAGGGGCAAGGTTTTGGTTTGCCCACAGTTCAGTGTTGATACAAGAGAGGATGGTTCTGATTCTATTCCTTATGTCTGAAAGGGCTGACAGGGTAGAACCCTGTGGGGGCCATAGAATGATAGTGATTTTACATTTATAAGGTGCACAATTATTACAGTCAATATCTAAATAATAAAGTTCTTTCACTGGCACAGTGTTATACCAAGTGATCATATTTTGCATGCCCTGCATAATGGTCAAGAAAAGTCACAGTGGTTTTAACAATACCCAGGATAAACCAATCACTTTCATCATCCAAAAAAGCCCAATATAAAAAATGAATTCACAGAAGGGGTAAATGTACACAGAAATTAATGTAATGTTCACCAGACATGCAGCTCTAGCTCCACCAAATGTTTTGCAAAAGATAAATAATTTTCCTGCATATGCTTACTCGACCACACATGACAGAGCAGGTGCACCCTGCAAAAACATATTTAAAGCGTACCTAAACTCAGAAATTTTAATTTACATAAAAGGGTAGACAACCCTTTTATGTATAGTAAAAATTCTGTTTGTTTAGGTTTTTTTTAAGTGCAACACCCTTTTTTTCTAAAAAAAACAAAAAAGGGTGTAGCACCTCCCCCAATTAATCAATGGGAGCACAAAGCTTCCTGGGATACCTATGTCACGCATACCGGAAGGCTCTTGGGTGCTCCTTTTTGTGAAAAGAGAAAAATCCACGCATGCCCAGTGAGATCGACAAGTTTTTTTCTAACCTACGTCACCCAATCTTGCTCCTGCATTTGGGGACATAGGAAGAAGAACTAGAAGGAAGAGGCAAAGAAGACGCCACCCGGCACGCCAGCTCAGAGACGGATAGCAGGACGACGCGGGACCCGATGTAAGACCGATGGAGGACCGATCAACTACGTTGCGGGATTGATTGTTTTAGGCACTTTTGTCGTGAAAACATGCTAGTACAATACATAAAAGTGCTAGTACGATACACAAATTTTAAGGTCAGTTCGCCTCAGGATGTGTTTGACCAATATGTTCTATACAAAAGTATATATTCTACATAGTGTGGCTGGTTAACATCACCATAGCCAATGTTTAATAAAGCGAAGAATAACCCAGCCTAACTAGCCTCTTATCCCAACACATTTCGCCGTATGGCTTTTTCAGGGGTAATACCGACAGCAGTTACATTATTTAGGCTATGGGTTGGATGTATGTGGATGATCCAGTGGGAAAAGATTGGTTCTGTGCTGTACTTGTCCCAGGGTTTTTTGCCCAATTCTCTTAGTTGTTGCAGTTAGAGACAGAATTCTGAATAGGGAGGAACCTATACATTTTTTTTCCTATTACAGGTCTTAGAACTCGAGTATTCAATTTTTCACTGAAACTTTTAGACTGTATTCTGTATATAGTGTGTGTCATTCTAAACAACTATTTTTGAGAATATGGTAAGAAAATTTCCCACAGGGATTCCAATATGTTGTTAGGATTTGTACTAAAGTTTTTTTTCCCCACACAGAAAAGGGAGTTGTGTTCCCAAGTAGTCCTGTATCCTATAAAAAAGTAGCAGGATGCTTCAGAGCAGAAAAGATGATGTTGCATGCAAAAAAGATGATGTAATACAAACTACCCTGCAGTACTTACCTTGGCATGCTGGATGTGGTAGTGCTTTGGTTGTACTTTCATTGTTGTACATGCATTAATCAAGATTGAGAACCCAGAAGAGAACCAAGTAAAGGTGGCAGTGTGCATGATGGAATAGAGGCAGGTAAGTGTATTTAATAAAAATTGAGATCAATTATTTTATTGCAGAAAGCACATCACTTGTTACTTCTTCACTAAAGGACCTGCCTGGTCGCAATATTTAATGGTAGTTCTGCTTCAAGGTTCTGCTAAATGCCATAGTTGTCTCTGTTGCAAACAAGCAGAAGAAGCTATACAAAGAGTAGGGGAGATAGTGGAGGAAGGTGCAACAGGGGTTGGAAAGGAAGCAGGATCAGCCAGTAGCTATGTTCTCTAGGACAACTTTGCCTTCCTTGGAACTGTGGGTTTTTATATAGTTAATCATGCATATGTTGTCCAAGTTGCAAATGTTCTTGGCGTGTTTCAAGTGTTGACAGATTGACAGATGAAAGAACTCCCAAATGACAGAGGTCCTGATAGAGACCCTGCTGCAATAGGATTTTGTAGGTGTTTTTTTTTCTTTGGGGGGGGTAACAGGTATATATCCCAAATTGTTGCTGCTGTGAAATATCCGTTGCCTTGCTGCTTCATGCCTTCAACCTATGCTCAATCATATTTGTTGTAGTCTACCATATCCTACTGTTCCTGACTAGACCTCCTCCTCAAACATTTGCTAAGGATCACTGACCACACACACCACTGACACATATTTACTATTTCACCTTAGATAGTCCTCCTCCTCTTTCTACGCAAAGGTAACAAGGGTTGGTTACCAGCACATGTTATATCTTTATCCTCTCTCTCTGTTTGCTTTGAGCCCTCTATCAACTGGTGACACATGCTTGCACAAGACACTACAGCTCATTTCCTCTCATCACTCATTGATGATTTCTTTGAGAATTTTTGCTAATTGTTTGCTTTAGTTTGGCTTACATTGGATCCCTACCTGTGAGGCAAAGCAATATATTCTTTCATCTAAGCTGGAAATGTCATTAAGGAAAGAAACAATTTAACCATTCTTGATAGCTGACCAATATAAAAAAAACAAAAGGATAGTATGATAAAATAAAAAGCTGTGTTTTCCTATGAATTAGTCAACTGTTATAAGCAAGAGCAACAGAAAAATAATTGTCAAATGTTTGTTTCTTTTAAATTGTTACGCATATTGCACATATACTGTATTTGTGTTTGCATGCTATTGTCTGCTGTGAAATGCTCATTAATTAGCAAGCCTTTTAAATATGGTGACATGTTTATGTGACAGCAGTGCAAGCAAGGGCAAAACAGAGTCATGAAGATCATTATAGGTACTAAATATGGTTCACGCTCTTGCAGAATGCTCTGATTGCAGTGCTAATTGGAGAAACAGCTATGATTAGAACTTTACTATACCTTGTGACACAAAGTTGCTTTTGACACTTTTTCTGGGGAAAAGATTAGTTTTGCTTTGTCATCTTACTAAATGGGGACAGTTTGAGAGAATAATTAAATTACTTTGAAGGTTTTTTCCCCGTTATGATCAGCAAGGTTCAGTGTGATTAATGAAAGTTTGTAAATGTATCAAAAGCCAGCAAACAGTAGTTTACAAAATTTAGCTCATAATAATCTATCTCAGTAAACCAACTTCAAACTGATTTTCTGCTCCTTGCTCTCCATCACTGCTCACTGAATAGACAGTGTTCAAAGCTCAAAAAGACACCATGATACAGCACATGGTTGGCAGAAAGGCTGGATATCAGGTTTATTCAGCATTGAAATAAATGTTTGTGTATTTATATACTACCTACTGTATGTGCTGTTGATTTGAGTGCTTTATTTTACTTTTTGAAGCACTCACTCATATATGAATTTATGTGGGTTCTCTCTTAGACTCAGTAAGTCTTTGAAGTCTAGGGGTTTGTTTGAACTTTACAAAGTGAAAGAAGGTTGGGTTGCCCGATATCCCATTGCTACAAAACTCATAATCTGGAGGGATTATTATTTTAAACCATGTCCCTACAGAGGTCACTGATGCACTTTCACAGATAGCTCATCTTAACACCCATATATGTTCCTTAGCATTTCAGTTTCATTTATGGTAGTCTCATTCTTGACAGTGCCAGAGTACAAGCACAATTGTGTGATCCTGAACATTAGTCATTAATTCCTCCCCCTAGCAGGCAGCTAATCCTTGTTCAGGCCCCTAGACCCAGCGCTCTGGCCAGACTAGTTTACACAAACCCCTGTAGTCACAAAGCTATGGCTTTGGAGATATACAGATATTTATCTCTTGGTGAAGACCTACCTTCAAGCATTTGGCCATAGGGATATATATATCATTCACCTATGTTTGTTCACTGCTTCAAATACAAACAGTGAAATGTTCCTGGCTACACAGGAAGCAGTTATTCATTCGGCTAGGAACATTACCAAACATATTAACAGTTTCTGATGGACATATTACAATATACATATATATATATATATATATATATATATTGGATAAACTTCAAACTACGGACATTTCCTCATGTAAAAGTTCCCTACACTTTCTATCATTGTTTTTTCATAAATAAATATAAAAAAAAACTAAGCTCATAAAACTTCTCTAATTTTCAGAAGCCATCATTATTTTGCCTTCCCCATTGACTTATTGTATAAAGCCAAATGGAGGAAATGATAAATGGTTTTGCAGAGGCAGAAAATGCTCCTCCTTCTGCATTGCTCCAACAATCTCTTTGCAATCCTGGAAGTAATATAGTGGATCTCCCAGTTTAATTAGTAGATCTTCACAGCTGGCCTAATGTTGGATCTAATAAATGGATGACATCACTGGACATGGTGATTTATGAAAATTACACCACTAGACAACATGACTGATTAAGGATTTACTTTTGAGGACATTGATCAACATGTATAATTAAAATGTATGTTTCATTTCATTAAAGTGTTTTATTTGGTGTGGATGTCTTATACTTTCAACTCCTTGGGGAAATACTAATATACAGATGGTACTGTAAGCCAAAGGAGGATATGAGACTACCAAGAGAGGAGGTGTACAGAGAAAAGAGAACCGGTCCAAGGACTGACCCTTGGG
>NC_092859.1:81618874-81669211 GCF_032062135.1 Pyxicephalus adspersus | reverse complement strand
CCCCACATCCTGTTCCTCTTGTATATATCTCCTGTCTCCCCACTATTACACCCCTAACTCCTCCTCACCAATTACAACCTAGGTATCATCCCTAACCCCTCTTTTGTTTACATAAATTCCTGCACCCCTTTTCCTCCCAATCATGTGGGCCTTCTGCCTTGCTCACTTTGTTCCCTTCTTTTTATAGCTTTTTTTAATAAAGTCTGTTGATCCTTCCCAATTCTTCCACTCTGCACTGTTTGATTTGTTGGCTATAGGTAAAAAAGTTAGTATTTCTAAACATGTATTGTGTTCTCCAGACATCAATGTGGTATTTCCCCAATCATCATACCCTGGCAGTTGGAGTTGTGTCCACTTGTTGAGTTAAGTAACAGACATTACTGTAGTATTTACCTATTCATAGTCTACTGTTATTCATGCAGGTGTAGCCATGCCGCCATGTTGGCAGAGGTAAAAGGTGCAGCAACATGACTGACAGTGGGCAAAGGATATGTACTGATACCTACTGCTGGGGTCATCCATAAGAAGGATGCCGGCAACATGACTGACAGCATGATTGACGTTAAGAGAAAAAATCAAAAGGCAAATAGCTTCATTAGGGAAAGAAAACGGAGCATGTGCAGACAACATGGCGAAACAGAAGACTGAGGACCAACTTGCACAGTACCGCCACTGTCACCAGGGAAATACTAACAGC
Organism: Pyxicephalus adspersus; assembly: GCF_032062135.1. Classification (NCBI taxonomy): domain Eukaryota; kingdom Metazoa; phylum Chordata; class Amphibia; order Anura; family Pyxicephalidae; genus Pyxicephalus; species Pyxicephalus adspersus. The sequence continues at coordinate 81,668,514 of NC_092859.1, read as the reverse complement.
CGCCATAAAGTTAATTCTACCTATTCTAATATTTTTCTTTTTAAAGAGCAGACATACTGTGGTTCGAGGAAGACAATATTTAAGGTTCAGCTGAGAAAAAAAACAGTTGGGGTTTACTGACCCTTAGAGCATCTGCATTTAGTGAAGGTCACATATGCGGTGCAAGATTTCTCTTCCATTAGAAAACAGAGATGTTTTGTAAACAAGCAGTCATGTAATACGTTAAAATAGGTTTGTGCTTAGCTATCACTACAACAATGAGTAACTTTCTTTAAACATAATTTCTACCCATGTACTGAAGACCTATTTATTAACATCTGAGGTACATATATATTTTTTTTACAATCTTTATTTATAGGGATAAATACCAAAACAAATACAATACAAATACACAGTGAAAATCCAAAATCAGTAAAAAGTAAAGCCCCAAAATGGGAGTTTAGCTATACAGGAAAACAAAAGTGTTATATAACATAAAAAAATCTACTTTATGCAATAAGAAAAATATACAACTTGCAGATATTTCCCCATGGTTGCAACATAATGAGGATGACAAAAACTAAAATAATTATAAATGGGCATTAACAAAAAAAAAGGAGGAGGTGGACAAAATCTTATAAGATAAGTAAAGAAAGGCAAAGAAGAGAGAAAGAATGGAATCAGTAGGAAGGAAGCGACAAGAGGTTAAGGGACCATTACTATAAAAATTTTTTGAACCTAGAACTCCAAATGGTAAATATGAGTAAACAGGGAGACCAAGGCTACAAAATCACAAACTTGTAGAGCTCAACTCGAGCGTAGGTAGAATTGGTACTCCAGGGATGTGATCAATATAACCACATCAAAAAGAATTTCCTTCCAGTTCCCTTAACATTTGATGTAAGACCATATACCATAGATGTCTTCCTTAACGCGTTACAACCACAGCTACACTAGATTATTCCCTGCCTCCATGCACATATACAGGAGATTTCCACCACTGCCAGGTGTCTGACCACAGAATTTCGGGTCATCAGGGTACAGAAGCGGTTGTGATGGTGCAAAAAGAAACTTGGGTCACCAGGGACATTTTTATCAGTAAATTGTTGCTTGATAGAACTAATCATCACCAACAAGGCTTGTAAAGGAGGGTAGGCTCAACAAAAATGAGTGCCAATCTCCCTCTGATACTGACAATCAATTAGACATGAAATTATTGATAGGAAGAATTGATGCAACTTTTCTGGTGTAAAGTACCATCATCATTAGGTTACATCAATTTGATTCTAAACATGTAAAGCAAACAAATGAAGAAAAAAAGTTTTGTTTAATTATCACAGTGGGACATTTGTGAGCATAATCATTGTAAAATAAAAAATGACTCAACATCAATGATTTTTACTATTGTGGTTTAGGATACAAGAAATTGGCATGATTTTAAATTGATATTTCAGTTAAACACAACTGAGTTGGTATAGTGACTTTTTTTAAAATGTCCTTAATACATATTTCTCGTAACTCTGAGAGTTTGTTTTTATCTGAATTAATTTATGTCAGTGAGCAATGGCCCAGAACTAACTGAATATGTGTTGTAGACAGCTCCCCTTAGACCTCCTTCTCTAAGCTGTAAGCACCATATGTTCGTTTATAACTTCTCCTCCTCTTACGCTGGCAAGAGATAACATGCTCAAATGCAGAAAATAGCACTGTACAAGTGTATGAACACTTTAAGTGGTGATAGATTTGTCGTTGGAGTTAAGAGGCTTTTTCACACAATTACTTACTTCATGAATCCATCTAGAAAAGGCATAAAAGAAAAGTAGCACAGCATAACAATAACTTTTTGTTTTAACCAATGTATTGGAGTAATTGACATAATCAACGATAATTACATCTCTAATATAAATCTACTTATTGAAAACCTTTCTAATATACAGATATATTATGATATTGAATGATAAAGCATGGTCTAAGGCCATTATATAGGCAAGTTCTAAAAGACAGTTACTCTTCACTGTTTCATCACGCTATCACCATACTTGATAAAGGAGAATGATTCACTAACAATTTAATCATTTTATTTTTTTTCATTAAAAAAATTGTTGACAGAATTCAATGTATGATAATCAAAAATAAACATGAAATTGCTCATACAAAGTAAACTTGCAACAAGAAAGGAAACAAGTACAATAAGCAGTTGAGACATGTCACGCAAAAATCATTGAGCCTGATTTAATAAAGTTCTCCAAGGCTGGAGAAGATACACTTTCATCAGTGAAGCTGGGTGATCCAGCAAACCTGGAATGGATCTTGCCCAGGATTGAAAACATTTGCTAACAAATAGCAAATGAATTTTAAGAAATTCCAGTTTCATTAAATGGGACATGTGTGTACTCTTTTGAACCCCATAGGGCTTTTACCAGCAAGCTACCATGTTTATTGTCATCAGTGGCAGAAACAGACAACAGTGGCCCCCTGTGCAATATTGAATAGTGGGCTCCCCCCGACAAACCCACTTCCCCAATCTATTACCACCTGTGCGGCAATTTCTAGCAAAATCGTCCCTGTTTTAAGCAGCTGAAAGTTTATTGTTATAAGATAGGCTCAAAATAACTAATATCCCAGTTCTCTTAGCTGAGGGATGATGCAGAGAAGGAGTGTGTAGTTCCTTTAACTAGGAAGTAGTTGTAGTTTTGCTTTAACTAATTTATCTTGAGTCTGTATGGGTGGGATCATTAGCTCACAGTATTAAAAAATGAATTATCATAACAAAAGGTAAAGAATATAGAACCTAGTTTTGTGATGTCCTTCTGTGAAGAACTGTAAATTTGTTAAAGAATATTCTAAATGACTTTTACACATTTATCTATTAGCATTTGTACGCAATAGATTGACAGAATGTAATGGGATCGTTGACAATATATGAGGTTATTCAGCACCTGAGGAAGTAATTTCCTTTCTTCTCTTCTCCAGATGTGTCTTGTAAAAGCACACGCCTCACAACATCTGAAAAAATGAAATTTCATGAAAAGAGAAAAATATCTGAAGAAAATTGAGCATACTTTTGCCATAGATATAGCCGCCTTAGTCTATAGGCCTTTTGTTTCCCTTTAGTATGACCTGCAATCTTACCTCTGCACATTTCAGACTTTTCAGTTAATAGCAAAAAAAATCTCTGCAAGCTCCTAAAATCTATTACTAGAAGAACTGAATTAAAAAAAACTGTGGTGAAAAGAGAGAACACAGAAAAAAACACATATATGTTCCTGAATTATGTATAAAGCCAGCATTAGGCAGAATGTTAACCAGCAAACCAGGTTTTTAAAAAATTATATTTTTTTTCTTGGTTGTCTATTTAATGTAATAATCAGTGCAACACTACTATAAATAACATAATATTAATCAAATTGCTTTCAGCCAAGCTAAACATATTCAAGCTAAAATATCACATGCCAGATTTCAACCCACAAACCATAAACATTTGAGATGACTATCCATTACATTGGAGGAGATCTCTGTGTAAAATTGTTATGCAGATCAATAAAGATATACATTTCAGCATGCAGACTGTCCATCGCAAAAATGGGAGCACAGAGCCTTGCGGTATACCTATGTCACACATCCCAGGAGGCTTCGGGCTGCTCCCTCTGCAGTAAAAGACTTCTTAATCGGAGGAACACAAAATTAAAAAAAAATGAAACAAAAGAAAAAATGAAAACATCACATGCACAATGAGATTGTCACTCTTTTTTTCACATCTACATCACTCCATCTGAGCAGTGTGAGATCAGGTGATGTCTGAACAAGATGGAAGAAGGCCAAAGAAAATGGTGAGTCCCGGAAGGACGAATGGAGAAAAGCGATATGACATGGGACATGATCCAGAAACCCACTGGATGGATTGACGGACCTGCGAAGGTAAAGGTGAGTGAGTTTTTTATTTTTTGTTTAGTTTCCTTCCACTTTAAAAAAACAAATATCTGAAAGTGAAGGGACAGTGGCAGTGAGAATAAGTGGGAGCCCAATGAAGCTTTTTACTTTCATAACAGGAGAATACTCCCTGCAAGTGTTGAAAAAGTAGGAATGCAGTTTAGTTTTTTAATACAATAAAAAGCAAAATAAATAAAATAATAAAATCTATATTATAGTCTTTCAGTAGCATTACCATAACTTTTTTTTCTTTGCATCATCTGTAATATAGTTGTATCACCCATTGGTTCTATCCGGTCAGCAAGTATGCTTCTTCATTTAAGTTTTAGAGGTTTCAGAAGGTCCCAAAAGGAAAAAAAACAACATGCTGCTATAACTCAACAGTGTTAGATTAACATTACAAAGTTTAATAAAACAATAAAGCCCAAAAAAAACTAAACAAAACAACAAAACACAATTCCAGCTAAAACAGATTCTGCACTCCAAAGGATGTCTACATTTCTCTGCAAAGATTTAGTACAGTGAGTATAGCCATTCTTTAAATGTGTACACACGTTAGATAATTGTCACCTAAAATTATCTTTTGTGATCATTTCCAGTGATAGATGAATAAAGAAGCACTGTACACACAATGCCCATTTTGTTCTATGGAGCTAATAGAACCAATTGGCCAATCTTTGATCCGCCAGCATAGATCATGCTTGTCTCGGGTGACAAAAACCTGATCTGTATAGAGCCTTAAACAAGAACTTTGTTGTTTGGCCATCACCAGGTATAAACAAAGGGCCAGAAGGGGTGAGGGGTGAGCTGCAATCCACTTTTCAAATTTATAGAATTATTTTGTAGACTCATTTTGCATATACAAACATGTCTATAATTCTTAATAATTTATGTTGTACTGCAGTAATCCATAACAAATTAAAATTATTGTCTGATGGATCATCAGCATCATCCAGCTGAACTATCCTTGGTCTATCAAATGTTGGGGTTACCCCAGATTCCAGTTACTAAGAAGCTTTGTACTACAACCTTCGCCAGCCATGATATGTCTGCATTGCTGAGGTTTAGTAATAATGTCACCGGACCTTACTCTACACCTTTTATAAAAAACATGTTCTTGTTGGGAAAGAACTCCAAAGAATGTGAGATTGAACCTGCAGTAATAGCCAGGTTGGGTTTGGTTGAAGGTGATATGATTCCTTAACCCCAATCTTCTCCATACCCCAATTTTCTTTACAAAGCCCCTCTCTGTTCTCCACCACCAAGAGACCCCCATTTCTGTTTAAATTGTATAATTGTAATTATCATGATATAATCTTTCATAGAGCTGAGGCCCAGACAGACATGTCATGCCTTTTTTCTAAAGTCATTGAAGATACATATACCTGGTCTTTGCCTCTTACCCTCAGAAGCCAGACTAGTTTTTTTGTTTTACCAAAGCTGTACATACAAAGAAAGATAATATTTTTATGTCTCTTGGTTATCTTCTTTTTGTGCTAGATGTTAGAAATGTCAGTCTAACATCCCCAGTCATTTGACTTTCCTGCCAAGCTCATTGGCATCTATAGGATGGAATAGAAAAAGGATAAAACACCTTTTTATATAATTGAAAGGGGTTGGAACATCTGTGAAACTGTAAATACTATTCATGTTCTATTGTGGAGATGTTCATTCACATCATCATACCAGGAGTGCACATGCATGGGCAGCCAGGTTGGATGTCCCTGTAGCCACTCTGTGCCCCTCCGATCCTCCCCACCACACTGAAGCTTCTGTATCGGCTCCCCGGCTCTACGATAACTCGCTGACATCACAGACTCCCTCAGCCTGCAAGCGATGAGAGGGAAATAACCCCAGAAACCCCAGAAACGGGCAGAAAAGCCAGATCCCAGGTCCTCCAAGATGGCGGCGGCACAGGCAGTATGTTCCTCCACAGCGAGCTCTGTAATTAAAGAATCCATGCAGGCATCCAAGCAATCCTCTCCCCTGCAGCTATGGAGCACCTGGAAAGTGGAGAACACGATGATGGAGGTGAGAGACCCTCATCCCTTCTTGTTAATAGGCCCACCACCATGTGCTCTATTGACCCCGATGCACACATGGCAGGGTCCCCATTTTCATCTCAGGTCACTGGTTTCATGGTAAGGGTCCTTACTGTGGATACAATTTATATCCTTTTTTTTTACCTTGTGTTTTTTGATACAGAACATAGCATTAAGTTTAGGTTTCATATTTTTTTTTTTTGTTTCTACATTCTGTGATTATTTCAACTTTTTATATTTTGTGGTGTTTTTGGGTAGAGGTCTGGAGGGGATAAACATGGCTTCCTTTAGAGTAGTGTGATGCCCTTTTGGCGGACCCTGCTCCCCTTTTGGTCAGATGCTCTGACACATTTTTGTATTTTTTGGTGCCAAGAGCGTTATGTTATCTTGCTTTGATTAGCTTATTAAGGCATTTTATCCCTCCCTCCCTACCCCACCCCACATGATGTGATTTTTAAGTGTGACTATGTTTTGACTTTTTTCTTTTTTCAGCACACTTTTTCGAGGAAATTTTCGTCACACTTTACATTGATATAATTAATGTCTCCTTTTTGTTTAAATTGTTGTTACACAATTTTTCTTTTGCTGTTAATGTTTTTATTTATGCCAAAACTATATGTAAACAGTGTTAATCCATAAATGTGTGGAATACTTGTTTTGGTATATTTTTTTAAATGTCTACAACGTAACTGCTGTAATTTATTTCTGAAAATTTTTTATAAAACCTTTGAAATACACATCATCCTACCACAGTGCCCTACACATATAGTATAGTATCGTAAGATTCAAGGAGTGTTCTTAACATCATCGCATCTGTCCACTCTTTGCATCAGCCCACTGGCAAGAGAATATCCAAGGGAAATATAAATCTGTATGTCATGTGACCAGCATGGAAACTTCAAAAATACTGTATATACTCAAGTATAAACAACACATTTACATAAAAGCCATTAGAAAAATAATCTTGGTTTATACTTAGGCCACTAGATGGTACTGTGTTTTCACGTAAAGTGTTTAACAAGCTTTTGCTCTCACAGCGTTTGTAAAATTTTGCATAGGAAAATAGCGGCATCTATTGATGGCCAAAAATATTGTACAAAAGATCATTTAAGAGTAAGTGACCTATGAAAACCAACTCAAAAGTGTAAAATACTTTAACCTGTAAACAGAAAGAAAAAAAAAATAGATTAGGCACATGTAATTTATTTATTTATTTATTTATTGCTTTCTTTTTGTATTTTTTTTTTTAAATAAAGTATAACACAACGTGGATGTCTTAGTTTACAATAATTTTATTGGAATGTCTGTTATTTACTGTTTTGAATGTAAGCAGTGACCACCCTTGTTTTCATGTAAAAGTAGGAATCTTTGTTAATATTTGGATCAGTTTATGTTCAACTATTTATGATAGGTAAATGTTAAAAAGAAAGCAAAATTTAATTTTTGTCTATGTCCAGGATAAACTAGACAATGTGCCAAATATTTGATGTCTGCTTTTTTTTTGATCAAAATAAAAGCTATGGTTTCCTCTATTTGGACTAAGTGAAATTCAAAACCATCAGCAATAAAAGCTTGTATTGATTGTAACAAGGTCAGGTTGCAAGTCCATTGCCATGATCACTGATAACGAAAAATACGGTACTCTATTTGCATGGGTAGAGATTTTGAATTCACTGTTTCTTTTTTGGCTTCATCTAAGAAGGCCCAATTTGGCTTGAGGTACTTTATGTGAAATATTAGATGAATAGGTGGCCAGTTTTACCCAGACTCGTTTAACAATCTAGACTATTAAAATGCCTTTTTGTGTTACATAATTAGAAAAAAACCCAATTACAGCTCGTGGATAACATTACTTCTGCCATATGCCTTCATAATTTAAACAGCTGTAGAAAAGCTTGGTTCTACAAACTTAAAGAAAAAACATTTTCTGCTAATTATTTCTTGGAACACAATATAATTTAGCTTGGATCTGTATGAATGTCAGATATGTTGAAGAAAAGTGTTACCATTATTAATTACTGTAATTCAGTCAACACTGGATATGAGAAAAAATTAGCTACCGTATTAGTATCAACATTCAACACTATACATATGGAACATGATACCTTAAACACTTTACTATAAATGATGATATACTGAATCAGTACAAACTGAGTACAACAATTTAAGGTAAGTTTGTAATTTATTCTGTCATCCAATAAACAGTTAATATTAGCCAATGCATCTGTCAATAGTACAGTGAAACTTGTTTAATAATCCTTTTGTTCCTGTGCTGCTGGTTTAGATTCAGCACATATATATTAAAGCAGACAGGAATTGCAGGTGGTAAACAGAAAATCCTGTAATAGCTAGGATCAGGTGCCCTGAGCAATGGCAAACCACATATTCTGCGTGTATTGCAATAGTACTCCAAAGGGAGCCAGCTGAACTCCCAAGTTTACTACAGCATCCACTTCTGAGGCATTTGAGCACAAAAAATGTTTGTCTTCATCAAGGATGTTTTTCTGCCATCTACCATATAAAGGTTATGCAATCCACTTTGTTAGGAGTTATTTTTAAATTGTCATATCTTCTTCTCCCATATTTAATTACACTATAAGACCTTTGGTAAACACAATCTAAATAGATATTTATAAAATGAAATGAGAACTGAAGAATAGCATCATAACATTGATCCAAACATTAAAATTCTCTGTTCACCATCACATGATTTCTTGGTACAGTAGGCTCAACCTATAGCCCTAAATTCTTAGTCCTATTAAAGATAAATTAAGGTTTTGCCAGGATCAATCCTTCCAGACTATAAACATCTTTCGAAATTGCCAAATGCCTATTAAATATTCTTTTAACAATGACAACTTTATTTTTAAAACTAACATTTTTAGCCAACATTTGATTATTATTCATAGTTGGCATTTCCTTAACTCTTGTTAAAAGTAGACCTTCCTTTCGCATCAGCTCTACTTCTCAAGTTTGTTTCTCTTATCGTTTTTGCAAGTTCATTGCTTTTACAGCCCTTTTCAATAAACTGCAAGGTTGGATCATCTGCAATTGCAAATGCTTAGCTGCAATTACATCCTATTTCTAATATACTGGCTCTTCGGGATAATCTTTAGCTATCACATCAGGTGGCAACTAGAGATGAGAATGTAACTGTTACATCTTCAATATATCCGATAAAGGGGTATCTTCCACAAAGATCTAAAGATCTAAATTTCTAATTATATTCATTCCTGATCAATGAATTTATCCAAATTGTAGATTTATCTACAGTCATATATTCTGTTACACTTTATCATTACCTCCTTGGGTATCAAACGTGGTAAAGAAAATCTGGACACATTTAGCTAATTTAGTCATTTTGTTAAAGGGCCGCCAACATGTTGCCTAGGTTGCTTTAGGTATGAAAAAAGCCCTGTTTTTTATTTGACCATTAAAGAAAAAATCTCCAATGGTAAAAACCACGCCTAATGTTTTAAGTGGCCATATATCTGGCTATGAAAATGTTTAGACCAGTCTGTCCCAACCAGGGGATTCTCAAACCTTCCTTAACATGAATCCTCTGCTCAAATCGCCTTAAACTTCTTTGCAATAATTACCATCATCCAAAGTACATTTTTGTGGACAAACATCAATGGACAAAATTTCAATATTCCTGAACTTTAGTTCTGAGATTTCCGAAATCTAGTATTTTTCCCTTACAGTTCCAAAGAAATGTGAATATGGTAGGCTGACATTTTTTAGTACCTAAGGTACAATGATACCACACCTTAAACCAAAATAGACATAATTCACATAATATTAGCAAAGCAATAAAAATACACATTTATGACCACATTTATCTCATAGAGACAATGCGAATAAGCTGCACAATTTAGTTGGACAATCAGTTATAGAATATTTGGTAATGCAACAACAACAAGTAAAGTTCCTCAGTATGTAGGACACATTCCCTGACTCAGTGTAAATGAAAACTTTTAATGTTTTGTTGATTACTTTTAAGCTCAATCCACTTTTAAACACAGTAACCCATTTATAAACTGTAGCATAAACCTAAGGTATTTGTATTTTCCCTTTATTCTTTTGTACTGTCTTTTTCTGGATTGCTCTTAGCAGGCCCTGCAAAAGATAAGTATTGCTAATACTTAGAAAAAGATAAAAGAAGCACATTGATAGGAGAGACATTAAAAAGCAGCAATGTACAGTGCAAGTGTAAAGTGCACAAAATGTATTCAACCAAAGATATGCGAAGCAGAAAGATAGTGTGCCTTTCAGCTGTTCAATGTAGAAAGATAAGCAATACAATATGTTCTGGACACATCTATCAGAACTTTAACAAACACAGAGTAGCAAGAACTATCTTATAGATCTTCACTATGGGTTTAATATAAGTATATTCACACGGCTAGGAGCACACAACAGAACTATAACTCCACATTATTAAAAAATAAACTTGAACTGTAAAAGGACGTTGCTTCCCTTTATACAATATTCATTGATATAATAAAGCAAAATTTTCACTTTTACAAAAGCCCAATCAGGCAGATCATTTTTGCAAAAAAGAAAAGGCGATGTCCCATCTGCAATAATCTGTTTACCTGGTTAATCGCTACAGGTTTCTGGTGACATGGCTCAGCTGCGCATGGGCAGCGTTTTGCTTTTTTCCGCTTTTAACAAACCTGTACTGAGACAAATCTGGTGCCCAGTTATTGCTGACCTTGTTCTGAAAATGCAAGGTACTTAAGAGTCTGAGTCTTTTAATTCTTCCTGGAATAAGGATGCTGCTGATAATTTCTGATATAGATAGTTAGATAGTCAGGTTGAAAAAAGTCCATCAAGTGCAACCACTAGAGAACATACTTGTTCCATGCTTATTATTTAAACAGTAAGAAAATAGCTATGGGTGAATCTGCCCAGGGTTTAACTATTTAAAGTTTGCTGAATGGGAAGATAGAGGGTGATTTACTCTCACAGAAAGTTAAGTTAATTCTTCCCAACTGTTTCTTGATAGTAGTGGAGAATAAAGGGGAGTTCCAATCCTTCCCCACTACATCAAAAACAAAGATATATATATATATATATATATATATATATATATATATATATATATATTTACCTATATATTGTGTATTCCTGACTGTTTTTTCATATTGTGGTATGTTGGTACCACATGTGCTACATTGCTATTGTTAAATTATGCTTAAATCAAAAGTAGATTATGAAATACTTTAGTAATCCCTAAATCCTAGATAATATTCCCACCTATAGGTGTGTGAAGAAAATAATCATTAGAAAATATATCAATAATTGCATCAGGCGTGTAACACTTCCCTAGTGATTGGAAACAGAAGATTATGAGTAACAGCTATTTCTTTCTTTTCTTCAAAAATACAAAACCAGTGGGGTAGGGGTTATTTTCAAAAATGATGCAACTGATGTGAATGTTCATATAGTTAAAATGTAAAGTACTTTGCAAGATACTGAAAATAGAAGTGCTGGGAAATGATTAATCTTTAATAAACATTGTGTAGATGAAAAGACTCATCCACGGATGGTTGATTCTTGGGTCATTGTTTGCAGCTAATAAAAGATCTGTTCATAACAATTCAGAGACTAAAAACATGTATTATAATAAATAATGCATGTATGGGTCATTCAATGCATGATTCCTAACTACTGGAAAAGCTGATTTCTTTCAGGTTGGGTCGCAGCTTACTGAGCTATTTTTTGTGAAGTTTAGTCTTTTGGATTGGGAAAGTTCCCCTTTCCTTAGGATTATTGGCAACATTGAATTAAAAAGAATTTCTTGCCAAAACTTCAATTTATTTTAGGTAAAGTTGAAAATAGTTAAAACGTATGTGAATTCTTTCTTTTTTTTTTGTTTGTGCCCTTCCTGGGGATTTTCTGTTATGGAGATCAGAAGTCTCTCCAAAGTGACACAGTTCTCAGTAAAACAAATGTCCGGGATAGTTACAATGGCATCAATAAAACTTAGGACTTAGTGGTTACTAGAAAAAATATGAATCAGCAAGGACACCAACAGAAGTTAAGAAGTCATTCCTTCACCAATTCCATCCAAAACTAAAATAAAATATTCTGTTCTACATACACACCATAAAAATATAAAGTGTCAAAAACAAAATTTAAATATTTTGCAGCTGACCTGTCTCCTAATGTGATGGCAGCACTGCTTTTTTCTAATTTTTTTCAGGCCAAGTACATATTCTGCAATTCAGAAAAAAAATCTGTTTGCCCTCTCCAAAATCTTTTTGTGCATTGAACTTTAATTGAATTGTCATCAACCTTCTTAGTTGTCCTTTTCAAATTGCAAAACACTTTTGTTCTATGTTATGGTAATAAGGAAGAGGGAAGGTGTTTGTTGTCCAAACCATGAGAGAAGCCTAGGGTGACAGCTCTGCTTGTTCATAGACACAAAAGGGTGATGACCATTGCTACCCTGGGAAAGGAAAATTGTTACTGACCGGGTCACCAGATCATGATAAAATAAATATTAAAAAAAAATTGCAGCCATGACATCTAAGGATGTATACTCTAATATTAAACCATTATACTAATTATTATACTATTGTTTTAATTCACAAATAAGAAGACCGATTAAATAATGTGAAGATTTTTCTGCCTGAAAGAATAAGTTTTATTCCAGATTTTCAAAAATTCTGTTATTTATGATCTTGCATAAAATAGTCTAGATAGGGAAATATTTGTGGTACAATTACACCAAGAACATCTTGCCACTGAAAAAAATCAATAAACTTAAAATTTGAAACATCAATAGTAATATTACATTTCTTGGGAGGCTAAGAAATTCAAGGACTGATAAAAAGAAAGAACTGTGATGAAGCTGTCATTAAAAAGCTTTCCACACAGCTCCATCGTAATTTGTTATATACAAGCTAGGCTACCAGAGTAGAACTCTGAAATGTAAAATATAAATGAGAAAATGACAATACAGACAAAAATACAACATACTTTCCCAATACTCAACATTTTGTGTCTTATAAACTATTGTGGTAATTACCCCTTTATGGTGTGTATTCACTAAAGATTCATTAGACAATTCGTCAAATGAAAAATTAGGTAAATAAACCAAAGTAGACGTTATTTCCAGGGTTCCTTTTATGCAAGGATAAATCTTTATTAGACAGCAGCGCAATTTTATTCTTTGTGGGAACGTTGGTTAAATAACAGAAACGTCCTTTTGTTAATTTACCAACCTGCTTTCCATGGTGCTGAAATTGTATCTATGCATGATTTCACCACTAAAGGTGTTTGAGCCTGATTTAATAAAGCTCTATAAGACTGGAAAGGATACACTTTCATCAGTAAATCAGGGTGACACAGTAAACCTGGAATGGTTCAGAACTGAAAAAATTGCCAACAAATAGCAAATGGCATTTACGAAATCCATTCCAGTCTTGCTGGACCACCCAGCTTCACTGATGAAAGTATATATTCCCCAGCCTTGGAGAGCTTTAATAAATCAGGCTATTTCTGTCATTAGTCTCAAAACAGCAACTTCCCAACAAGACTTATACATTCTACATTATATACTACCGACTCCTAAACTTTTCACACCTACATTGACTTTTAACACCTAGGTATACTGACTTCTGCATGCTACATTGCAAATTACTAAACCCTGAATCTCGAGTTACTGTCTACTAACCGCTATATTCTGCATTACATACTACTAACTTTTGCACTTTGTTGCATAATATTAACCTCTGCCTTCTATATTATCCACTACTACGTTTTGGTAGTTGGTACAAGGTAGAAAGGTTGGGCACCAAGAAGGAGGGTTGAGGTTAGGCACTAGACTTGTAAATTAGGATTAGATACTAGGTAGAAAGAGGTTAAGGTTAAGCACATGGTTGGTAAGGGTTAGGTACCAGGTAGGTTTAGGGTTAGGCCGCAAGATAGATGCGTAGCACAATGCATCCCATACTGTAATATTTATGCATGTAGTATTAATGTGTGTAGTAATGTCACTCTGTATATCAGTCACTCTGGGCTCCAGTTTTATCCTCCTTGAGATTGTGACTGCTCATTTTTCCAATGTGATATTTACAGTCTGTTGCTTTGGCTGGAGGTATCCTCTTCTATTTGTCTACTTTTTCTATTTTAATTTCCTTTCACTTTGCTTAGACAGGCAGTAACCTTGCATTGAAAACACAGTAGGCCACCCTGTCCCTGGACCCTTACTATGGCATATATCTGCTGTGTATAATGTGAAAAGGCTCATCTTTATTTATCATGCTGGTTTAAACCTGTCCTACTATATACACCACATCCTAACTCTTATCCAGAATCCCCCTTTTAAAAACCCTTTAAGTTCCCTTGATGCAGAGCCCAGAATATGCCAATTTCTACAATCTGCATGTCCTCCTCCACCAAGGGACATTCTTTAGCCTGGGACCTGGGGGCACCAAATGTAATTTTGCACAATGTGTTGTGAAGGTCAGCATGAAGAAAGCTCAGCTGACAGCAGTTTGGTTAAAGCAGATATGCAAAATAGGGAAGAAATAATAATATTAATAAATTGTACATGTTTACTAATTTGAGTAATAAAATCTCTTTAAGACATAGATTTGGTGTCCGCTATAGTTAGAAAAGTAGTTAAAAGCCTGCTATGCCAACCGAAAGGCTTATTTTAGGTGAAAATATCTTGAAGCATTTACATTTATCACCTGAAGCATCCATGGAGACTTGGAGAGTGTGATGTAATATTGAATGCATTTGAGTCCATTAGCAATAACATGTATTTCCCCAGTAAAAACAAATACCCATAAGTATAAAAAGATAAAAGCACACAAAGTTATGCTAGCAAACTTTTTACATTTCTAAATAAATAGCTTAAGAAAGATTCCATAATTTAGCCATATTTGTAAATTTATTGTTGTAAAGGCTTTAAAAACATCATTAAACTAATTTTTTAAATAAGTCAGTGTAAGTAAGTACATGAATGTAACCTTTTATCAGCCTTTTGATGTCCCTGTACAGCTGAACTCTAGGAAAAGTAGAAGAGAAACAAGTATCCAATCAAAATAATTCTAGGTAGGTTTGCTTTGCTTTCCTGGCCAGCAGAACTAAGATTTCTCAAAACGAAAGGTAAGTGAAAAGTTTCCTGTTTTACTTTGAAACTTTTGTTGATGTGTTTTAATAAGTAATGGTGGTTTTGTTCCTCTTTAGAGGTTTCAAGTCATTAAATAATTTATTTTTTTGTGTATGGACAATGTACAAAGTAAAGAAATTTGTGGCACTATTTAATGTGACAGTAAAGAATGTTTGTACCCAAAGGGTCTATGTATAAAGCAGTTACTCTGACATTTACTGAAGCATTCCCTAGTGGAAAAACTTCAAGGTCTATGTGTTTCAATGGCAGTAATTGATTCTGCATCACATGATATTTAAGTGAATGTTAGATTTACTCATTCATAAATAGACCCCAAATGTTTAAAACCAAACACTCTATAACATCTGCAGTGAGACCAGGCTTATCTTCTCATGTTATCATTTGATAACAATGTTTGAAAAGCTAAGTTGAAAAATCAAACCGTCACATTGAGACCCTATTGCAAAATAAAATATCAATAATTGTTACCTTGAAAATATAATATACTTACCTATCTCACCACCTGTACAAACATTCCTGACTGTCTTCAAGAGCTAAATTAACCTGGGAATCCTCCTCATTCAACACATTTCTACACACCAGGTCCCCTAACAAAACTGTCGTCCCTTTAGCTATCCCTTTTGTCACTACTATAATACTTCTACTATAATAAATTTGAAATATATTAGCATATATGACATATCGTAGTAAACAAATCTCGGCCCTGGGCTTCCAAAATTCCTTTTGGTTTTATATTTAAATGAAAAGGATGAATATTTAGCCTGCCACACTATAAATTTGAACTCACAAGCTTAGTATTACACAACTGATACTTTACCAATCAAGCCACCCCCAAATTTGAGACAGACTCCACCCACCCCCACCCCCCCTCCTAAATAGGTTTCTGAATTGAAAAGATAGAAATAACCATTTACCCAGGTGTTGCTACTTTTAATTTTGCTGCTACACCTGCTACACTAGTAATCTGAATTTACAGGTTTCTGGTTAGGTTGCACATCTGACACTTTACTAACTGAGCCATCAGAAGTGCTTTTAAAAACAGGGCTTTGTTTGATATAGAAACTGTGACCCCAAAGGGTCTATGTATAAAGCAGGTAATCTGACATTTACTGAAACATTCCCTAGTGGAAAATCTTCAAGGTCTATGTGTTTCAATGGCAGTAATTGATTCTTCATCACATGGTATTTAAGTGAATGTTAGATTTACTAATTCATAAATAGACCCCAAATGTTTAAAACCAAACACTCTATAACCTCTGCAGTGAGACCAGGCTTATCTTCTCTGACTGTGGCGGCTTTAAAAAAAAAACTATTTTAAGATGTTAAACACCTTTTGACATGATGCATTTTTAAAATATTTTGCTGAAGGGTTCAACTGGGGTTTAACAAACAAAGTATTTAAGTATTCAACAATCACTGGATTCAACTACTTGTTTAACTTTTATTTTCTGCTTTAGGCAATCAATATTATTTGACATATTTTTCAGGTATAGTTAAAGCTTATTTTCCAGCATTTAGCATGGAGACGGGAAGAAAACATTGCTAGTACAACTTTATGAGCTTACACACTGAAACAACTGCTAAATAAGCACTATTCTGATGGCAATTAGTTTTATTTTATTTAAGTCAATAGTATAAAATCTGAAAATCGAAATGCCATAAAGTAATAAACGTATTTAAACTCAGGCAACAGTACATTTACAAATCACTAATTGAGCTAAGTACATACTATTAAAATTCATGCTTAACTAAACTAATTTTGTTTACCTGATATCATGCGAAAATTAGCTGAACACTGGTTAAGATATAGTCTCATATAGGCAGCAAGTCGTTTTACAGTTAGAGGATCTTGGGCCCAGTACACATTTAAGATTTGAGTCTATACTTCATGATTTTTAACTCCTTTTTTTAACACCT
Source organism: Pyxicephalus adspersus (assembly GCF_032062135.1). NCBI lineage: Eukaryota > Metazoa > Chordata > Amphibia > Anura > Pyxicephalidae > Pyxicephalus > Pyxicephalus adspersus. The sequence goes on along the minus strand of NC_092859.1, from coordinate 81,651,492 downwards.
TTATGATTTTTACATGTCCTGATACATGCTGGATCACCCAGGTTTACTGATGAAATTGTAGCTTCTCGAGTCCTAAAGAGCTTCAATAAATCAGACACAGTGTCCCTGTAAAGGGCCCAACCCATTGGTATGAACCTTGCCAGCAATCCCCAACTGCTTTTTCCCCCATTGCAGAATATTCACATGTGACAGTATTTAGGTCTATGAATTAGTTGCAACGCTGGAACAATGTCACACGGCAGTAGGCCACATGTTCCCTTTTACTCCAAAATACTAGGTTGTTTGGCTCATTGAGACAGCAATGCATTGCAAAAAATACAGCTTCTTCTGAACATTTTTTAATATATCACATACAAATTAAGATATTTCTAGAGATATTCTGATTCTGTTTTGGAGGAAGGCTATTTTCAGACTGACGGTGAGGTTGTAGTGGTTACTGCTTCTTCATGCCAATGAGCCGCCGTCTCGTGGAAGACACTGCATGTAGCATCCACCCACGCCAACTTAATAGTTGGGCAGCAATGAGTGGTTCGATATCATTTACTTTCAAATATGCAGCCATCAATGCAGCCCCTAAAGGTCATGGCCATCAAAACACTTAAAGCAGACCTAAATTCATAATTTTTACCTTACAAAAAAGGGTAGACAACCCTATAATTAAAAGTAACAATTTTATTTATTTATTGTTTAAGTGCAGCACCTCCTCTTTGTATATCATGCATCGTGGGAGACTCTTGGCTGCTCCTTCTGTGCATGCCCTGATCTCAGGCATGCGCAGAAGGAGCCCTTTCATCAATGGAAGTAAAAATTGCTAATCGCATGCATGTGCATTGAGATTGGCAATGCTTTTTCCCAATCTACGTCACCTGTTCTAGCGCCTGTGCAGTGCGAGATCGGGTGACGCAGGAAGAAGAACCTGTTAGAAGAGAGAAGAAGATGTCAGGGCCCAACACATCCTCTGCGCCGGGCTAAGGACAGATACCGGGACGACGCGGGACCCAAATGAAAAAACCTCCTGACAGGTCTGCGGGATTAAAGGTAAGTTTTTTATTTTTGGGTTTTGTTCCAATTTAAGGCCTCTTTTAGTAATTTAAATCTCCCACACTGTAGTGGCTGGTAAGGTGTCGGCAGCCTCGAGGTATGCAGAATCACTAGATTTTGTTGCTGGTCCAAACCTGTCCTAACATAAAGCTGCTGCCTCGCAATTCCTAATGGTGGTTGTCAGGGGCAGTTCAGAATTTCACATAATTACATTTATTTCCTAGTATACCATCAGCAGTGTTTACTTTCAATCTCGCCCCTTTATCATCTATACCTTGTCTTCAGTTATTCTCCTATATTTATTTTGTCCCATATCTCCACGTTCACCCTGCCTCATTTGTTTCTTTGTTCAGTCATAGATTTTCCCTGCATTTTTATTCTGTCCCACCATTTACATGTTCTGCAAATTGTTTTCTGTTCACAACCCATACCCTCTTTCTCAGTTCAGGTAGTCACATCTCCACCCCATTTCTCCATTTTACATTCACATTTTCTCCCCAGTGAATCAGCCATGTACTATCTGTCATGTTTAGCCCTATTCAATTTGTTTTGCTTTCTCTGCATCATCTCTGCTATGCCCACATCCGTATCCCTCTCTAATTTCAGGTGCCACACTGACACCTCTTGTCATTTGATTTATGGCACTTTGTATCTGTCATGGTTAACCTTCGTGTATGACAGCACTTTATTATAATTATATATGTACTTATAGTCCCACAAAAACTTGATGATCCTTCCAGTGAATTTCACTTAGTATAGCTTCCAGTAATGGAAGGTGTGGCGTGGCAACAATGCTGCACTGTTCCTAAATTCAAAGCAGAGTTGGCACCTATGTATGTATTTCAGTGGTATGAAATAATTGTTTTAGGGAGTATTGATTTATAAACCGGTAGTTTGCCACACCACGTCCTGTCCACTGCTTTCTGAATTTAGAGTTTTGGCTCTGGTATCAAAAACTTCCAGCTGTGAGTTTAAGTACCTGAGTGGGGGAACATGTGGGATGCAAATCAAGGTGGATTTGGCTCCCGGAAATATTCAAGTAAGCATTTATACATGGTATTCACTGCTCAAAGCAGCAACACACTGATAACCCTGTCAATAAATTGTTTTCTTGAAACCTTACAATTAATGGAATTAGCTCATTCTCAAGATCTTTAATATTTTGACTTTTTATTGTGCAAAATCCTCAGAAGACCTTGTGCAATAAATGCAATTTGCATTCTATCATTCAACTTTTATTTATTTAACTACTTTTAGCATGTTAGTAACAATGAGTTATTTTCCTGCTTTTATAATATACTGTATGTGTAAAAGGATCTTTAAAGCATTTCCAGCTGTTTATCCCATGAGTGTGACTGAATAAATTGATCCTCCTCTATTGGAGAATATACTTAGGAGATAAATGGGGTAACATCAGATGATTCAATATTTGGAATGAGAGGCTAGACCGGTTAGAGAGAGAAGGTGCTTCAGTTTTCACATATCAGTAACACATATTCCAGCATCTTCTTCACTTTCCCTGCCTGGGAAAACACACTAAATCTATTTTTTCTAAAAGAGAATGCTTTCCTAAAAATAAAGAAAGCAAGGGACTGAGAACTTTTGGCAGCTGCAGAATAATAGACAGAGAAATACACTGCACCTGTCATATAATGAAAAATTTGTTTTGCAGCTGATTTGTAATAGGACGATGATCTGCTTTAGGATTTAGGATAGAGATTTGGGTGCAAAGGCAATGGAAAGAGAAAAATCTTACCATTATGTCCTTAAAAAATGAAGCATCATTGATATGGCTGCATGCTGGATACAGGTAATTTGAATCAGTGAGGATTTTGTCTGAAGGGATGTCCTGTCCTTGGGTGATTGGCATGCAGGATTAGATGCACAAGTAGAATGTGACCCTAGAATAAGATTCTGTTCTCTAGTTCACTGATATAACTTTGGTAAAGACTCGCCACATGAAAGCCATTCTCTTATGCTACCGGTAATTCTGAATTATCTACGTTCTTTGCAAGTATATATATTGCTTCATTTTTGTATTGTAGCTTTAGGATATTTTATTGTGTTTGCTGTAACTGGAAAGACTCCTCCAGAACAATACAGAAGCAGCACAGGTAAGGCAAGAATAATCCTGAAACTAAATCAGTAAGAGTTATATTTTCATAGCTAATTTGATCAGACCTGGAAATGAGCAAATCTAGGTAATTGTATTTTATTGGTGACTTATAATAGCATTTAAAGGCATTCTTTGAACCTCTTACAAGTACACTGGGGTAAGTCTGGTCTAATAGGATCCAGAAGAGAATCTGAAGCTTTGGGGAGCACAGGAATTCGGTGGGAGGGGGTAGAAAATTTCCACCTTCTAAGGATACAGTTTACTCATTAAGAAGTAATGAAGAGATTCTCAATTCACTTCTACACTCTAATCATTTATATCATCCCAAGATTTGGAACAGCACCAAAGAATGTGAAAAATGGACAAATCTAGGTTGTTATTTTTAAAAATGTAATTTGAATATTAGCTAGAAGAGGGTGGCTAAGGTCATCTTTGGTTGCCCAGAGATATCAGCAGCTACATTTTTGCTATATTTTATTATTCTATATATTTCCTTTGGCAACTTAAAGCAATTTAAATTTATTTATTTCCATACCTAAATTCATTACCTTCATTCAGTATAAACATTTGCTACTTTAATTTTCTAGTAATCAAGTCTTGCAGTCAAGACTTCAAACTTTCAAAGCCTGCCTTTCTTTAATCTCAATATTTTCATGTGTCATTTATTCCCTTTAATCTTTCATTCTTACACTGTTATCGGGCACAAATTAGGCACTTTTAAAATATTTTTATTCTCTACTCAGTCACACTTGGCTATGACACATAAACATAGCATGCTGCCAAGACAATAAGACTAATCCAATTGAAAAAAAAATATCCAATTTAGGAATTATGGCATTAATTTCCAGAACTAACAAGTATATACTTTAATAATGGTCCAATAAAAAGTTTTGTTTCTCATTTTGAGCACATGGACCCCAACTTGTCCAAACTGTTGTACCATTGGATGAATATCTAAAAGGAAAATAGACCTGTACTTAGGGTCAGCACAGGCTTTGAAACATTATTTTCTGCAGATTTGTGAATACCAGACAATGTAGAAAAAGCTTTATTGTTACGTATTCAAAATAAATGAGAAATTAGACCAAAATAAGTTTTTTATTGGCTGTTGACAGTCCTCATTGCTGTACAGTTTATCTAAAGTGATAAATAAGTAAAAAGAATCTAAAAATCAATCATTCCTCTTTTTCTGAAAACCATTTAGTGAAGTTTTAATTTAGTGGAAAAATTATTAATTTTCCTTTGTATGTGCTCATTGCTAATTCTAAGCTAAAATCAGAAGTCTGGCTAAAGTTAAAATTTTCATCCCCTAAATTCACTAGTATTCAAAGGACTCTAATTATAAAACAGGAAATATGACATTCCCTCAAAAATTTCCAAAACTATGGGTTTCAATAGCAGTAATTGATTCCTACTAGGGAATGTTTGCGTGAATGTGGGATTTCCTGTTTTATAGAGCCCAAAATGTGTTTAAACCCAAGAACACAAGAACAACAATGTAATATAATACACCTAACTAGTCCTTAGATGTGGTTGGTGCTTTTGTTTTTTGTTTTTTTTAAGGCTAAATAAGCTTTTATAAAAATGTATATTTATCCTGCCAGAAATCCAATGTCTATGTCACTTTCTGTTCACTTAACTTAAAACTCAAACTGTGCCATCCATATTCCCAATATTCTTTTGTGACCTAAGAAAACACCTTTCAATGTTTTTGTCAATCTCGAGAGGTGTTTGTAGCCCAATTCTGGAGAGCAACATGTGGGAAAAGCTGTTTTTGTCACTATAGGATATAATTTGTGTTACTGGAAGAATCAGCAGGTGAATAAGAGGAAAAAATAGGCTGTGTTAATACCAACATTTGCTATCATTTGAAGTATGGAACAAATTATGTATGCCCATGGCTGACATTTAATTAAAGTACACAAAAATTATGTTATCGCAATAATGTAAAATAATTTCAAGTTCATGTGTGACACATTAATGACAAAAACAGATATTACAGCTCTCTGCACTCTTGCAGAATGTGCAGAAATTAGATTTTAAATCTGAGCTAAATATCTTCCTTTGCAATGAGTTTGATCTATATATTTCTGTAAAACCAACTTTGACAGCAGAATTTGGACAGCTAAACTGTGCGAAAGGGCAAATGTAATCTTTCAATCCCAGCCTGATGGTGCAGTAGTTTGGGTAGTTATTGGTTGGTATATTAAAGGCTATTTCTGAACATTTTATGTCTTTTTCGTCAGCTGTAACATGTAATGGGGAAATGCCACCCGTGAACATCAAGCATTATTCATAACTACAGCCAGAGTTTTTTATGTTTTGTTAACAGCAGTTTGAACAGCATGATTTGACCTCTCAGGCCTAAGTATTCATGTTTATTACTCCTAATTCCAAGCCACCTATCGATGCATGTGCTAAGAAAAATTTTGTTGATGGCGTCCATCTGAGAAGCCCATGGCTGAGAATAAACCTACAGTGTCCTGAGTTTTAATATAAATATTTTATTTGCTTAAAAAAACTTTTGAAATAGTTTACTTATATTATATATTAGCAAAGTTCTATTGTACCTAAAATAACCAACCCACAAAATTCAATAGAACTTTCTAATATTATATAACTCTTTTTTCAAAATACCTATTTTTTCATAATGGGTCCCTATGTTTCCTTTGCTCCTATGCTTCCTGTACTTTATCCTGATCTGAACCTTGAAAAAGAAAAGTTCCCCACAATTCAGACACATGTGTCTAATCTGCTTTGTATGACTTTTCTATCCATATATTGGTGGCATGATGTCAAAAATATTCAAAAATAATCAAAGGGTTTTTTTTGTTATTGGGAACTTATTTTTCTATTTTTAGTGCAGATACCTTTTCCTACCTTATGGGCACAATAAGACATAGGTACCATTATTTGGATTTACTAATGACTTACTAACTTACTATGATAGGAAATTGCACATGTAAGGTTGTGACTTTTATATCATTTGTGCATCATGTTTGTACTGCGCACAATGTGAGATAAGTTTGTTGAACTTATTTACTATTTGGTTTGTAAGCCTTTAGAAAACTGGTTTTCAAAAAAAAGTTTTGTTTCAGAACTTTGTGTGTGAGCCTAAAGTTTTTCTGTATAGATGATCTGAGAAATATTTGCAAAAAACCAAATCCAGGGAGAGGTGTACTTTCTGCCATCACTATTTTTGCAGCCACTGACCTTTCCATTGCCACTGACCTTTCCTTGGCATAGCCCTTCTTCCTTACACAAATTTGTCTATATATTACAAAATCCCTAGTTTCCCAAAACAATGCTGTCACAATCTTTTACAAACATGAACAATGTAAATAAATTTGATAAATTTCTTTTGGTCTTTGATGCAGCCCAATATAGTGATAGCCCAAGAGGAATTAGAGGGGGGAGGGACTTTGCAGCAAACTTCTCCACTTCCCAGAACTGCTGGAGAAGCTTGCTGTGGGCAGTTATAGGCACCTAATAAAGTGTCCTGTATCCGAGTTGTATGGTCATTTTTCTAAAGACATCTTCCTCACTGGATGAAGGGTAAAAATATACTTTAATATATGAAAATGTACTCACTGGATGAAGGTGACCCACTACTTAATTTAAAGACTTTTTACACTCTAATAAGATATTTCAGGACAGTAAAGAACAATGAAAACTTTATATCCACCAACAGTTGTTACTCAGCAGGGTGAGATTCAAAAGACAGATCATCACCATAAATACTAATGGAAAAAGAGGCAGCTCCAGCACTGAAAACCCCTCTTTTCAGAGGATATTTATTCCTAAGAATTGCATCAGAAATGTATAATGATGATTTGCTTGGCATATTAATAATAAGTTAAGAAATGAAAAAAAAATAGGAAACCTACATTTATCATTCTGAAATGTACTAATACGAGTGTTAAGTAGACTCTGTTTGACTATGTTTCATTCTTTTTAATGATAGGAGATTTAACCTTGCATTGTTAAGGTTTCTATTTACGAAGGACAGATCTTTATTGGTCTTTTGTATTGTTTGTTCCCAAAACTATTCTCTTGTTGTTACATACCTTCTTTGTTCCTGTGTCAAAGCCCTATACCATGACAATAATAAATAATCCTGACAATCCTGTTTGATATATAAATATAAATATATATATATATATATATATATATATATATATATATTCTATATATATTTTATGCATGTTAATTCGTATGTGCTTATTACTAAGCATGACCACCAATCAAAATTCTTTTTGAACTGATTGCCCTTCTAATTTGTGTCTGCATTTGATGATTAGTACTTAAACATAGAAATTCTTTACCAGTTATGGACCAAAGTCCTTTTGACAGTGTATCCAAACTTCTTATCTGTAGATGAACACTTTTTTTGATCTGCAGTCCCGCTGTTTTCATAAGTACTTCACATATGCGATATTAAAGTTGTGGAACACTGTAGTCATAATACTTTAATTAAAGTATTGTGTCTAGTGGTTTAATTATCAATCCCTCTTTTATTTAAAATGGATAAAATTGGGAAAAATAGGAATCTGCACCATAAGGGATGACAGATGCACTATCCATGGCACAAATGGTAAATGGATTGCTATAGCAGAGACAAATGTGAAATGTGATCTCAATTTGCATTCATTCTGAAATGAAAGCCCAAGACAAGGCTTAAAGACTCATCTCCTTATAAATATTTGACAAAGCATCTGCAGGGTATTGCAGTAAGTATTGTTAATGTACTAATTTGCTAGTTAGATACAGTGAGCTGAGATCAAATATGTAACTCATCGTTTGTAAATGTTGATAAAAAAAGTATATTTGTGATTAATTAAACTCTAAATCGCAAATTGGGCATGCAATTAGAAGAGTCCTGGAACCGACAATTAAAAAAAATATAAGAATGAATATGTTGCTAGTACTGATTTTGTTACACAGCTGCACAGTTTTTTTAGATCCACAAGTGTATTATATTGCACGTTTGAACTCATTACAGAAAAAAATGTTGTTTCAAAGGTGTTTCTTTTTAACAGTTACACAATCTAAATCTCCATGCAATATTTTAAAAGAAGAAAGGAAATGGTTCAGTTGGCATTAAGACATAACATTCCAGGGCCACTGAAAAGCTGTAACAAACTGATGTGTTATACTTAGTAAAGAGCTGTGAAGAGAGGGGGAAGCACTGTGAATTAAATAATTTTCTATTACAATACTTTTACAACTAAGCTACATGGTTAGTAAAACCAGCGCAATGCTTTGCATATGTCTTAAAAATCCTCCCTTCTAATACATTTCCCAGTGTAATCTGACCTGAATTTGAACTTTTTCACCCCTAGGCCAACTAACTCCCTCGCAACTGCCTTGTAGGTAGGCTCTTACAGCTATGTTCAGACTGGTGGTGAGGTTGCAGTGTGGTTACCACTTCCTCATGCCTGGAAACCACTTCCTCGGGGAAGACGCTACTTGTAGCTTTTCCTGGTGGCAACTCCATAGAGAATGAATGAGGGCAGCAGTGACTTCTTCAAAACTGCATACAGCCAGCCATTGTTAAATGTGCAGACACTGGCATTGTGAGGCCATGCCATGCAGGATCACTGAGTCCTGAGCCAATTTTAGGTGTGGGGGGAAGGAGAGAGAGAGGTGAAGAGAGAGAGGGAGAGAGAGATAGGTGGGGGGAGAGGGGAAAAGCAAGAGAGAAAGAGAGGGAGATAAATAGAGAGAGAGATGTATCATGCAGCCCTAGAAATCCTCTGTGATCCCCAGGCACTAGAGGTTAATTAACCTCTAGTGCCCCAGGGATCGCACACTCTTCTCAATGAATGCAGCCACAGCTGCAATCATTGAGAAGATGCCCAGCCTAGGAGAATCTCCTGACAATGTAATATAAGTATCTCTTACAAATTATACATTTGTATCTGTAACAAATGTATAATTTGTAAGAGATACTTATATTACAATGTCAGGAGGTTCTCCTTTGCCGGGCATCTTCTCAATGATTGCAGCTGTGGCTGCATTCATTGAGAAGAGTGTGCGATCCCCGGGGCATTAGAGGTTAATTAACCTCTAGTGCACGGGGATTGAGCGAACAGGAGGATTTCCAGGGCTGCATGATGCAAAAGGACAGGTGGTGGTTATTGATGAAAAGGACAGAATACCAGCCTAACTGCACAGGGGATTGTGTTTTTTACATTAATTACATTACTTTGGGGCAAAGCCATGTATGATTTCTATACAGGTAGTTCCTGGGTTACATACGAGATACGGACTACAGGTTTGTTCTCAAGTTGAATTTGTATGTAAGTTGGAATAGGTACATTATTTTATTAAATGCAATTAGGACAGATGTTTGTCTCAACATATTATTAGACAGCATGGTGTCAGTTACTGTATAAAATCCTCACTGTGTGTTAATCACAAACATAGCAAAAAAAAAAAAAATCTTTATGAAGCCTATACATTCATTAACTTCCAGCGCAAGCTGTGCTTTGATATGCAAAAAAAACTACTGCAGAGTTTGTCTTAGTCATTAAAGAGTTACAAGAGGCTGCAGAAAGAGCTCACCACCCTAAGATCACCCACAACCTCAGCTGTGTTTAGAAAAAGATTTCTTCTCCAAGTCATGGAAACCACCCCCCTCCCCCCTGGTTCTGCACACAGTGAGCAGGGAAGCCTTGTTCGTATCTAGGAGGCGTCCGTATGTCGGGTGTCCTTAACCTGGGGACTACCTGTATAAGGTGTTGGATGACATGTTTTTATTGTATGATATGCCAGACTGTTATTCTATTTAACTGGCCTGAGTAGCAAACAAAAATCTGATCTATCACAAAGGTGAAAGAATGTGCAAATGTATAGACTGTTGATAACAATCTGTCCTCAAGCTTTCCCATTAATAGTCACTCACACCCCTGTCTTTTATATCTTTTTACATAGCTATTTTTTATGTTATAAACATAGTTGAAAACCAAGGGAAAAATAAGTTGACTGTTCATTCGACAGAAATAAGTACTTGTTAAAAGTCTTTGGCATCACTTCACTCTTCACTCTTCTATTGAACTATCTTGCAGCAATACACACAGATACATACAGTATGTACAAATTAAAATTCTGAGCCCTTTGTATGCTGTTTGATAATATTGACTTGTTTTGGTGCATACTTAATACTGTTCAATACTTTTGAATCCAAGGAACTGGGGGAATTTTCATTTAGAACAGCCATGTAGTGTAGCCTTAATCTAGTTTCAGAAGACAATAACTATTTTAATGAAAATTCATTTATTGCTACAGGATTCCCATGACTTTACCTCAGTAACTTTTGGAGGAAATTATCATTAACTCCTAGTTTTCTTAATGTTAGACAAATATCGACAGCAATTTTTTTCTGCTCACCTGCTTTGTCCCTGAAACATGTTGAATATCTACTTGTTTCAAGAGTTTAATAATTGTTTAAACAAAGATTGGTATTGGGTTAAATAAAAGCTGTAATAGGAGAAACATTTAGGCTGTGGTACGAGGGGGTGCTGAGAAGCGAGCCAGAGTTATGAAATAACTCGTTTATTCAACATATTCCCCCCTGAGACTGATGTACTTGGTACAGTGTAGTTGCGGCTTTTCTCGACCGTTTACATAAAAGTCCTTTGGATTGGCCGCAAACCAGCTCCCAGCAGTATCTTTGACCTCAGAAATGTCCTCAAAACGTTAACCCTTCAGGTGTTTCTTCAAATTTGGGAACAGATAATAGTCCAAAGAAGCCAGGTGAGTAGGGGAAATGGTGGACCAATTGGAAACCCAGGTGTTCAATTTGGCAGCCACAACGTTGGACGTGTTCGCAGGTGCATTGTCCTGCCGAAAAAAGGATCCCTTTTGTCAACATTCCACAGTGTTTTGTCTTATTTGCCTCCTTCAGCTGGTCCAGGAGGTTAGCATAATACTGTCCAGTGATACTAGAGCCCTGAGGTAGGTAGTCCACCATCAGAATACCGTCTTTGTCCCAGAAAACGGACTCCATTACTTTTTTGGCCGATTTCTGGGTTGAGAACTGCTTCGGCCGCGGGGACCCGCTGTGGCGCCATTCCTTTGACTGTTCCTTGGTTTCAGGATCATAGATGTGGAGCCAGGTTTCATCCTCAGTCACTAACCTAACCAAAAAGTCCTGTGCAGCTTCAAAATGGGCCAACACGGCTTTGGATGCTTCAACTCGTTCCTTCTTCTCATCACTGTTCAAATATTTCAGCAGCCACTTCGCTGGAAGCTTGTGCATGTCTAGGATAGTGGTGATAACAAACCCAAAATGCTCCCGGGAGATGTGAAGTATCTGGGCTATCTTTTTTGCAGATATTCGCTGTTCCTCAATAATCAGCTGGACAGTATTGCAGGTTGCCGGGTCAGTTGAGGTTGGGGGCCCAGTCTTGAAACAAGAGATATCTAAGTTTTGACAGTGCTGTAGGAAGGACACTTCTCCCCCAACGTTTGTGACATCTCAGTGTGAATGTCCTTTGCTGACTTTCCCTGGAGAAACAAAAACTTCATGACGGCCCGTAACTCCAACGACGTGAAACTTGCTTGTGCCTCTGCCATCACAGCTTCTCACTAAAAGAAAAAAATCAGTTTTAAGAATCACAAAGACCTGATATTTGCACAGTTACATACTAAGATATTAGGCTGTCATATGCCCCCACACTCATTTTTCTATTTCATCTGGACGGGGGCATAGCCAGGAACTTCTCACCACCACCCCCTAGTAGATGACATCCTTCTGAAAAATGTTGCTCTAGTTGAAAATTTGAGACTGAAAAGGATCTGCGGACCCAAAATTCTGAATTGAATGCTGCATGCCAGTCCCTAGTTAGGGACAATAAAGATAAAAACACAAACAGACAAAAAGCATTTTCAGGATGAGATTAGTATTGATGATAATTGCAGTCCTTCTATTTGTCTCAGTTCAGCATGTGAGGGTATGAGGAGCACTTTCAGGGGCACTGGGGTGCAGTGGCAGGGGTGCTAGGAGACAGTGAAGGCAGAGTTATGGGTGCAGCATTGAAGGTCCTGACTGTAGTTTCCCTCTCTGGCCTGCTGGACACCAATCGCCTTTCACACAAAAGCCGCCACCCTATCTCCACAGATAAGGTGACCCTGAGGGTTGTGACCAGGCAGCACTTTAAAGGAAAGAGCACAGGGGCCGTCAACCATTGTGGGGTACTCTGAAGACCAAGTGTCACTTTGACTTAGCACTACAGGTAATCCCACATTACCTGCACAAGAAGACTATAAAAATGATTCCTCCTAACCATGTTGTGGAATTCCATGTTATTTTCACAATACAGTAGGAATGAAAATATGATTCATTGATTCAGTGAAGGTAGTCTGATGTTCCCATTTCCTTCCTGGGAACTGATTCATTATTGCAATTATTTACAAACCTTTTTAGCTTAAAAAATCTGAACATGTGCTGCATTTTTTACCCTTTTCCTAATTTTGATCAATAAAGATAAAAATAACATGTATAGAACAGGGACAGAACAGTCTATCATGGTAATATGTTCCTGCTAGATGGCGAGGATAGCTTACCTTGATTTTCCAACCTAGTTGAACTTGGTGGGTGGAACGAGGGTTGGCAGCTGCAATACAGTCTGAACCACAGGCTGCATGTATCTAAGCAGATGGCAGATGCACAGAATGCAAAGCCACCAACAAAAACACCCTCCTGGTCAGCAACAGGTGGACAGCAAAGTTCAGAGACAGCAGACAAAGGCAGTGTCAAGTGAATAGCTAGGGTTAGTGACTTACGAGCAATGTAGTACAAGACAATAGGCCAGAGTAGGTCAGCTGAGCTGGCCATGGAGTGTAACAGGAGTTTATATGCGACAGGCAGAAGGATATTCTAAGGCAAGTTAGGAACATAAACTGCGTTAACAGGGAGCATTGCAGATCGGGTAAAGCAAGAAATAGCTGATTACCACTCAACCAGTAGGATGCTCAAGCCTAAATAGTATACTCATATGTGTGTGTGCACATGCATGTGTACCATGGGGAATGCATGCTCTCTTGTGCATGCACATGAGCCATGCACAAGAGAATGCACACAGGTTTAAGCCAACTGGATTATTATTTTTCAATTTTAACTACCTTCTCTAGCTTTACCCTTTAAAGCTAAGTTAAAGATCTGATTTTATTTATGTGATGCAGAATACATACACAGTAATAAATATTAATGTCTTTGCATTTGTTTAATTTTTTTTTTTTTGTAAACAGGAGAGCTAAATCAAATGCTCAGGTCTTGTTCTTCAGTGGTTCTAGTTGCCCTATTACACACTTTTCTAACCAACTCAGGGTTGGAGCAGTGTGCAGGTTTATGGAGATGTCAACCCCTGTGCTCTGTATTAAGTACAGGTCTGGCTTTCTGGTGCACTGTTAGAAGAGGATATTTTAGCCATTTACTGCAGTAAACAAATTTATTGCTGTGTAAGCCTAACTGCAGCACAGTTTGGAATTTGAAGGGTTGAGTTAGATTTTAAAGCGTTTAATGTTCTGCAAAATTTATTAAAATTGGGATGATAAAAAGTTATCATCAATTATACTATTAAAAAGTGCATTTGCACTGCCTGCTTATCCTATAAGATCATCTCACACAAAACAATTATAATACCAAATGAAAATATAAGATTTAGATTAAACAATTCACCTTTTCAGTGCAGCAGAATATGAGTGGGTTTGGGGACCCAACTAGAGAAGGAATGGCAGATAAAAAGCATACTGGACAAGCATTTAGTGTGGTATATCAATCCCACTCCTCAAGTATCACTACCAGTAAGAGGATTTTATGTCTCATCAAAGAGATGGAGTCTTTGAAGAAACAAAATGGAATACACTGGTTTAATGAGAACTGGTGATAGCATTGTTAATGGTAGATCAACACGGGTTGGAGTCTTGCAGCTGCTTTGAAAATAACCCAGCAAGCATTATAGTATGTGAATATAGAATATTTTACAATTTATTCACCTCTCACAATTCATACTTTTCAAAAATTTGGCTGTGATTTCTTTATAAAATTCTGAGTCCATAAATCTGATATAGGCACTGCAGAAAAGTATGAAAGTTTTTAGTTGAACATTCCACTAATTTCAATACAATCCGTTTCTTTGGGGAAATAATAGATGAACTATTTGAAAATAGCTTTAGGATGTGCACTGTTTTTCTCATGGGCTTAGAGTATTATAGGAAATAAAATGGCTGTTTCTTAAGAAGTAAAATGTTTAAGCCATATTAGATTTTCCTGACCTGTATAGAGATATTTAATCTGATGTTCTTCTATTTTATATAGTTATATGACTCCTAGGTGACTTATGATTTCTTCAAAATATACCATATAGAAGTCAGTAATATATTGCCTTGAGCATACACCTTCCAGTTAGAATAGTATTGCTGCAAGGCATAATATATCTCAGTTAAATCAAGAAACCAGAATATCTTGGGTGCAGAATTTCTTTAAAGATCCCAATAAGGTATAGTGAAAGAGCAATGCATAAAGTATATCTAAGCCTACGCACACATGCTGGATAATTGAATTTCCAATAAAGTGTAATTGGGATGTCCCATTGCTACCTTCAGAACTCACCAAACAACCCAGTATCAATTAATACTTATGGTTACTTTTTTATTATTATTACCCCATATTATTTTTGCCACTAACAGTAAGCAACATACACAGGTAAAATCACTCTGGCAATATTGGCACACCCTGGCACGCATGCCAAAAATAAGCCATAGCACCTTAATCAAAATCTTGCCTTGCCTTTTTTTTCAATAAATAGCTGAAAAAGCAGATTGATAGACTTTGACAAATTAGTAACTGGGCTTGATATATTCCCATAAATCCATCCTTATGGTTTTGAAACATAAAAAGGTTCTGTCCTTATACTGCCCTATAAATACAAAAAAGAAGCCTCATCGCCACCTAATAGAAAGTAATTATTTAAAAGGATTACATTTGTGGGCCACAACATTAGTCATCCTACTATTGACCAAATATTATATTTGTATTGCGTACTGTGAACTATAAGGATACAAAATTCTGAACAACTTTGTAAATCTAATATATGATGCACTACCTAAATTTATTTATTTTATGAGATTTATTGGAAAATATAGAGTAGATATAAATATGAAGATGCAATAGTTAATATTATCCAGGAGACCCTGATTAAGTTTAGATTCTGGTTTTGCTGAAAACAAATCATAAACAGGTTATGGAACCTGCTGTGACACCCAGCTATTTCCATTAAATTGCACTGCCATCTAGTGGGCTAATGTATGAATAACACATTCAACATTTTAACATTGGAAAAGCAAATTATTTCTGGGGACTGATTGAATAATGAATATAACAATATGTTAAAGTATAAATAAGCGGAAGGATATGGTAAATTCTAAAAAGAAATAGATGAACATAGCTAGACACATGGACAAATGGATCATTTTTTTCATTGTTTCTGTACAAAAAGAAGCAACAATTCTTTCTCACTCCCCAACAGAGTACAGAGTAAAATGAGTTAACTGCGTTATTATACATTTTAACAGAAAGAGAAAATTTGGTTTTGTTATAATGACCATCTGGGAAGATAAGACTGAAGAACTGATAAGAATTGTGAATCATTGCTAGACTAATAATAAATATGTCTTGTAGTTACAATAGAATGCAAAAGTGCTTTTTATAATTTAAAAAAGTGGTTACATTTATGTTATTACAGCTGAACTTCAAGTAATTTAACACATATTATTGGTTCAGGTAAAAAACACAGATTATTGCAGTTGTGTATTCATCCATACATCATTGAATGCACTTGCATTATTATTATTAATACACGGTATTAATATAGCGCCATCATATTACACAGCGCTGTACAAAGTCCATAGCCATGTCACTAGCAGTCCCTCAAAATGGCTCACAACCTAATATCCCTACCATAGTCCTATGTCCTTAATATAGTCTAAGGTCAATTTTGGGGGGTAGCCAATTTACCTACCAGCATGTTTTTAGAATGTGGGAGGAAACTGGGGTACCTGGAGAAAACCCATGCAAACACAGGCAGAACCTGCAAACTCCATGCAGATAGTGTCCTGGCCCAGATTCAAACCTGGGACTGAGCGCTGCAAAGGCCAGAGTGCTAACCTCTGAGCTGGCATAATTTCAGATGCAACTAGCATGAGTACCTAAACTTGATTCATTGTCAGCTTCATGTAATCTTCTCCTCCATACTCAAAGCAGAAAAGGTAAATACAGGTTTGGGAGACAATAAAGTGTGCTTTAGTACATGCTGTACTAAAGAACATGCTGATACCCTGTTTCCCCGATTATAAGGCACTGTCTTATATTTTTTGAAATGCCAAAATATGCCCTAGGTCTTATTTTCAGGGAATGTCTTATTTTTCCATGAAGAAGACTACAGTACACATTTATTGTTGAAAGTCACTCATGATCACTCATGTCCTGGTGCAGAATCCCGGCTTGTTACTTTCAGTTTCACTCTGCACTGCAGCCAGGAGGAGACACGTGCTGCAGCCAGCATCAAGGAGACACACACAGGATCAAATATCGGGGGATGTCTTATTCATGGGTGAGTGTCTTATTTTAATTTTTTTTTTTCCAAAAATCAGGGGTGGCTTATTTAATGGGGATGTCTTAAAATCAGGGAAACACGGTAGATTGTCACCATTGTTATTGCCACCATTGAACCTATTCTGTTTTTTTTAATGGTATTTATGGTGTAGCATAAATGGCCGCCGTCAACTCTGACCCAATCTATGAAATTTTCCAAATTGTCCTTTACCTTCTGCGATAAAATATACTTACCTACCTGTTTGAATAAGTGAATAAGAAATCATTTAGTGTCAGGAAAGATTTGGATGCCCCATTTACAAATAATTGGGTTTGGTAAGGGTTCATTTAGATTTCCAGATACAAAGGTTTAGTTCTGGAATGAGATACTCAAATAATTTTAAGATATTGTGGAGCTGATGAGCTGGGGAGAACTGAAGAATTATGATTTACATTGTGATCAAGCTGTAATTGAAGCTTTTACAGTAGGTTCTGTCATTTTAGGATGTGGGAGGTCCAAAATGGATGCAATAAAGTATATAAAGTGCCTATATTTTAATGATTATTTGGAAAGCAGGAGGCTCCCAAATTGGCTCATAATTTATTGTGTGAAGGTTTCCACTAATATTGAAGTTGATCAAGTATTAATGCGTAGTTTTAAGTCAGGATGTGGGGTAGACTAAAACCTCCTAAAGACCTAGGTTTGACCAAGATAGTTTTTTATTTTCTAATTTCTTAGTTTTTGTAAAGAATTCAAAAAGGTGTTTGTGGTGGGATGGGTATTGTTGGAAACAGATATAGCATTTTGGGATAAACTTTCCAGCACAACTAAACTGGCATATATACCCCTTTTCACACTGGTACACTTAATGCACTCTAATATTTTACAAAAACATTCACAAGTAGAGATCCACATAATTATGCATGCAAATACTGGTTTAAAAATTGAATCTTATTTATTACAGTCCAAGAAAATTTCTATTCTTAGTTGTGGAACAAGATAAAATCCTTATTCATAAACTAGGACTCATGGGAAATCAAACTGAAAGCAGGCATCACATAACATTTATATTAAACGCTGTGTCTGGATTTACTGTCACCAGTATGAGAATAAAGGCATTATGCTTGCCAAGAAGACATCAAATTTAAAGGTAAACTGATGTCTTGTGAATATAACATTATTCAGACATTTCAAAACAATTACAATTTCTGAATGTAACTTTCAGCTCAAACACCAAAACATTGTTCTCTAATGAGAACTGAATAATGTGTTTTCTTAAGATATTCATCTGTGTTTTGAGATATACCTATTTCCCAATGTTACCTAAAATATATATTTTATTAATCTGACAGTTATGGGGAAAGTATTTACATTTTTCTATCAATGTCTATAGGGGAGTGGACCCATGTCTGGCAAAAAATATTTTTAGATAGAGCGCACCCTTGGGAAATGTTATTTTTAAACTTCCATTTTGTGTGACAACAGTTTCCTGGACTAGAAGTTTACTTATCAACTTTTTCAATCAGATGATACTAGTGTTTCTCAACCAGGGTTCTGTGAAACCCTAGGGTTCCCCTACAGCAGCCTTTTTCATGTGGGGACCCCATAAAATAACTTTATTAAGGAGAGGTCAGCAATGGTAGCCTACATACACAGCCTGGCCAAAAAAAAAAAAACATTCTAATATTTAAATGGATGGCATTTAAAATGTATTCACTGGGGTATGGTTTAGATAAGCTAATGCAATAGTACAACTTTTATTTCTGTTCAAAGTTGCAATAATTTTTTGCCAAGATCTTGTATTGATTAGACCATTGCATAAAGTCTTTTCCAGCACATCTTTAAAATTCAAAATAGGGTCAAGATCTGGACAAGATATGGTGGCCAATCTATATTTGAAAATGACATGTCATGTTCCCTGAGCCAATCTTTCCGAGTTTGAACCCCCTTCCCCCCTAAACTACTCAAATTTGATAAACCATTTCATTTGTACAGTTTAACAAGGTTACAGTCAAAAGTATTTTCTGTGTTCTAGAAATATTGCCTAAATGATTAATCACTGTTCTAAACTCAATAATTGTTTACTGGCTACTTCCAACAAAATATCTAAGTGTCTAATACTAAACTAAAACTTATCAAACTGCTCAATAAAAGAATAAAAAATGTATTTTACATGTATGGTTATCCTTAAATTCCCTCCAGCTCTTTCTGAATTTGTACAGCTAATCTAACCTTTCTCTTCCTAAACTACTAGTGATGATACATGGGTACTCATGGGGACGAGGGATTTACAGCATGATAAAGACATCTTCATTCTCTTGTACATGTCTAGAAAATTAGTGGCAAGCTGAGCAAATAGAGCAACTGCATGAAGAACACTTCTTTCCACTTTACAGGTTTTAACCTTAAAGGGTAGCTCCACAATAGTAAAAAATAACAATAATAATATAGCAAATATAAAATGTACATGAGAAGGAGAGATACATTCAAGGATACCTCTAAATATGATATTATTACGCCTTGATCTATCCTCCATGTCAGCAGTTTTAGTTTTCAACCACGGTATATCTTTCTCATGTTCAGTATGGGAATCTGCTATTTGATTGTAGGCTTCTCCTATTTTGTTCTCAATGTGAAGTACTCGAGTTCCTAAATCCTGGATGGAGCATTTATTTTTGACAGATAACAAGGAATTAGCTAAAAATAAAGAATATAAGCATATATTTCATTGTGACATTAGAGATTGCTTGGTTATTAGTAGGATAATTCTCAATACATGAAGGTATCATTGAAGTATTGGCTGAAGTATTAGTTTCTGACAATCTGTGGATGTTCTGGATCTCTGCTTAACAAGACTACACATGGAAGGTGACATATGAGGAGAAGACTCAGCGAAGGAGGAAACCTGAGCATGCCTAGAGTTTGGAGAGATGGTAATAACAGGTTTCATTGCTGAGAGAATCACATCTCATGTGAGACCTTTCCTCACCGCCATCCTTTTGCCTGTCAGCATTCGAGACCAGGAAGAAGTCTGATAACTTGGGTGTGAGCGTGTTCTCCTTCTTTCTGTCATTTCAGACTGATTACTGGAGTAACTGGAGTGCAGTGAGTAAGCCAAAGAATGTTTTGTGGGAAAAAAAACATTGCTTTTAGGAAACCACTATGTGGAGCAAAAGATTTAGGCAGCCATCTTGGATCACAGTGCCAATAACATGTTTCAAATCTTTTCCATTTACATAGCTCACACAGGGCACTGTTTTTGTGGTGGTAAAGGCAGAAGGGGACCTCCCCTAAAAAGTAAAAGAAAAAAATTTAAAAAACATTTTTTTTCTATTATGGAACGGGATAGGTCAGGTATAAGAATCTAGTTGTGTGGTCATTTTACTATCCCAGAACAGAATAATAAGTGACAATAGCAGTCTCCATGTTATCCCTAATCAATATTTTCTTTAGAATGGCTGCATACCTATGGGTTGTGGTAATCTTACATGTGGTTATTATCCTATTAAATCTTTATTTTTTAATGCATCAACATATATCCCAGCCCTGGTAATGCACAAATAATGCTGTGGTGCTCTGTGGTTCCAGTCACTTTTAATGGCACCCCAATTCATCATGCTGATGCACTAAAATTTGCTGGTTATCCATTCAATATACAAAAGACCTGCTTTGACACATCATGCTTTATCCTTGATATAATTATATTACATACCATATGATTTTGTATTAGCAAATATTCTTTGTGCACCTATATATATTTATGCATATACAATATGTAACGAGATTTTAGCAGAACTAAGCTGAAAATAAAACAAACACACTTACCTTTATTCACTCAGATCCCTTGGTGCTGGTGCTTCCCACGTCATCCTAAAATTCCTCTTCATCCGATCAAGACTGAAAGGAGTGGTGCCGCACCCTCCTGCCTCCTGCACTTAAAACAAAAATAACATTTTCTCCTCACATATAAGTTTTGTCTAGGTCTGCTTTAATAAGGACTCTTTCTATACTTACCTAATGTGTCTCAAATCCCCCTAAGAAATGCAAGTAATGCGAAACACATCAGGATTCGAGACCAATATCTTTTCTATATACACTTGTTGTACTGTAATCTGTCTTGAGAACTATGGATGCTATATAAATCTTAGGAGATGATTGTCTAGTACATAGTCTCAAAAACCCCACAAATTATTGGGGTTGACAACCTCAGCTGTGTTTAGCAAAAGATTTCTTCTGGAAGTCATGCAAACCTCCCCCTTCAAGCCTTCATTCTGCACACAGCGAGCAGGGAAGCCCCGTTTGTATCTAGGTGATGTCCGTATGTCGGATGTCCGTCACCGGGTTAAGGACATAAGTACCATTGTAACTATTGTCACTCTTTTTTTACTTTGATACCTAAAAAAACCCTCTTTACATTTCTTTTTTGCTTCTTTTGTCCTGACTAAGGGGTTGGTACTCATATGCATATCAGAATTACTTGATTATTTGGAGGGAACCATCTACGGTCTTTGCTAACCATTTTAATGGCACCTCAACTCACCATGACAATGCACTAAAATTTGCTATCAGTCCATGCTGTCCATATAATTGACTGCTTCATCACAACATGCTTTATCAAAGCAAATATACAGTATATTTGGTATGTGTTCTCTTTTATATAAATATGCACTAATGCACTAAATTACTCCCAGAAGTCCTTTGGTTAAACTAACTTAATGAATATTTTTTGTGCTAATTTACTGCATGTTAACCAGTTGTTTTATTGTTTAGCAAATTTCCTCAACTCACATTTCACTGAGTTGCTAGTTCTTATTCAAAACATTCCAAAGCAAGTTTAGGAGAATGAAAAATTAAGACTGGCATAAAGAAACTATTAGGCCCTGATTTATGGGTGATCCAGCAAACCTGGAATGGATCAGGTCCAGGATTCAAAACATTTGCTAGCAAATAGCAAATCATTTTTAAAAATCCATTCCATGTTTTCTGTATCACCCAGCTTCACATCTGAAAGCGTAACCTCTCCAGCCTTGGAGAGCTTTCATAAATCAGGGCCATAGTTTTAGAGCGTATATTGTAATGGTAGCTTTTGTTGTTTTTAACAGTGGGCTAGACAGTGATATGAGAAAAACATTCACTGTGCAATAACAATTTTATGCATAATTAATATTTATAAAAGCTTTATTTTATTACAAATCTGAAGTTATGAGAGCAGTTTTTATTATTTTTTTGCACTAAATCCTATTGCAAATGCTGGTTTAGTAAATTTTAGATGAATTATGAAATTGATGGCATGTTTTAAAAGAATTGATTTGCTGCCATCTGTTGGTGCAAAAGGAATTCTAAATCACTGTGATGGCTAGGAATTGGTATAATATCATTTTTATTTATGAGAACTGTTATTACAAACCTTGTTAATTAACTTTTACATTCAATTGCTGTTTATTATACCCATAGAGGTTTCAAAGAAATACAAGATTATGAAAGTGTTATCTGTTAACATAGATGTGATGACTATTTCAACTAATAAGTCACTTGAGTCAAAATTGTCAAATCAACATCTTGGGCATTTTTGTAATACACATATTTGGATTGTAAAATTTGTATTTTATTCATGACACATCCAGATTTTTGCAGGATAGACTGGATGTTCAAGAATGTTAGATGGATGTTAAAGAATTCACTTCTTTCTTCTTTACCTGAAATTCCTTTCTACCTGATCCCTTGATGAAAAATAGTTACATAGTAAGTCAGGTTGAAAAAAGACATAATTCCTTCGAGTTCCACTACTAGGGAAATAAACATATCCCAGATATAAAACCCTATGGACATAGTTGGTCCTGAGGAAGGCAAAAAAATTAATTAGTATACTTTGGGGGTTAATTGAGTAACTAAAATTATGATTACATAAATAATCTTAAAAGGAGCATATATCTTTTAAATTGTGTAGATGGTGAAGCTGTCTGCTAAAGGTTCTTTGAATCATGGTTAGCATTCCTTTTGAAGGCTATGGGGGAGGTTAAATTTTGTCTATAGTAAAACTAGGTAAACTGCTTCCAAAAAAGGCATTGGAAGCTGGGCACTACCATGGAGACATGCACTAAAGGAAAACAAAATCTCATCTGACATTTTAGGACAATATCAGCATGCTCATTAACCACTTTTCAGCTTTCTGAAAGTTTACATTGCCTCAGTTCATGTTTGTTGGACGTATGCCAACTCTATATTCTGGGTCTTGCATTTGTAGTCCCTCAAGCTGCAAAGATCTCCACGCTCTGGCATCGTGTAATTTTCTTTGGTATTGCGTCGATGTTTAGTACCTGACATTACCAGCATTATGAGGCCACAAGAAACAGGTTACTCTATGCTCAGCATTTACCATAAAACCCTAAAGTGTACCTAGTATCAGAAACATGTTAAGTACAGCATGCTTTCTAAAGTGTAAGTGTAAAACCTATAAGTGTCAAGAGAGGCTGGAGTTAAGAGTTTGAGTAATAGTAGGACAAAACAAAGGTCAGATCAGACAGCAGGCAAAGACAGAGACCATGGTAAATCGAACAAACAGCTGGTAACCAGTCTGAAAAAAACAAAACCAGCCTCACTTACCTTTAAAGCTACTAATTCAGGCCAGGTGTGCATTAGCAGTGTACCCATGCTGCAGTTCATATAGTTATCCAGAAGATGGCAGCATTAAGGATGCAAACATGAAACACACCTAAAATATGAGTGTGAAAATTTGAGAACAAGCCACCACCTATGATCATTGAGAGATGTGCAGCTTCTTTACCAATGTTTACATTACCAAATAGTAACTGTTGACTTAAATTATTCTGTTTCTGCCCAGCCCGTAATGATACTTGTAATGCCCATAAAGTATTGGCCTCAAAATTTTTAAATTTAAACAACATTTTTAAATTAGAGTGTTCTATTGTGCTCCTGGTCTACTAAACCAAATCAGATGAATGTTGGTTTGAGCTGCATGGTTTGTACATCCAGCAACTCACCCTTTGTATGGAGATTAACCTGCACCAAAATCCAATTAATTGATTTTACATAATACTCATAGATGAATGGGAAATTCTAGGGATTCTAACTAATTAGTTTTCCACCTTGACAGTCATGATTGAACCAAAAGTATAGCAATGAAGTGACATAAATGAGTGGCAGCGGTAAATGTCATTCTATGAAATATTTATTATCCAATCTTCTAATAGTGACAATTTCACTTTTTGCCCCTAAGAGGGCACATTATCACCCCTAATATAAAGGATTAAGTCTTTCCCCGTAATCTTTTTTTCATGTTACATGACACAAGGAGTGATAAAAACTTAAAAAATCTAGGTAACAGTTCACCTAACAAAATCCTGATCCCTGGGTGTAGATCTACATTCTTGTTTCTTTTACTAAAAACATTATCTAATCCATGTACATTGCCATCTATTGGTCTATTGGGAGATCAAGTGTTAAGTGTAAGGAATATAATTTAGAGTTAGGTAACGTATTGAAGGATTTATTGGATAAATTGATGGTTCAGTCCTATGGTAGAAAGGTTCAGTGTAAAGGGACGTCCTTAGGGACTTTTGGAACATAACACTCCAATCCATTACAGCCAAATGTTTATTTGAATATTTTCCCTAACAGCCACAAAGAGCATTTATCAAATTTGTATTCACAAAATGCTTTTGAAGACCCACTTATGTTCCTGTAAAAGTTGGAATGACATCATGTGCTACACCTAGATTTTGGGAGGACCCCATTATACTCCTGCACTAAAGGCTGCCTGCACAAAGTTATAGGAATGGGCAGATACAAGACCAGCCATTGTGAACAAGGGGAGTAAGCAGCGGTGAACGGTCTTAAGAAAGGAAGCACGCATAAGGCAACATTTTAAACTGAATTCCAGCATAATTCTTAAAAAATACACATATCACACCAAGAATCAAGCAAGGATATACAAGAATCTAGTATTTAGGCAACATTTTCTTTGATCAAAAAATGATCACATAGGGAAGGGTTAAGAGTTGTTTAAATGTAGTGCATACTTTTTTACTTTGGAGGAGCTGTAAGAATACATTTAATGGTTTTTAATGAATACATAACTGAATGAAATGGTATTTTTTCTATTTGCCCAAAGGCTAGATTTGCTACACATGCACTTCATTGAGTAAAGTTTCATGTAGTATTTGAAAGGCATTTATTTCTGCTGTGAATAAAGCAAATTTATTTTAAAAAGGAAAATCTGAAAAATAACACCAAATCAGTAAACCATGTTGTGAATAATATGACAAAGTCAACCCAAGTAAATAATCATTATTTGCAAAGAGAAAGTTTGCAAGTAGCTGTTTGTGACTATTTATACTTTGGACACATCAACACGAGGATCTCTTTCCTTTCTTCAGAACGATATCTATAAAAAGCTTTAGCTATGTTTCAGAGATCAACAAAGTTTGAAATGATCAATCTCAGTCTTTGACTTTATCAGTCTGGGACAGAAACATAATCAGGAACATAAATTGTATTTCCTTGTAAAAACATTTTCTTGCCTTAAGACAGCAACCTCACTGATTGCAGGGAATGTCTGTGTTTACACTTTTGCAGGGCGCATGCTGACTGCATTAGTACCTAAGGAAGCAAGCAGCGTATAGTGCATACACTGGAACCTGGGAGAAAGGTTCAGCTGAAATCAGATACTACAATCTCATCATTTCAGATTCCTGAAGTGCATAACCTTACTGCTATGTGTTTTGCACGGTAGTATCGCTTGTAATGAAATCTGACTGAAAAACTAAATGAGTTTAATGCATGAAAAGCATAAATAAAATCTGGCTTGGATTACATTTATATTTTATGCTTAATTCTAACTAGCTTTTGCTACCTAAGTAACCTAAGAATAATACAGATATTGTTAAGACGAAATAAATAGTACAATATACATATTAAAAAATAGTAATACATTTAGCATAGTAATAGTATAAAGTTCTGAAAGCCGTGTCCTTAGTAATGGATCTGTTTTGTTTTTTGCTTTTTTTGGGCCACACATCTAAAACTTATGGTCTTCATAAGTAACAATCTGGTTTTCCTCTATGTCATTTATTAGTTAAACTTGTAGCTTGTATGTGGGGATAGGAAGTTGGTAGTAACTGAGGCATAATAATAATAATAATAATAATAATATTCTTGCACCATTGTTTAGACATGGTTTGAGTTTATCAACAAAAAAGAAAAAAACTTTTGACATTTTGCCATTGCTAATTTATGTAATTAAAAAAAAGCAACAGATGTATTCTTGAAATATTCAAATATAACTTTTTGCATAGCTAATTTGTTTGTTAAACTCTTACCAACATTTTGAGGGAAATTAATAGGAGTGAGCCTCTGCAACTTTTGAATAACTTCTTTTGTAGATGACTAAGGCCTAATATTCTAAGTTTTCAAAAGCATGAAGGCTAAAATGTCTGCATACTTGGTATTGGATAGAGGGCTGAGGATTGACAGGAGGTTAAGATTATGACATAAAATATTGCATGCGTTATTTGTATTTCTAAATTTAAATGTATATGTTGTCTTACATGGCATGTGTGCTGCAAAGAGTACAATGACATGTCCAATATTAAAGTTTGGATTTGGGAGAGGTAAGTTTACGTAAACCCCTAATTCAAATTGGCCTGAAAAAAGTAACCAAGCTATACTATTTTAATGACAGGTTAAAAGATGATAAAGATTTTGTAGTAGAATTTATTAAGGTATGAAAATTCACCTCATAAAGCCTCTTGGGACATGACAAAATAAACACTCCAAAATATTTTATGAGGTGTTTAACCAAGGTAACTCAGTCGCCATTGATTACTATCATATCGGGTTTATTCTTGTTTTTTTATACCAAGGAAACTGTGAGAACTAAATTATAACTTGTTAAATTTTATTCAGGCTAGAGGCGTGGCTTTTTATTGTTAAAAGAATATTGTCTACATATCACTGACAGCAATTCATTGTGAACTTGAGATAGTTCCAGTTAACATTATCAAAGATGTGTCTGCATCTAAAGTTAGCATTGTAGAAAGGGGATCATTCTTGATTGTACAAAATAGGATACCAACAGCTATTCAAATATTTTTTTTTTCATACCAGAACAAATAAGCTCTAAAGTCCCACTTTGCAAAATAAAGGATTAGGCAATTGGTATTGCAGAAAGGGACAGGTGATGATCCCTCTGACATACCACGTCCTACCTGTCTAATCACAAGAGGAATATGTGAAAAGGCTGAGTTGGCATGCACGGTGCCAGCTCTGGTTGCCACCCATTAATCCTGGCTTCCCTTGCATGTGCCAGGGATGGATAAACCCCCACACACCTGCCAGGAGTTATGTCACCCCGGTACGACAAATATAGATTGCTGAAAATTGTAACTTTAAATAAAACCTATTTGTTCCAAGGTGACCACACCTGTAATAAATTGTGACTGGTGGTATCTTACTTGAATAAAGCTGATACAGCAAGAATTGTAGTGCACATAAAGATACAGGACACTTTACCAAATAGTATGTTCCAACTGATTCAGTATATTACTGACAAAAGATTATGCACACAGAAATTCCATTGAATTATAACTTGGTTATAAAAAAGGCACATAAGAAAGAAAGCCCAGAGGTTCCTGCACACACCTTCTTTGGTCTACCATAAGCCCCTATATTCCTTTTGGCCCATCACTATAATGCAGCATTAGTGACCATTAGGAAGGCGCAGGATGCAGGAGCCACAAAGGGCTCCTCGGGGAACTCCAGTTAACCTTTTTGTCTTTATTTTTCAATAGGTAACCCTTTGCAGTCCTCCTGCAGAGATGCAGTCTTCAGCCAAGTAAATAGGATGAAGGTATTATTATTATTATTATTATTTTTTATTTTATTAATAATCATAATAAACAGGATTTATATAGCGCCAACATATTACACAGCGCTGTACATTAAATAGGTTACATAATCTACTGGAAAAACACTTTTTTTTAATTTGAGATGCAATAGGGAAGGGTGAAATCTCCTGCTGGTTGTATGCAGTCCTGTTGGGTAGTGATTTTCCTTCACTTCCTATTCCACACCAAGGCATCAGGAAATGAAAAAATAGAAAATGTTGAAAGATTAACCTCCCCCCCCCCCAAACCTTTTCTCTTTATGTTGAAAAAAGCTTTAGCTTCATATATCTGTTACCCGATGACAGTAAATCTTATTTGGTAAGGTCTGATTTCACTGTGCTGGTCTGCCAGTCTTCTTTAGGGCCTCCTGAGTGAAACCTTATCTTTGTTGGGATAGTTTACCTAATGATTAAAGTGATATCTTTACAATTTTATCAGCATCCGTTTCACCCATAACTAAAGCAGCACATATGTGCTGACTTTATCATAAAACTCTACTTTTATAAGCCTCCTGACAGCAGGACTAGCTTATTGTACATTGTAAATACTTAACAAATGATATCAATAAAATATATATTATGGCAGATTTCTGTCAGATAAGACAACCACAAACAGCAATGTAAGCCATGATATTTTTATCCTTTGTGTTGCAGGAGTTAAAACAGTTCTGCCCCAAGCTATTACAGTAGCACGTGCAGCTAATTAACTACTTTTGTTTTTTACTAGACAGCATGGGCTAGAGAGGGAGAGAGTGGGGAGGTGAAAAAGGTCTACAGCCTTGTTTAGCTTTGTTTTACAAAGTTTAGCCTTGATTATGACTGGGACTCCCTGCTCAAATATCCTATGTTTGCAAGTAAACATACTGCATTTTGTGCCCAAAATCCATTGAATGTAATGATTATTTTGTATTATTGAGAATGAATTTGGATTAAACGTTTTTTTAATTTCTACAGCTGCTCTTTTTGCATAACGCATTTTGCAACCTGTTATTAGCCTGCTCCACCATATCTAAGGAAGCATTTTAATGTCATATTTAGCAATACCACACCACCAGACCATTCATTCTATCGACCATTCATTTCATTGTAAGATTTAATGTTTTTAAGGCATGTACCTTTTTTTTATGTTTGTTAATACATAAAATATACATCCATAAGCCCTGAGACTGCTTCTGGGCAAGTCCCGCCATGATGTGATGTAAGCAGCAGAAGAAGACCCAATTTATCAAGTGTCATTCTATTATTATTAAATTATTATTATTAAACAGGATTTATATAGCGCCAACATATTACGCATTCTATAGCAGCTTTTCTTACATGTTACCCCAAATTTTATGGTCTCATTGAAACCCCTTCTAAAATGAATTCATAAGTGATTAGTGGGAAGAATGCCCCCTGCCATTATGGTCAGAATACCCCTCTTACAGACAGCTACGAAAATAATTGGTGCCCTGCTGCTGGCTCTGCCAAGTGATATTGGATCCAGAACTATCAAGTGAAGGTGAATCGGCCACAGCTCCAAGAGCACCTATCAACTTCTGAAGGTACCTTAGAGTTCAACAGAACCCAGGATGAGAATTGCTGCTCCATAGTATTCATCTCCATTATTCCCAGCCTGCTACATAATAGGCTATGCAGGGAAGAGGCAGGGAAGCTAGGCCAGCACAGACAGCAGATGTCCAGCAGAGTCATCAGCTTAAAAATAGCACACCAAATATTGATTTTATTTAGATGTATCTTCTGATTATTCACTTTACATTATGAATTTATTAGAATAAACTTATACTACTTTTATCTGTAAATCTTTATTTACAGCACTTTTTTCACACCTACCTAAAACAGTATTGCATCTGTGTTAAAAAATTGACTATTGTGTACATAATTGCAGTTCCTGTGAAGACCTGCACAGATATAAATTAAGTACAAAGACTGGTCAGTCATTTATTTCATGGTTGGGAAATTTTATGATATTGTTTTTGGATAAAAACAGACTAAAAACCAGACCGGGGCTCTAACATCCCCCAACATTATCCAACATTTTTATCTAGAGTTGGGCTTTAATCATACAAAATTCAGCCAGAAGCAGAAATACATACAGATCTGGATACAGATGGCCACCATGAATATCAGGGGGCTTAATTTTAGCCCAATCTTGAATTATCTGGTCATTTAAACTCCATGATAATCCCCCACATTGAGCTATATACACACTTCAACTAAGTTATCAAGCTGAAGAACATAGTTGCTTTAAAAAAACATTACGCTCATAAAGCAGGACAGTTTTACTTAAAATGGTAAAGAATTGCAGTGTATAAATATAATGTTTAAAAAATATTTTTGTAACAAATATAATGAAATTTACAATTTACTAATGTATCCATCAAGATCAGTATAAAGAAAGCAATATTAAATTGTACCTGAAGGGGGAGACAAAGGGTAAAAGAAGATCGCTGAATAGGAAAAGTTTGCATACACTCAGCTCCAGGCATCAGTTTATTTAGTTTACATAAATGTGTTTTATTAGTTAATGTTTTCACTTAATATCAAATCTTGTAAATTTTTCACACATAAACAAACATTTATCATATTTGTGTCACTGTTTATGACCTACTTTTCCAGGGTCATACGTTTGCCATTGTTAGGAATGTATCAAAAGGACAAAATACAGTATATGCCATTTATTGCCTTCAGCATGACAAAGTCACGTGTTTAATATTCACAGACCTTCCCCTTAACAAAATCAACTGTATGACATTCACATGCCCTCACCATGACACCAACACCAAAGTTATGTGTATGGATGCAAAACAGAAAACAATATGCCCCAAAACTTTGGGGTATAAATAATCATATATATAAAGTGATAGGTTGGAAGCAGATAAATGGTTATTTGTAAGGATCTAAGAAACCTTGACAAGAGCCAAATTTTAATGGCTAGGCAATTGGGTCAGGGAATTTACTTTCAAAACAGTATGATCTTGTGTGGTTGTCCAAACAAGTAATATTTTCTTTTAACCATGTGGATGGCCAGGTATGTGAACATTGTAACTTTCTAGAAAAATAGAAAATAGCATGATATATATATATATATATATATATATATATATATATATATATATAATGTAAGTTAAGGATTGTTTCCATAGCACAATACTTTATACAAAAAAACTATAACATGTACAACATGTGCTAATAAATGTTCCCATTGATCCTTCTGATTGATCCCCCCAGAAATCTTGGTGACAATACCATGTTCTGGGCCTTTGCAATTAATTTAAAAAGACCACCGGGGTAAAGTGTGTGCAAAATTAATTTCTCAATTTTGCTGATCACTACCCCTCAGCTGTATCTCCTGATTTCTGTATACATATTAAGGACTTAGGGCATTTATTTGCACTGAGCTGAGCTCATGAACACATGAACATTTATTAGTACACACACACACACACACACACACACACACACACACATACATATATAATATAACTAAACACAATATTACAGTAGAGATATCAAAGAAGAAGGTCCTGATGCACATATAACAGATGTATCATAAGATAACTGTAATGCTACGGTAGTTAATATATTTGTAATAGTTTATATGCTAGAAATTATTATACAATTCACCTGAAATTTAATATTCAAAAATATGTTTTAAAAATAATTTATGGGTTTTACAATAAGCTGTACACTGTGATATATAGCAGGATGTTTTAAATCCAATATAGTGAGATGCTGACATGCATAATATTTCTCTAAGTCCCAGGTGCCACAGTCCTCATGCTTCTCAAAATGAATTTGGAAGGATGCCCAGACAATACATCTGTCCTTAAGTTTCATGCCATACTTCAAAGCTAAACACAAAGAATTAACTTAGTCAGTAGGTTTTCTAATATCTTTGAAGAAGTGTAAAAATATCTTTAAATATTTAAAACTAGCACATCATTTGTGATCACATTTTACCTATAGAGCACATGTTCCAACAAGTAAAGTGCAGAACAGCTTACCCTTTCCTTAGTATTATTGTTATTCCTTTATTATGACACCTGTAATGTGTACAATATGGAAAGAAGTTTATATATAGAATCAAATATACAAACCAATATAAAAACCTGGACACCTTGAGAACTTCACTGCTTCATATGATATACATGATCACATTCCTACGGGATTTACACACTACTATATCAACATCAAGCAATTTTATATGTGCCATGTGTGGTCTGAAAAACTAACTGCAATAATCCTTTTATGAAAATAATTCCAAGATGATATATATGATATAACAATAGACAGGCAAGAGTGTGGCTGCTTGGTACTAGCCGATACATATATTAATCAAATTTTTAACTTTTTCACTGATAGGCCCTGGCCTACATTTACCACCTTGGCTTGCCAGACCATTCTACTATTTTTATTGTTTTTTACTTTCAGCTATGAACTTATATTTTCATTAAAATACACAAATACAGTAAAACCTATGTTTTGTGAAATATGAAAGACTATATAGTCTTGAGTAAATAGAATAGCAAACGCAAAATTTGTAAGCCTGGGAAACAGCAGCAAACTATTGTACTCAATGATGTCTATAGCTGTCAGTTGATAAATAAACAGATAATGAGAAATAATACTATATATTTATTTCTCTCACTCTAGCAGCCTTAGAATTTATTTAATCCAGCACGCTTGACAATACACACAATGAAACACACAATGGTCTTATGTATTCAATTAATTTAAAAAACTGGGACAATAGTTGGTCACATAAAGTAGTATGGTGGTTCAGTATATGGCCACCATAACACGCAGAGATTGCTACCGTGTTTCCCCGAAAATAAGACCTACCCCGAAAGTAAGACCTAGCACTATTTTCTAAACCTGCCCTAATATAAGACCTACCCCGAAAGTAAGACCTAGCACTATTTTCTAAACCTGCCCTAATATAAGACCTACCCCGAAA
>NC_092859.1:81573782-81617906 GCF_032062135.1 Pyxicephalus adspersus | reverse complement strand
GCATGCGGCAGTGCACACTCCGGAGCCGCACAAGCCGATGCTTTCTTTCTAGTTCCGGCTCCTGTCACAGGCGGAGTGATACTACATGCACTCCGCCTGTCAGAAGCCAGAACTCAGGCTCGCGTCTTCCGAAAGGTAAGTTTTTTTTTATTTTTAAGACCTACCCCGAAAACAAGACCTAGTGTGTTTTTGGGAGCCAAAAAAAATATAAGACAGTGTCTTATTTTCGGGGAAACACGGTAGTATAGCAAATGCCTACATTTCCTCTCTTATAAAGCATTACATCAAAGGACATACTAAAAAGGGAGACCTGAAATGTTGAAGTAAATAACTTTACCAAGGATAAATATAATTTAGGTTTGATAAATTTAGCACAATGTTAGCTGCTGATAGTGATCTTCTGCCAGTCATGTAGTGGATCATTTTCCAAGTTTTTTAAAAGTCTTTGTTGAATGTCCAAGGTTATCCAATATTGCTTTGGCTCAGCAAGTACACCAAATATAGGGAAATGTATTCCCCACACTAATTCTTATATGCTAATAGATGTTGGGGCTGTACAGAAAAACCTACTAAGTTCAGTGTAAGCTCACCCTGGGCCTGATTTGATAATGCTCTCCAAGACTGGAGAAGATAGACTATCATGGGTAAACCTGGACTGAAAACATTTGCCAACTAATAAATTATTGTATGTAATCCATTCCAATTTTGCTGAATCACCCAATTTCTCCCTTGATGGTCTGCCTTCTACAGTCTTAGAGAGATTTATTAAATCAGGCCCTTGGTTTTAAAATGCTAGAAACCAAACAGAGCTACTTGTCTTTTTATTAAATAACACTGATAGAACTCAGTTTGTTGAATTTCATAATTTTCTAGTAGAGGAAAGAAGTATTAACCTCTCTCTTGACCTTTTAATTAGACAATAAAAATGTGAATTATACAGATACTGTAATCTACCGGTGTTACACATTTAAGGATATTTCAGCAGCGGAGTTTGTATACTTTGCAATGTTAGTTTGTATAAAATTACAGTATTCACCAATCAAGCAATGACAGAAGTTAATCCATTTCCACAACATATTAATTAAAAGCAGCAACACAGAAACCATTTAGGTTGACTGAACCCTGGGAGTTACTCTAATGTACAGAGAAACCCAAGATACTGCGGTTTTATGTTTACACAGCACTTAAATAAACAAACACAAATCTGACAGCCCAACTATATTCCAGTAACTATTTCTGAAGTCAGTAGAAACTAAAAAATAAATCTGAGGACTGTCATGGGCAGAAAGAAAAGAAGGTGATGCTAACCACACCAATGCTACCAATATACTGCCACACTCCAGCATGAGCAGGTGTCATGATAGCCAAATCAAGGACTGTAGATACTTCTAAAATACTTCAATTTTATGATTAGAGTGAGGGAAACTAGAATACTAGTACAAGCTATTTTATTTTATGAATACAGTGGACAAGAGTTAGAACCTCTCAGATAAAAATGTCCTAATGGGAAATCCCCTGGCTTCTGGTTTGTCACACACTAGCCAAAAGTACAAAAAAACTAAAATGTTTTAGTAGGAGTTAGAGCTGCAGATATACAGCTACGGGCTCACTTAAAGCAGACTCATCACCAACATTTTTACTGTATATAAAAGGGTGGACAACCATGTTATGTAATGTAAAATATTATTCTTTGTTTTCTGCAACACCCTTTGCCTTTTTTTTTGACCACTGCGGCACTCAAGACAGAATGGGAGTACAGAGCCCCCTGGGGGACATACATCACGCATCCCTTGCTGTTCCTTTGGCGCATGCCTAATTTGGGGCATGCGCATAAGGGGCATTTTTCTACATTAGGGGAAAGAAATCTCAATCTCACTGTGCAAGCAAGCTATGTCATCCGATCTGGGTCAGTGCAGGATTAGCTGATGTAGCCAAAACATAGAAGACAGATTAAGATGGTTCCATTCAGACCATTTTTGTAATGTCATGCTGAAAAAATTCTTATTTAAGATCTTCATGAAAGGCTACCGATAAGCTTGGCATAAACCCATGCCTGAGAAGTAGAAAAAATAGTGCATGATTTATGCATGACAAGCTTACCCTACTTAGTTAATTTACACTTTTTTCATTTTTATTATCCAGACTTTGTTATAGAGAAAAGTTGCCTATGTAGCCAACCCAATTAGTTTCTAAACCATTGTAAAAAATTAATAAACATATTTGCCTAATAGTTGTAACAACACAAAACTCTACTCAAAAACTTCTCATGTCTATGGGTCTCAAATGTAAGGTAAATTAGTTTTAAAGAGTAC
This sequence comes from Pyxicephalus adspersus, assembly GCF_032062135.1. Taxonomy (NCBI): domain Eukaryota; kingdom Metazoa; phylum Chordata; class Amphibia; order Anura; family Pyxicephalidae; genus Pyxicephalus; species Pyxicephalus adspersus. The sequence goes on along the minus strand of NC_092859.1, from coordinate 81,615,594 downwards.
ACTGGCACCCTTGTAGAGTCTTTCTCCAGGTATCATCAACATTTACATAATTCATGCCATACTAATGTATGATTCTCTGCACTTTATGTCCAGTGTTTAGATGATCTGCAGTTTTCAGTAATAACTGTGGAATAATTAAAAGCTTTTCACAGATTTTAAAAAATGTTAAACATTTTTTAAACAACTTATCCTGGACCTAATTGGTCATTTGAAGTGAAACTAGGCTATATTATTAAGCCTCTAGTAATTTAGCTCCTGAACATTTTAGGCACTTTAAATTATTGTTAAAGAAAAAAAAAAAAAAAAAACATTGCTTTGTTTGTTATGGCTCATTAAATGCTTAGTCACTGTGAAATTATTTACAGATTCCTGGCATGGTATTTATAAAACGGAAACTATGCTGTTGTACATTACCAGGGTGTTGGTATTTTTCTAATTTAAATATATTCCAGTTTGCTGGAGAATACCCACTGCATGAACAAATGGTTGTTCAGATTACCCAAAGAGCAAGCAGTACACTATTACATTTGTAAGTAGGCATTAATAATACTGTTTACCAACTTCTACCAATAAAATGGCCCTAGCAATGTCAAATTCTAAAAATAAATAAAAGTTCCCCATAAAGGGTTTGAACTTTAGTGGACTTTATTTGCCAAATACAACATCTGTCAATATAAAGGCCCTGAATATTTATAAGCTAAATCGAGAAGAGTAAATCAGGAGAGCATGGAGTGAGAATCATGTGTGCATATGCAAAGGTAATAAACATCCATACATTGTGGATTGTATTCCTGTTTTTTTTGTAGCTATAATACATTTCCATGAAAGAAACTTGCACATGTCTGCTATTAATAGGACTGCATTGATCCAGGAACATGTAAATAATAAACGAATGTAAAGAGTCAATGCCTAACTATTCATTATTTAAATTTTAATATAAATACATTACAAATATTTATACCTTTCTGAAATCCAGCACCGTATACAAAAGGTTCTCATATTTTGTTTTTTACCTTTTCCTTTGGGTGTTTTTGTGAAAATGAATTCGCTAACATATCCAGATCCATAGGGCATGAAATGTTATGGCTTTATGTCAGACCAAACTTCTTTAATAACACAAACAGCATCTGTATATGGTATACTTCCATAAGTAAAATTTATGCCTGAGGTATCTGAAATAGTCTTGGTTCAAGCAATTGAAGTTCCACTTGGACTGTTCCCACTATATTATTTTTCATCAATGAGTACATGCAGTAATTTCACAGACCAATAAAACTTTTGAAAAGGGCAACATCAGTGCCCACATTTGCACAAAGCTCTCGGGGCATTTTCTCTGTGCATCATCTGAAACCAATTTCACCTTCTCATTAGCATAAAATGTACACTTGCGCAACAGTACAACTTGAATATTGATTTTCCACTAGTAAAAAGGATATTTGGCTGAATTTAAAGTGTGAAAAAAATATTTTACTTTTTCGCCTATTTTTCTTCTTTTTAAGCAGATCTCCCAGTTTGTTTGTTTTGAAATGTTTTTACCAAAAAAAATATAATAAAACAGAGTTAACTGCCATTCTCATTATTTTACTGCTTTTTCAGGTTAATAAGGATTAGTAGGATTGAACCCACTTCCTGTAAATTCAGATTGTTATGGTCTTGCTAGAGAGGGTCAAGCTTTACTGTCATGCTCACCACCTGTACATCATTGCCATCAGAAGATTTACTGCTCCTGTTCCTTGTCCTCTCCTAGGTTAAAAGATGATTAGTGTCATTTGATCCACTTCCTGTAAGCACACAATGTCATGGTCTTGCTCTCTTGTATGCAACTTTCCATGCCATGCTCACCACCTTTCTGCTACTGTCCCAGGCAGATTTACTGCCTCCTTTACCTACTTTTGTTAATATCATTGAACCCACTTCCTCTGAGCCCAGACCGTCATGGTCTTGTTACCTTGGGGCACCTTTTGCTGCCATGTTCACCACCTCTCCGCCACTCTGCTCCACAAGCTCATCTGGGACAAGAATCCTACATGTGTACAGATATCACCTGATGGATCTAAAAACGAGTACCAGAGAATGACCACTGTACAAGTCAATGGAGAGGAGCACAGTGGGACGCCGCTTGCTTGCTCTCGTTCATAGCAGATCAAAATTATCACAAAAGAATCTTTTCCAGCAGCAAAAATTGCACGTGCGTATACAGCCTTATTGTTCAGTCATTGGACCTGATTTAATAAAGCTCTCCAAGGCTGGAAAGGCTACACTTTCATTAGTGAAGCTGGGTAAACCAGCAAACCTGGAGTGGATCTGGTCCATGATTGAAAACATTTCTGTTTTGCTTGATCACCCAGCTTCAATGATGACAGTGTATTCTCCCAAGCCTTGGAGAGCTTTAATAAAATAGGCCCATTATGTGAGCACTGGTTAAAACAAAAGGAAGAACCATCAACCTTCGCTATCAAGATAAAAAAGACAAAAGACTACAAGAAACCTCTTTGTATGCCAGTAGTCTGCCGTAGGCAAAGTTGGGGTCTTCCATGGATACGGGTGGCTCACCACTGAGTTTAGTTACTCTTTGATTTCTTTTTTTCTTCTTTTTTCATTTCTTACCTTCCTTTATTCCATCCATGTTCTGTTCTTCTTTCTACGCTTTCCGAAATAATTGGCATAGAAAATTCTTCGAAACCTCTAGCTAGATTGCTGTAATGATATAAAACTTGCTCTACATAAAACCGTACCAGGATTTTCAGTTATCATGGTCAGAGAATACAGTGCAGTGTAATACCTTTCTATCTTTTCTTTAGGGAGTCAGTTTGTGCCCTCAAAGCATCTTCTGTATCACTTATATATCCATGACTATGAATTCTCTAATCACATTTAGTTTAAATTTATAAAATGAGGTTAAATTACAGGGTAATGCAGAACACCAAGAGAAAATAACCCCCAGAATTTAGGCTTGATGTTAAGATATGAACTTTGACTTCACTTATTTAGCAAACCCACTGGGATTAGGATGAATAAATATATAGCAACCTAAGCACAAAACTGAATTAATACCTAGCTAACTTTATTACTGAGGTATTCCATAAATGAAACAGTTTTAAAACAAAAGCAATCATTTAAAAAGAGCTGTTATTTATGATGCCCTCTACCACAGGTGACTTAATAGATGATATATGCAACAAGCTGTCTCCTTCCCAGCCATATGTTTTTCTTGTCATAATAGTAATTCATTGTATTTTCAGCTTTTTAAATTAGAATTCAGTGTAGTCACACATCCACACATAAGCTAACCAGCTGAATTCAGATAAAGAAAACAATATGCTCTTAACCTATGCTTTTTCTCAACGAACTTATGAAGTGATACAACTACAAGAAGGCCATAGGGTGTTTCCTCCCATTCTTTTGGAAGTGTATTTCGAACATCTTTTATTTATTAAAGCACACACAGAGGCTTACATAAAAACAAGGATACAGTTCAATATCACCATACATCTAACATATTGAGCCTGCTTAGCTAAAATAGAGCTCAGGTCTGTAAGGTTCAGAAGTGATTCCCTTGCTGTTTGCTTGCTCTACATCCATGCTGAGATCTCACTTTCCGAATTTAATTATTAAGTGTAATTTGTTAACAAACAGTACATTAAAAAGGTTTCATTAATAATATTTTTCAGCTTAAGATATGTATTTAAAAATGCTCTAATAGGAACATGATAAATGCATTTCTGAAATGTTAGATTCAAAATGAATGTCTTTAAAATTATTGTTAAAATGGAGAAGAAAGAGTTCAAAAATATAAACAAAAATAAAATAGTCAAAAAAAACAAATAAAAGAAGTCCTTAAAAGGTTCCTAAAATAAATGGAAAAATGCAAACTTATTATTATTCAGAACAAACAGTCTAATTTGCATTATATTATATTTCTGCAGTAAAAATACAAGAAAAAGCACCATCTTCAGACCTGGTCTCTTCGAGTAAGTAAGCGTATCTGACTTCCAAACCCTGACAAAGTATCCTAACTGATTCCCCTCCACAATTTATATGCCTAAACATGCACCTCAAAGAAATTGTCACAAATAGGGTAATAGTAATACCTTTAATAAAACTCTGTTGTTCACAAAGAAATTTCCCAGTGCAACAACTAGTATATAACTCTAACAATGTGTTTCACTGAACAGGCACCATCAGGGCCCAATGAAACATTAGGGACCCTTACACTAATTAATCAGCATCATCAACCCTAAATTACTCTTTAAATAGCATTTACAGGATCATAGTAAAAGCAAACTGAGCTACTAATGCTAGCCAGAAAACACTACATTGTTAAATTCCAACATTTTAATAAAAGTACCCTGAAAAGGGTATTGCGTTGTATGTACCACCAAGGCAGGTAGGTGCCTGGGATTACTGCCTTTTTAGTGAACTTTTTGTGTTGTTGCTAAAACACCTCCATTATCTCAAACAGAGAGATAAAATAGAGTTGGAGTGGTAAACTATATTACCAGTAGGCATCTCATAGTTATTTTATTTATATGTGCGTTTTAAAATATGGCAACCTGCACTAAATAATAAAGGTAAAGGCAGCTTCCTAAAAAAAACTGTTGAAGCCAATAATATTATTGTTTAATTCGTACATGAATACATTTGGATAAATTTAATTAGGAATTAAAAGTTGTTCACTTAGCAAAGTGCATTATATGGTAAAATGTATGTATAATTAAAACATTTTTGTGGTTTTCATTAGAGTAGGGAAGGTTTACAGCCCTGTCAGAATATGTTTTTTTGTTTCTTCATGCCAATCCCTCTACCATTGGTGCAATTTTCTCTTCAATTCTGGTTCTAGAGATGCATCAGTTATTGCAAAAAAAATGTACTTATTAAATAGCTAGAGAAAAAACCCTAAAATTTATACTACTCACTTTCTGTTTCAGTAAGAATGATCACCTGTATAAGAGGAGGAGGTTGATCTCTGAACAGACAGCAAAACTTGAAAGACTTAATGTCCACCCTACTTTTTCTAAAACTAAAAAAGAGGTTTTGCCTGGAGATACACCAGAAATATTAAAATAGTAAATAAGATGAACCTGTATTCAATTAAAATGCCCAATAATGTGCGGAAAATGAAATTTTTTCTCGAACAGTTTCCCTTTATTTATGAACTTCTACTTTGCTAAGTGAACTTTTTTAGTAATTACGCCCCATTGTAATTAACTAAGTATATTTTGTAAAAAAAAAAAAAAAAGTGAACATTACTTATTGGAATAATTATGAATTGTTATTTCATTTAAAACACTAGTATAGAAAAATAGAAAAGTATAGAAAAATAGAAGTATAGAAAAATCATATGCCATCTTCCCCTCAAGCTAATGTAATGGCTCTGAAATCTGCATAAATCTTACTTAACAAGCCTCCAGTGGAGAATTTAACTCCTCTGTAATTGCTCCATCTATGTCTGAAGCTAATTAGTTGACACCTGATAAGGTTGTTGCAGATAATTGTAAACAGTACTGCTGTCTGGGCTGGTAGAAAGTTTTACTGGGAAGCCTGCTAAGAAATATAGTGCATGCTGAGCAGAGGTATTAGCTTTACAAATATTTTGACATCACCCTTCTATTTGGTCTAAAAAGTTTGAAGACAGCATGGTTTCTGCCCTAATCCAAAATGTGTTAATTCCTCTGCTCCACCATTACAGTCTTGTTAGTATGCATTTAATTGTCTAAGATGAGCTCTTGGGAAAACAAAGGTTAAATGATCTAGTCTAAATTGCTAGCAAATTACTGTGCTACCAAAGCAAAACTATCCATGGAGTGAAATCTTCTCTAAGCTATCTTTAGAAGTCTTGGGACTCATTCATCAAAGTAGCAAAGGCCTGCACTTCTGATTTCAATCCATTCCACATGTATAAAATTCCCTTTAACCTATAAATGCTATATAGTAAAGGAGTAAAGTAAAAGAATAATGTAAATTACAGTCAAACACTATGTATAAATATAATTAGTAAAAAAAATGGTAATTTAGTTCTCTTGGTATTTTCAATTCCACATTACACTAAACAGAAATAATTACTTTTTATTAATATTGAATGATTATTATCAACTAATAATGAACCTATGCACCACTTTTTCCGTTTCATCTATGGGCTAATAATTTGCAAACAGTTTTATTGGTTTTTGTTAGCACAGAAATTATACAAATGTTATTTTTTTGGGGACACAAATGGCTTTTCTTTGAATATAGTGGGTCCGATATGCTGTAGATTATGTGAACCATACATGTACATATATACATTGATTTTGATTTTACTGTATACTCTAGTGTCTTTACAATAACATTACCACAATAAAACTGTGATTTAAAGTAATGTTTTATGTTCATCTAATGGTTGTTAGCTATTGTACATTGACATAAACATCTTATGTAGGAACACAAGTTATAAGGAGACAGATACTACTGACAAATCATCTTAAATTGGTCCTTTCTATTTCTTGTTTCATTCAAAAATAAAAAAACACTGTAGCTAGAATTCCTAATTACAAAATAAAATGAAAGGCATAGAAAAAAGATTTTAGTAAGGTCTATGCAAATGTGAAATTTGCTTCCAAATATTCTATTTGTAACTAACTCTTTAGATTATATAAAAGGATGGTGAGTTTCTAAATACACAACATATAACTGGCTATTAATATTTGTGAATAATAACTGTAGATTGTTGAGCTAGGTGATATATGATTGGCTTAGGTGGTCAGAAGGCATTTTCTTTGCTATAACAAATGGGACCATTCTTTTGAATTGTTTCTTACCTTCTGCTAGATTAACTGGGGACCTAGGGTTTTTGCTTTGCTCTTTTTATTTCACTTTCTATCCCAAAATTCAACAAGAAGTGGTAAGTTATATCCCCAAAGGCTGGTGAAATTCTCTCCTGGACAGCTATTCCCGTGAAAGGGGTACCCAGTGAAAGATTTCTACTCCCCCTTTGTTCTAAAGGATGAAAATAGGGGATTAAAACATATTAATAAATTTTAGCTCATAGCACTGGACCATTTCGCTGATGATAAATACACCTTTCATAGTTCATGCAAGAGTTTGGAACAGTTTTTCTCAACCTTTATGACATTGGGGAACCCTTAAAAAAACTTCTTTAGGGAACTCCTGCAATAAAGTCTTTAGGGAACTCCTGCAATAATTACTTTATCCACAATGTGGTAATCAGTGGGAAGAATGCTTCTTACATTGCTGACCATTGGGAAGAATGTCACCCTTTCAGCCAAAATGGTTTGGTCTCTGTTAAATGGAACTGAGAGTGCCCACCTCTGGAAGCCCTAAGCTTCCAAAGAACCCTGGTTTAGAATGTAGTCTAGTAAAAAGTAATCATGGGTATTGCATCTGTATCCACAATCCTGCATGTTGGAGATATTCTCCGCAAATGAATGATATAAAACAACATGTAATACACATACATGAAGATATTTTTACAGGCACACTTGCACAAGGAAAATGTTTAGCACTCCTAGATATCGAATCCCATTTACATTTGGCCCATGACATAAAGAGATTCAGACTTAATTAAAACAAATGTTGTCCAATTTTTCATTCACACTAGGTGTCTGTATACATTGTCTGTATACATTGTCATATTGTTATCTCTTTGAATTATGTTTCTTATAGAAGGCATTTTATTGAAATACCAGTACAACACAGCTCCTGATGTTTCATATACCATTTTGACAGCAGGTATAATATGTTCTGATAAAGTCTGCATTCTTAGAAGATTCCTATATTTAGCTGGAAGAATAGTTGCGGTTACAAAACTTAACAAAACTTAACAACCAAATTAGCATTTACATACAAGTGAAAAGCCTTCACTTCTTTGATATTTGAAACCTTTTCTTAATCTTGTAAATGTATTACTGCGTCAGCACATCATCCCACATGTGTGTAATCCTGCATTGTAGATCTATGTTTGTATGCAGCCATATACCCATCCATACATGTATGTGTAGCATTTCCATAGATGCACATCACAAAACTAGCTCCTGAAGGCCTATTTATTGCTTAGAGATTGAGCTGTAAAATGCTGAAAGGTCTTCAGCTCCTGATCATGTATCCCATGTACCTAAACCTGTTACTGCTTACCTGTTGTGGACCCACCTTGTTTGCTGACCACAGCATTTTGTTACTTACCTGGTGCTGATCCAGCTTGTCTCCTAAACACAACTCATTTCTGTCTACCAGTTCCTGGCCCAGCATTATTATTATTATTATTATTATTATTATTAATAATAAACAGGATTTATATAGCGCCAACATATTATGCAGCGCTGTACAATAAATAGGAGTTGCAAATGATAGACGAATTCAGACAGTAACACAGGAGGAGAGGACCCTGCTCCGAAGAACTTACAATCTAAAAGGTGGGCGATGTAACACTTAATAGGAGGGATGTGTCCTGACTATGGTTTGTCCTTGCTCATCGCTTGCTGCCCACCATCTCCTGCATCATCTTTCTTGGACTGTTGGCACCTTTGCCCCTCTGCTCCCTGCATCCTCTTTCTCCACCCCAGTAATCTGCAGACTAGAGGTTCAGGGGAATCCTTCCCACTTTTTTATTGCATTTTAGTGACTTTTTGCTGTGTTTTAGTGCATTAGACAACCCAATGCATTTAATTATCTGCCTTACAGCAATGTACATTAGCAGAGTGTAAAAGTGACTAAGCTCTGAATGCACATGCAAACGTGCTAATTATTTTGACATTTTAAAGCTGTAGGATTTATCAGTCCTGAAGTCCCGAAGCTGATCACATGAATAAACTCTAATATGCCACACACAATTAAAGGCAATGTTAAAAACCATAGTGGATAAATAAAATGTTGGAAATAGAATAATAATTAAACCCATACTTGTTTCCACTCCTTGCATCATAATGGTGACAAGCATCTCTATAGCTCTGGCAAGCACTGCTGCAGAACTAGGCTCAGGGACATTTGTGAGAAAAGGTTGTGTTTTAGACGGTCTGGCCTATCTCATATGTGCCTTCAAAGACTGACAGTTGTTGGCCAGATGAAGCCAGTTATTAAAACACCAAAGTTCCTTTTTATTTGTTATTTTGTGAAAACAGATGCAAACAAATACTCCCACTGACGAATATGGATTCATTAATTTCATCACTTTTTGTTCCTTTGTGAGGCCTTTATTTTTTTCCCAGGAAATTAGTGCCACCTTTACTATCTTTATTTTAATTTTGTCCCATTATAACATTTATAATATAAACTATAAATTCCATTCACTAGTTATAATATGTTTTGACTATTTTTGTTTAATGTATTGAAAGAAATCTTGTATTCTTCTCATGCAGGGAAAACAACAATTCTGCTTCTGCACAGCACATACATATCAGGAGAAGAGAAGGAGGAGAACCCTGTAACTCTGACGACTACTACTACTAGTAGTAGTAGTAGTAGTAGTAGTAGTAGTAGAGGCTTACACTAGGCTCCATCTGCACCTTAAATGACAGAGCTCAACCATCACCATCCCTGTCATATGACAAGAATGAGTTTGAGTCAACTTCTTCTTCCATATTCATATGTAATTGGTATTTTCATCACTCTCAGAGGTGGGGCAGAAGAAAAGTTCTGAAAGAGTAGTATATAGACTGTAATAAGTGGAGCAAGGAAAACTAAGTGATGCTTTCTTCATTCAGAATACCCAATCATGTGCAAGGAAAAAATTAAAATAAAAAAATGTTTATTACATTTACAAACATGTACATGTTTGAATAATGATAGCACAGCTTAACTAAGCTGGGAGAAAATGTTTTGCAAAGTGAAAATTCTCTTAGCTTAGTGAATAAGCTGTACTGATGTTGTTCCCAAAACTATGCAAAAACAAATAACCAAGCTCTACTCATACAAAGCTAAATACTGAACCAGGAAGATGAATTTCTTCATCAGAAAAAAGTGTCACCTACCTGGCCACACAGGGTGCAAAATTACACAACCAGTTCAACAGAATTAGAAATCTTAGTAAGCATATATGTGTTTAGGGTTTGCCTAGAATTTTACTCAACGCATATTCCATAGATATTGACATTGCAGCTACCTGGAACACAGTTGTGTCATGTTGTTTCTTTATTTTTTTATTTATGCTTTTATATAGCATTGACATTTTCTGCAGTACTACAGAGTCCATAGTCATGTCACTATTCTCAGTGAGAAAATATGTGTTCACCTGCCTGAAATAATGGTAACATCATGATGCCTGGCTTCTTTTTAATAAATGAAATGTGTCTAACAACTATGGTGTCTATAGTATCTCACCTATTTGTAAATGGCATGGCTGGTATATTGCCAGATTGAACCAAATACATTTCCTGACTTACCAATCAAGTTACTTCAAGTGAAGTTTTCTAGATATTCCATATTTGTCCTCCATGACAAGACCAATTCAAACAATATGTATGCAATTATTATTTTAAAATTAGTCTATAAGGTTGCCAGACTTTCCAACCACCTTCTCATGGTTATCACCAGCTTTATAACTTAGTAAGCAAAGTACAGTTCTTCATTAAAAGTTGTGAGTTGTTTGGTTTGGCACGTTGCAAAAATTATGTAGGTTTTAAATGTCTGAAGTCAGTAAGTTGTCAGTGATTCAAAATGAATCCACCTTTCTTTCTAGAAATCAGTTGAAATGTGTCAGAATAAACAGAAGCACCAGTGAGCCAATTATGTTTAGCAATTAGAGAAGCTTCCTAGAGTACTAGAAATTGATTTTTCTTGAAATGCTTGGAAGCTTTCTGTTTCCTGTAGTTTGTAAAAGCCGTTCAAAGTGATTAAAAAACAGCTCTGTTATATTTCACAGCATTGAGATTGCCAAAGTCATTTTGCTTCTCTCCTTTAATGAGGTACATTAGTCAAGAGCCAGATGACCTTTAACCCTGGGATCAAGTGCCTCGTCTGCAGCACAAGCGCTTGGTGCAAGATTAGAACTTGACATGAGACATCTGCATAAATTAAAAATAATGATATATAGAGTTTACCTTGAAAAGAACTAAATCGTTTTCTCATTTTAAATGTAAGTACTGTATAACTTTAGATAGTATATACTTGTATATAAATGTGTATGCGAAATAGACGAGTGCCTATAAACAGTACTTCTACTTCTACAAGTAACTACTTGATCCTAAATATGTGCAAGGAACCTTCTCACCCTTTATTCATTTGAGGCTTTCATGTACCACTGCAGGGTATCAGATAGTTTGTCAGGAATTGTAGTTTCCTTGTTTAAAATGTACCTAAACTCACAATTTTCACTCTTCTAAGGGTAAACAACCCTTTTATGTAATGTAAAAATTCTGTGGGTTTGTTTTTTTTTTCAGTGCAACGTCCTATTTAAAAACAAAAAAAAAAGGGTGCAGCACCGCCTTCTAATTCTCGATCGCCCAGGCAAAGCCTCCCGAGATACCTATGTCACAAATCCTGGGAGGCTCATTGGTGCTGCTTCTGCACATGCCTGAGCATCTCGGGCATGTACAGAAGAAGCCTTTTCGTGAAAAGGGAAAAAAATTGCCAACTTCATGCATGTGTAGTCAATTATTTTTCCAACCAATGCCCCACGATCTTGCTCCTGGGTTGGGTGAAATAGGTAGAAGAACCTGGAAGAAGAAGAGAAAATGGCAGCATCCGGAGTGCTGGCACAAAGACGGATGCCAGGACAACGCGGGACCTGATGGAAGACACCTCTGGACCGATCGACAGCCCTGCAGGGTTAAAGGTAAGTGAATTTTTTTTGTTTTGGGGTACTTTTGAGTTTAGTTCCTCTTTAAACATTAATGTTGTGCTGGTATCCCTATTCCATTTATTTTCATTTGATAGAGTGGCAAGATAGGTTGCTAGCAGTAGTAGGGCTGTGGGTGTCTTCAGAGTTCTTACATACGGGTTTGTGTCTTACATCTTTGCAAGCTCTTGGCATCAGCCTGGAGTTTTTAACATTTGCCACCTACACATAGACTATGATCTTCACAGCCTTAAGGAAAAGGAAACAAAACACTTGAAAGACAATTGTTTTGGTTTACTAAAGCAGAGTAATATTGCATTTTGCTTTGTCCACCTAAATGTTCCTTTGGAGCAGGGGGCCCCAACCCAGGCCGTCTGACAGGTGGGCCTTGGCACTGGCCGGTGCACCCACCAGCTGGGTCAGAAGAAGGAAGGGTCTGAGCATGGGCGGGTTCTGACATCATGATATCACTCTGGGGAAGTTTCTTTGCAGCACATGCGCAGTCCGGAATCCGTGATATTAGTGGTCCGTGACAACCCAAAAGGTTGAGGACCACTGCCTTAGAGAAACTTTCAGTGGTCCAGAAACATGGATGTGGTTTAGTGCTTTAAAATAATAGGGACTTTTTTAACATTCCAGGCAACATGACACCCACAGGAAGTTACCTTACCCATTTTATCACAAGTAGCACATCCTTAGTTTGTGTGAATGGTGCACAGGTCATATGTGTTATTATGGAAACCAGTCCCATAAATCCCCATTTTACATTGTATATACATCACTTCGAAGTGTTTGATGTTCTTTGAGGAGTCAGCATACTTCTTTTTGAAAACAAAATCTCCCAAACCCATGTCTGTAAAATATATTCGATATGAAAGGAATTACAATATGAATGTGTTCTCTGGCCTGGTCGTAAAGTGAAAATAAGAGTTACTATTATTACCCATTTCTGATGTGGGCAATAGAAGTTTGCCAATGACCATCAAATTAACACAAAAACAGCAAATGGCCCAATGTAAATGGCATAAGTAATAGATAGGATACATTATATGATGTCAGCACCTTGGGAAAAACTGCCTCTCAATGAAGAAAATGCCTTTTAGATGTTGAAGTTTTACCATATACAAGTTCCAGATAATGAGCCAGTTCGAAAGATGTTCTAGTTTTCACTTAAGTTCAAATTTTGTCCCACACACACAGTGAGAAAAAACATTCCTATTTTATTTTTAAATTGCCACTTTGTCTTATAAGCTATGTCATAGCACATGAAATATGAAACCTATTAAACCCTTGGCTAATAAATCCCACACAAAGGCATTTTTAAAAAGAAGATGAGAACTAGAGGTTATTCAAACATATGTGGAAATCTGAAAAGAAAACAACTGGGTTATATTTTGTATGATCTTTAAATGCTTCAAAGTTATGGAAACACAGGAAACAAATGTCTTCATCACAATATATAATCAATGACTGTACAGGTTGAAGTAGTACGACATATGGTTTGCAACCATGTTTGTTCTGTGTATTAAAGATATAGATAAATAAAAGAGAGGGCAGATAGATAGATAGATAGATAGATAGATAGATAGATGGATAGATAGATACAGATAGATAGATAGATAGATAGATACAGATAGATAGATAGACAGATAGATAGATAGATAGATAGATAGATAGATAGATAGATAGATGTACTACATTCACTTTATGCATTTTTTTTAATATTGGTGTATAGTGGTTTGATTCTATATTATATATTGTACCTTTTATCTCTATGAAAAGTATACATTTTTCAAAACTGCTTTTTAAGAAAGATGCAACAAGAATTACGTTTTCATGCACCATGCTAAAACATAATACTTGTACCTAGAGGTACTAAGTGTCATATGGCTTTAGATAACCATGATGTTTCAAGGGTTTAGGAAAATAATCTAATATAAAGATATAGTTATGACAATGTTTAAAAACAGAAATTAAAAATGTAATATGTCGGTGAATACAAATATTTTCCTGCAGAAGTGGATTCTTTATATGGGAATGAGCAATGTAAAATGTAAATGACCTTAAACTGGCAATTAGTAAGAACTAGATTTAGACAGTTTAATATGTGTCCATTATATTTGGAAATTATTCTATCAAATCCTATATTTTTCTTGTCTGCACTGTACTATCCCTTGTTCAGTTCCTGTGTTTTAGGCTGCATAAGGAATCCACTAAAGCGTATATTTGCTGGTTGATACAGCAATGTGCCAAGCTTTCTGGCCCAGCTGTATGGCAACCATTCAGAGAAATGGAGGTTGTGGCTTTTACATGTTCTATTGCCAAAGCCTTTGTTGAATTGTTGATTTTTTTTTGTGTACTTAGCCACTCATCTCACAACATTTGGGCAGAGTTCACTGGTAAGTGTAACCGTTTCACACAAAAAGATTGAATAACAAAACGATATAATAATGTTCTCACAATAAATTGAGGAAATAATTACATACAGCTAGCTAATAAACCTCAGATAATTAAACAGGAACTGCTTTTACGCGATTGGCTAAGCTAACTACATAAAGAAACAAAGGAGTAGAAAGGGTAGACGCTTCTCTCACTTACAAGTATCAAGTTTGCCACACCCCACTCACTTCAAAAAGTGGTTTACGTTATAGAAAGGAAAAAAGACACTAGGTTCTCAAAGCAAACGGGGTGTTTCAGTTGGCAATTAAAGTTTATATTCACATATGTACAATGAACAGATAATATCACAACAAAACAACTTAGAAAACAAGTGTCAGTACAGTACACAAAATGTTTGGTCACTTCCTGAGTTATTCATCAGGATATATTTCACCAGAAGTATGTGCAAGATTTTTGTATGTAAAGTTTTACTTGCTTGTATAGAATTGTAACCGCTCTCGGTGTTACCCCTGAAGAAGCCATTAGGCGAAACGCGTTAGGATAAGAGGCATTACACAGTTACCTTACTTCTTTACTCAACATTGGCTATGGTGATGGCAACCAGCCATATCATATAGAGTATACTTCTGTATAGAACATGCTGGTCAAATATATCCCCGTGACTAAATCATAAAGTGACCAAAAATATTGTGTACTGTACTGGCACTTTTTTCATGATTTGTAATTTGTTTATTTTGATATTATTGTTCATTGTACATATGAGAATATAATCTATAAATGCCAACTGAAACAACCCCTTTGCTTTCTTGACAATCTAGTGTCTATTTTCTTTTCTAAACTGGCTAAATATTAATTAAATCTTTGTAAATTCCATTGTGTGATTGTGTGTCAACTCCTTTAGAAAATAAGCTGCATATGATCAGCCATTCAAATATTTCTTTACTGCTTTTTGTGACTAGATAGTCAGAAAAAAGGCCAGGAGTTAATTAATAAATCATGGCAGAAGAGCATGGCAACGAGAAATGAATATGGAGAAGAGACAGCATGGCTAGAATGGTAATAATCATTAATTAATGTTTAGTAACAGTCTTGTTTTGCAATAAAGTAGATTGGAATGAGGCTAGGAAAGATTTATAGTTATGGACGTCTGCATGTGTGCCGGATTTCTTCCAGTCATCCCAGCTCTGTGTGTGTGAGCTCTAAGTATGTGTGTGGGAGTCTAAGCAAGCAGAGGATGTGTGGGTCAACAACAGCAGAGCTGTGAGCTGTAAAATAAAGTATAGATGAAAAGAATGATAGCAATATTAAAATTCACCACAATGTCACAATCTGACTAAGTAACCAGAGAAAAGAGCAACAAATAAAAGCAAAGTTGCTTGGGTTTCTATGTTTCTGTTTTTATGTTTATCTGAGCTAAGCAGGATGCTGTAGAAGCTATCATCACACATTTTTTACTGATAGGGTTCTGGATAATAATAAATGTAAAAACTACATAAGAAGCACATGCATGATGTGCAGAATGGTGGTTGTTATTTGGTCCACCTTTCTAGCACTTTCTGCACCCCTCTTTCTCATACACAGCTATACTCAGCCACAACTATAATGTAGCTATCATTTCTTTGTCATGGAGACTTGCCAATAAGTGAAGTGGTCATAGGAACTGTCAGCAAGGCCTGGGACGACTCCAGCTGAGCTCCAACACTGTCACACTCTTTGACATGGTGGTGCCTCCTGCCACAAGGGCCCAGCCAGGAACAATAAAGGACCAGCCACTGGGACCCATTCTCGCACGTATTAAGGACAAGGGGTGGTTCTCATAAAGGGCTATGTGTAGCCCTCACCATAAGCCAGATGGTAAGTCTCGCATTTCACTCTCCAGCTGTTCTCCAGCACCATCCTAAGACTGGTCACTGGGCCTGGACTTCTCCAGCCTACTTTATGACAGGGAGAGACATGATGCTAAACTACACCAATACTGTGCCAGTCATTCTGACACAAATACTGTGGTCATCTCAGAATTTATTTCATATATTTACTTTGGATTTCAAGCTGGATAACCTTCAAGCTAAAGTGGAGGACCTTAAAAAATGTTCCTGATGCTATACCTTTAGCATTTAGGACCTCCCCGAGTCAGGTATGAACCTGGAAGGGGTAACTAGATTTTTAATGATATATTTTTCTGGACAATGAGTTTGGAGTTAGAGTTGAGTTTTCATTGCACCTATAATGAATAGCCTACAGAGGGATGTCATTGTGAAAATACAAATGTTTGCAGATTTCTCACCTTTAACCATATGGTTAGGGAAAGCATACCCTATGGTTAGAGAAACCATAAATAAGGGACTTCTTGCCTTACTTCTCTTACAATATCATGTATTACTGTGTGTATCTATTCAGGTTTGTCTTTACATATCAAAGGTGAGAAACTATTATTGGTATCGGGACTTACTTCCAGGAAGCCTTCTCCTTCATGGTCAGTAGAGTGATAAAACTCCTATATCTCCTTTATGCCAGAAATTATTGAAGTTCACTAACCATCATAAACTCCCAAATTAAGTTTCTTACAATAAGAGTGGTCTCAGTTTTTGTTTGTTGCCCACCTAAACCCACCGGGATGTCTTTTGACATCTACTCTTGAAATTTTTTTTTTCCTTTTTTCCTTCTATGAATACTCTAACTTTATCTCCTTTTGCTATTATAATTTCTCTCTCTTGTTGGGGAGTAAAAGAATCAATCTTTATTCTTAGATTGCAATACTGTTTAATGACTTTCGCAATTAAACCTTTTTACTACTTCACCATGGGAGCTGGAGGGAGTATACATGCCCTCCCCTATGGGACGCTCCACAGGGGATTTTCCAGTTCCCCTTGTTAAGCCTCCTGGCATTTTATCAGCTCTCACATCGCCAACTAGATTTTGTGAACAGTCTACTGGATTTTTCTGATGTCTTGTTTAGCAGGCTCCATAGGTGTCAGACATTTTTCTTCTACATTGGACCTATTAATTAGTATTATTTTGTGTTTGCTGTTATGCTGTTAAACACCACCCTCTACATCAATATGATTTACTGGATGTCTGGAAGAAACTAAACCCCTCTTTAAGAGAATATACCTACTATTAAGTGGCTCATCGTCAAAATTCTAGAACAGACCGCACATTCTTGTCTTCCACTTTTGTCCTCTCTCTTATTTGCACTGGTGTTTTTTCCACCTCCTAGTCCAATCATGACCCCCTAAATGATCAATTGGGGAGCTGGAGGAGCAGCCTTCTCATGTCTACTGGGAATTGAACAAGGCTTTACTAAGTGACTGGCATAGTTTGCCAAATCAAGGGCTGTTTCTTACTGAACACCTCTACAGATAAAATGCCAAACTGGGCAGCACACAAAGCTACAAATCAGGGAAGCTCTGATGCAACTATCTTCCTGTATTAGACGACAAACACCAGCTAACTGGTGCTAATTAACTGAATATCATAATCTCTACGTAGGGCTCTACGTAGAACTTCTCCACATAGAACTGAATCTTTGACTAGTATTCAAAGTAGTCCTAGTATCTTTGACTAGTACTCAAATTTATAATTTCCAATGGCTTTTGAGTAACACCTTTTCGATAACCCCTTTTTACTAGGGAAATTTGTGAGTTGTGAAGTTTCAGAATAGGACTTAACATACCACTTTACCTAAAGCGGACCTAAGCTCAAAATTTTTACTTTACACAAAAGGGTAGTGAATCCTTTTATATAATGTAAAAATGTATTTTTTTTATTTTTTTAGGTGCAACAAAAAAATACAGAAACCTGTAATATAACTGTACAGTAGCATATAAATATAAATAAATATAGTTAAGATGGTGGGGGGGGCAGATAAGTCTTTATTCTTTATTTTTTAGCTACCCTGATTGTTGCTTGGGGTTACTGCTATCAGCTGTTGTTTTTGTTGTTTTTACCCCGAGCCACACTAGGGGTTACCACTCGGGAGGTTAATTGGAGGGAAAAAAATGCCGATCTCATGCATGCGCAGTGAGATCTGAACATTTTTCTCCATCTATGTCGCGAGTGCGAGGTTGGGTGACGTGTGGAGAAGAACCCAGAAGAAGAGAGAAGGGGAGGGCGGCACCCGACATGTTCTGCTTTAAATAATAAACTCTTAGTTCAAATCAAACTTTTTTAAGTAAAGTAAAATCATCAAGAAAATTAAACATTGCCTCTTACATTTGTGAAAAAGGTAATTGGTTGGCCAGCTTGGTCCATTAGTCACCAATCCATTGTACATGTTTTTTGCATAGCTGTCTAAAAATTGCTAGCGGTCTAGAGTTTTGAATAATGTACTAAAGTAGTATTCGACTTTCAACATGTTTAGGATTATTGAATAAAACTTTGTAAAGCACCAAAGCTTCCTTAACAGAGCATTGAGGCACTGAGTGATGGCATTTTGGCACATGGTGAGTTTCCCAGCAATTTGGACCTATTGTGGTTAGCATGTTTTGCTGTCACTGCTAACAGCGGATTCATATGTCACCCAGGATTCAGCAAATATACTCCTCATGTTTCATGCTACTACTCTGTAAATTACTTAGGACATTGTGCTGACATTTCTAATTTACTGTCCCCACAAAACAAAGTTAGAAATAGGTTTCAGCATTTGTATTACATAATTTAAATGTCTAACAGTCAAAAAATATATACAATGTAAGTAAAATGTTAGTGATAATTAGGAAAGAGTGCATTGGGTCAACATAAGGCAAACCAGCAAATCTAACCTAATTATCTGGTAACATCATTCCACAACATCCCACAATTCCTGCACTATGTGCATGTGTCCCCACATTTCTTCTTTACTGCCTTATACTAGGGCCCTTGAATGACCATAATGTTACTGTTTTTAGCAAGAAAAATTAATTATACACTTGATTGCACAGTCAAGATGCATGCCAAACCATTCACTCTTGTAAATGATGGAGCACTATCTCTTTGCTATTTTGACAGCATTAAACCAAAGCATAATTGGGTATTACACATAGGAATTGTACTTTACAATGCTATACAAATTAAATAATATATAATAATATACTTTTTTGCCTACATAGATATCCTATACTGTTTTGTCCAAAATTAATATATACAATTCCTACTATTTCACTTTACAACAGTGGTGGAAGCAGCCATAATGAATGATTAGGTTATGAAGAGCTTATGGAAGAAATATAAAGCATTTCATTCTTTCTTGTCATTTCATCTCTCCTTGGTAGTGTTCCTGGTTTGTTTGCACTGCAATTAGAAGCCTATCTTTTTTTCTTGATACATCAAAGGATCTTTCTTCTCACAGTGGGGATCTAACTCTGGCACACTCCTGGCTGGCTTAAAAAATGGCAGGACAGATATGAATTTGACCTTACAAACTAATGAACAGAGCAGGATTTAAAAGTATAAATGGTATACCTATGCAAAGATCCAAGATCATCTCAAAAGACCAAAACTATCCTTCACTCAACCTATCCTCTACAAAGAATGTCAAGACTGACCACTGGCACAGTTTGTCCCAGTCACAGTTTATATAATGCCAAAACTTTTTTTTTTTTTATTAAATTGCGATTAGCATATAGAAACATATATTTAGAGAAAAGCTCTCATAGGCTGTTTGCTCGATCAAGGACAAAGTGTGCAAGAAAAACACCAATGCAGAACATGCAGATAAAAGTCCTCAACCTGAAAAGCTTTTTACCAATTTATTGATAAATAGATAAATAGTAGATATAGGACATAAATGTATCCTGTAATATTTTCAGTAGCAGGGTGACAGAATCTCACTGGTTTAGTAATTGTCTTAATTTTTTACCTTTAATGCAGCAATTTTCCTCCAATTTTCCTATACTTGTATTAGGTGTGTAGTTTCATGTGCAGAGACATTATCTAATTTTAATTAGGCACTCTGGAATATTTCTTGAGGGGTCTAGAATCATTTACCAGTGTCATTCAAATTAGTTTTTAATGAATTTCTTTTTTGGCAGATTTGGGCAATCTGTAATTTTTTTCCCAAACAAAATCCTACTTTGTCACAACACTAAAAAGTGTCTAAATGAAGCTATTCTAAGGAAGCAGTGATCGTAGCATGAACACGTTCAATATGGTGATCTGTGAACATTGTTTCCCTGTAGGAGTTCTTAAATTAATTACTTTAGTCTACTTGACAAGGTCAAATCCATTCCCCCACATGATGGATCTCATCTGTTGCAGAACATGAAGATATGTTTTTCCTCTCCTGTGACTGCAGTAGAAGCTCATCCATCTCAAAGTTCCAAGAGTGATCTGCTTAGATCAGAGAGAAAAGGAGTTTCCAGAGGGCAGCTGATGGCCAGCATGATACATTGTGTTCACTTTTAAGTGGTAACAAGTGATAGAAAGCAGTTCCACAACAGGTCCAGCCATTTTTAGGCAACTTTATCAATTATGTGTAGATCTAGAAGAGAAAATAGAAATTGACCTACAAAGTGAACAAAGCCTGGAGTATGTGTAGAAGTGAGCACAACATCAGTTGGGTGTTCAATTTCTATAGCCAATACATCATTTTAGTGAGAATAATGTAAAATGATTATTAAGCAAACTTTATATGATGTTTTGGAACAAGGTACAAAGGCAAATACAGGTTGACAATCGAAAATCTAGCCATGGATAATCCAGATCCTTCAGTTTCCTGGCATGAAATTTGGATCGCGTTTTCAATACTGCATTACAATACAGGGACTGCATTACACTGTTTGGCCACTAATGTTTTCATGGCGCTGTTCTGCAGAAACAGCTGTAAGGTTTTGATTGCTAAACTAAATACATTGAGACGTCCCTGCTGCCTGCTCCCTGGAACTGTGCCAGATGTTCGCGGTGCTGCAAGAGGAAGGCTGGCCTGTGTGTGGAGGTAAGTATAAAAAAAATCCAAATTTTCAAAATTCCTACACTTCTCAGGTCCCGAGGGTGCCCAATTTTTGAAGGTCAACCTGTACATTCTTTTTAATATATAAAATGAAACCTGGCTAGAGTAAATCACATAACATAAAGAACACAAGCGGGATGCCGCTCTGTCAACCTCCGTTTGTCTTTGGAAAGGATCGTGAAAGGTCCTTTCCAACGACAATTATTGCACATGTGTACAAAGCCTTAGCCATTTTATTATTTATCCAAGTTAGTCATCAAATAGAAGAAACCAGTGAACAACTAGGACCAAAAGAAATTGCAGACATGGGATACCTTGACTGTCAAAATAAAGATGTTTAATTTGTCACTCTTCAAACTACTTACAAAAAAACTATATTAGAACTTTTTTGTTTTGTTCCCCATTTTTTTAGTACCTGTCTGTATTAACTCCTGTGGTATGAATATCTACAACAGTGTTTAGTATTGTAGCTATTTTACCAAAGCCATGGAATAACAATAAATATTTTCTTAAATATTGCAAAAAATTATATTTTTTTTTTTGTAATTTTAAATGTAAAAAAATAAATAAAAAATTTAAAATCTTTTTTTTTCATCCCTGATGACATTTTTTTGCGCAAATGTCCCAATTTTCACTGAAATTGTGGTAAAATCTCTAAACTGTGCTACGTTCTCATAACTCTTGAATTTAACCAAGCTGTTTGAGTGTAACACTAACTGAACACAAAGAGAACATCTGAACTAAGCTCTGGCACTAACCCTCATTACTGGGCTTGGAGGCTAGGCACCAACAGCAAACAATCAGATGCTAAAATCAAGAAATGCTAGGATCTCAGTGGCAGCAGAAAGAGTTTTAATCAGAAGTTATAGGAAAACACAGCAATGGAGTATATTTACAAAGAGAAATGCACTGTGTTTACTCTGGCTCAACATTCCACATATGCTGAGACCTCTTGTAGAAGGTGACAACTCTTATAACTTCTTAGAAGAGGTTGTGGCTCCTCTCAACAGGGGTCCTGTTTATGGAACTTCTTACAGGATTACTTTCTGTGGATCATCTTCTTAATGTGAGGGATGAGATGATTTTATCTTTCAGTCTATTTATAAAGGTCATAAAATACGTGTGCCAAAAGCAACACTTTGCTGTGTACTTAGAATCGGGACATTGGGAAAACAATCTGAAATTATTCCCTTTGGCAATTAGACGTTCCACTTCTGGGACCTCATTTCTGAGTTCCTGAAAATCCTCTCTCCTCTGGTTTGTGTTATGTTTTATGTATGTATACACAGGTATGCACACACTCCTTGTTTATATAGATATGTCAATCACAGGAAGAAATGGATAAATTAATAATAAAACTAATAAAGGTTAAATAAGGGTGTCATTTGTAACGAAGAAAGGATACCACTATCTCCTCTCCCTGCTGAATCCCAACAGAAGGCTGCTCACCCCCATGGCTTGTGTTTTACATCCCATTCATAAAACCTATGCTAGTATGTAGAGTGTGTAATATGTCACTGCTTACTCTTTAATTGGAGAAGAGGCTGGTCACGACCTGACGGGTCCGTGAATAGAACTCTGGCCTTGCAACCTTAGGGTCCCAGGTTTGAGTTTGTTTGCTGGCTTGGATTTCTTCTTACGTCCCAAAAGCATAGAAGTGGGTTACTTGGCTTATACTATGTTACTGACATATGCTTATGATAAGGACATTGGATTGTGATTCTCTATAAATGCATTAATAGATACAATATAGCTTGGTTCCCAAAGACCATAGATCCAAAAGCAGGGTGGTCACAGATACCTATTTTGATATTTGAATTAGATTTTTTTTTAAATATGAATTTTCCACCAACAATAAATAGGATAGAAAATTATAGACCGAATGTCCTATATAGGAAATTCACAGGCAACATGTAATTTAACTTTATTAATATTTCCTATAGAACTAGGACTGAAGATTCACCGCTGATATGGGTTCTTGGCAGATCCAGTTGTTTAAAAATATTTGGAAATAATGTTTATATTACGCAGGTAATACAGAAATTTGCCAGACTATATTATTTGTAACTGTAACCAGGGCCACCGAAAGAAAATCTGGGCCCCAGTACATAGGGTGTGTTAACTAAATATTAATATACACATGTATGTGTGTATATTAATATTTATTTCTAACAATTGTAGATTACATTCATGCATTTAGATAAGTATGTATAGGTATAAATGTAATAATAAAGTCCACTAATTGTCACGCCGTTTATAGTCTCAACGTAGACAAAAAAACTTGCAATGTCAGTGGGTCCTTTATGCAACAATTACAGCATTTACAGGGAACGTTACCTGTGGAATTATTTCTTTCGAAATACAATAAAAATTAAATAAATAAATAAATGTTCAAATTATAATAAAAATTTAGGACGCGTTGGGCTTCATGGGCCCCCTTGAGCTTCATAGGCCCCCGAGCCATGTACCGGCTGCACCCCCCTTTCCTTGGGCCTGACTATAACCCATGCACTGCATGGCCTTTTACCTTAGATCAGGTTCTTTTGAAGGGCCAATAAGGGACAATTGAAATAAGCCTGCCCCTCATTATAAAGAGCTTACAGCAGCCATAATAACAATTTTCTTTATCTGTGATAGGGAAACAATAGGGAGTGTTGCTGGTAAACTGCATGGAGCAGTAATTCCTAACCAGGGTTTCATGGAACCCTAGGGTTGCAAGAGGTTGCAAGATGTTCCTTGAGCAATCTCTGCTTCACAGGTCAGTTTAATTGACAACAATAATCTTTTAAGCTCTCTTAACCCGCCTAATGGTATTCCCGAGTGTGACTCGGGGTGAATTTACCATGCAAAAAGTGATAATCCCGAGTCATACTCCGTGTTGCTAAAAACGTAAAAAAAAACACTTACCTTTGTTCTGTTGTCGTCCCCTGGCATCCTGCTCATTCCTGCAGCTCCTGGGGACACGTCTTCTTTCTTCAATCTTCAGCCGGCGACTGCACAGACGATCTCCAGGGTTTCCTGGTGACTTTGGTGCATGCGTCGGTAGGAGCGCACTGACACATTTTGGATTTAAAACAAAATAGCTGTAGAAATACAAAGAAATCTCTATATTTAATATATATATATATATATATATATATATATATATATATGTGTGTGTATATATATTATACATGTTACTATACAGTTATATTACATATTTCACTATTTTTTTTTTACAGATTTTTGTGTATTTTTTTTAAAGATTATTATTAAATTTATTAGGTTTATTAAATATTGGACTTATTTCAGTGTGGTACGGTATGCTCAAGAATTGTAGGCCTACAATGTAAAATTTATTCCCATGCAAAAAAAAAAAGGAACGCTGTTTGCGTGGAAATATGGACAGAATTAGAATGCTAAGGAGGTTAAGTGTCCAGTAATGTAAGAATTTTTGATATTGTAATTATAGCAGGGGTTCCCCTAGGACTTCCTCATAGTACAAATGTTGAGAAAAAATGGCATAGGGCGATATTTGACAAAATGATCTGTATGGGAGAACATGGGTGATCCAGCAAACCTGGAATAGATCTTGTCCAGGATTAAAAACAGTTGCAAAATAATAGCAAATAGTTTTAAGAAATCTATTCCAGGTTTCCTTGATCACCTAGCTTCTCCCATGATAATCTACCTTCTCCAGGCTTGGAGAGCTTTAATAAATCAGTGTTTTTCTTTATAGGGTGTAATATTATTGGCTGCAATGGTTTTTCCCCACAGACAATGTTATTTATCTACTTCACCTGTATGTATATATATATATATTTATATATATATATATATATATATATATATATATATTGATTTATTTATTTATTTATATATATATGGTTTCTATATGGATTGAAGCATTAAGAATATAACATGAGACTGACAATTTCTTTAGAATAAAACTACATTTCTCCATGTCAGTTTGTAATTATTTTTTGCTACTTTTTTATAAGAAGCCTGTTTTCCCACTCATCCGAAGCAGCTTGGAATGTGACATGCGAAAGGGGAGGAGAAGTAAATCAAAGCATGGAGAATTCTCCAGATGCAACATATTTTTCCTTTTTCTTTTTTTCCACAAAGATTGTTCGTACATTTTTGACATTTTAATCCCTTCTGTGGAGACATGTATGGAAATATAATACTGAATCTGCAGCTAGTTTCTTTTTGTGAAAATATATGGTTGTGTTCTTACCATTTTTAGGAAAAGATGTTACTCCAATAAATAAATCTGTCTAAAAAAGTGTTTAGAATGATTTGAAATATGGTGTTTTAATGAATTACTTATAAAATAGATTAACTCAATGTAATCAGTTTGTAATTGTGTAATACCCTTGTCTTGGGTATAATTTGTATATATATGCACAGGTACAGCATTTGATAATACATTTACATTTGATAATACATTTGATAGTACATTTGATAATAATGTCCACTGTTTATTTAATACAAAGACTCTTTTCAAAAAAGATTGGTAGTCATAGACCAAGTTCTGCTAAATATCTGGGATGATATTTTTATAGCAAATAAAGTTTTTAATAATAAATATTATTGTGATTTATTGATGCTGAGGTATGAATATGCATTCATGTGGAATGTGAAATTTAACAATGGTTGCAGTTTGAAAGAATGGTAAATACAGTAAGGACCAGTACTATTATCAATGTATGTGAATTTAAATCTAAGGAATAATTACCTAAGTAATTTAAGTAACTATACCTAAGTATTAAGTAACTAAAGTATAATTTTATTTTGCAGCTATCCATGGCATTTGTAAGAATAATTAAAGAATATTGAGAAGACTGCAAAACATTCCTTTAAAAGGATTACAGTAAATTCCTAACATAAACCCCTGGCTTCCCCAAACATTGGGTCTGATTTATTAAAGCTCTCCAAGGTAGGAAAGGATACGCTTTTGTTAGTAAAGCTGGGTGATCCGGTAAACCAGGAATGGGTCTGGTCCAGGATTGAAAACAATTTTCCAATTTTGCAACAAATAGCAATAAACTTTTAAGAAATCCACACCCAGCTTCACTGATTAAAAAGTATCCTCTCCAGCCTTGGAGAGCATTAATAAATCAAACCCAAACACTCCATCAGCTCTCTCCAATATAAGCCCCGTTTTCCTGAATATGTGTAGCCTAGGTAGGCTACACAGCACTATTACTGGTACCCAAACAAACTTTTGGTTACAGACAGCAGCTAAGCCCTAACTCAAAAAATGTCTACTTGCAAGGTAAAGGAAGCATCAACTATGGCCTTTGACTTCACCACAGGGCTGCACATAATTCAATATATGCGATGCTAGTGAAAACTGTCAGTGACTGCAGACACACTACCGATAGAGACTGTAGACATGCTACAAGTTTGGTTGGAGACTTTAGACATGCAGAAAAAAGCAGTTAGGACGTCAGGGGCATTTTGCAGCAGGCAAGTAGTGATCAAAAAATCAATGTTCCCATTCCCACCCCAACTTTGTCAGTGCAGTGAAAACTAAATCCTAGGTGTGCAAAGTTTTACAGTTTGTATGCTTAAAAAATAAGACTCAGTCTGAGTAGGTAGAAAACCCTTATTCTCTGTGTGGAAGCAGTGGTATCATTGCAGGAGTCCACCACCACCCATGCAGATTGTAAGCCAACACTGTCCAATCAGCAGGTAATTTGGCCATAGCTTTAGGCCTGACTCAGCACTGGGTAGTTTGTTAAACCTCTTCACAAGGATCACTGTTTCTACAGAAAAGCAAGGATCCTTTCTACAGCATGCTGACATGGAACACGGGATGTTTGTTTTGTACCTGGAATGTTTTTAGCTAATTAACAGTAAAAGTGTAATTAGGCTTTTTTGGAACTTAAACAAGAGACAGTGTACTCCATATATCCATTACACAATTTAAACATTTAAGTGTTATACAACCTGCTTACTTTTGAAGGTCACATATTTTTTATAAGTTTGATTTTTCTTTTGATCAAAGGTCAAAAGTATTTGTGTTTTTGGAGGGTGTGTAGGGGTATAGTATTATATATACACACACATAGTATTATATATACACACACACACACACTAACAAATGAATATATGAATATATATATATATATATATATATATTTATATGTTGGATTTTATATTGCATGTTTTTCCAAGATAAGGAACTCATTTCAAAATTAAGCTAAAAATCAACACATAGGTTTATTTATCACTACTGAAATGTACCTATTTATTTGTGTTTGTTAGTGTAAATAATTTGCAGTTTATCTTTAAGGTATACATATGCATATTATCAGACCCAAACAAATTATATGAGAACTGTTTAACCATGCCTATGTTCCTGATTCAAAAGAAGAATTGTAAACTCTGTTAGCAGTCTGAGGGTGAAAGGAAAATGAAAGCATTTTACCATGAACTGCTTCAATATGTTTATTGCTCCTTATGTGAGTGTTCCCTCTTGTTGCCTACCACTGCTTTTTATTTTTACAGTGCTAGGAAATTCCATTTGACATAAATTGCTCTATGAACGTAGTTAAGGAAGGGAGGTTATTTTCTAAGTAATTTCTCTGGACAGTGCTATAATCAAACAGAAAATAAACTGCCACAATTGTGTCCTTTACAGCAAATACTGTCAAAGAGAATATCAAGACACATGGCTGAAAATTACAGAATCAGGGAATGATGGTAGGGTAAAGGTGATGAAAGGTTTACATAAAAGCGCATTGATAATATCAATTTGCCAACCATAAAAAAAAAGATCCAGATATACAAAAAAAATACACACAACTTATTGCAGTGCAGAGGGTTTTGATATAACTATATCCCATTCGGCAGAAATGCAGCACTCATATTCTCATATAATAATGTCTGTTAATATTTTACATGTTTGACCTTTAAATTTTGTTTAACAGTAAGCTCAACAAAGCTGCAAAACACTTTGATCTTACCATGTGTAAATAATACACAATAATACAAATCAAATCTAAAATTGGTTCGAGAAAGTTTCTTGTTCTTAAAGTATTTTCTTTCAAAATGCTAAACAAGTACTAAATTAACCAAAAATCATCATCAGGTCTATTTAAAACAGATTCACAAGCATAGATTATGTACTGTATATAATATACTTGTAATATTTTATTTGTACACTGGTTGCATTGTTAATAAATACTAAGCTAATGTTAAGGGAAGGAAATTAGTTAAATTGCAGAGAAAGAGTGTTAGAACACTTTTATATATTTTTATATATATTGATAATTATTTCCTAAATAAATTATAACAATTTAATAGTTATGTTTTATCAGTGGGGATGATTTGCAAAAGGACTGTTCACTTGACAAATTGAAAGTTTCACTTCTTCAACGTGAATGTTAAAAATAGGGTGGACATGTTTACTTTGATTGCCCAGTCATGTGAATTGGGAATTAAACAAAAATTGGAATGTAGTTAGTACAATTGGTACATTTTTTATCCAATTAAAAAAAAATGAAAATTCTTTGAAATAAATAAGAGATAAAATGCAGTTTGATGGATTCTCATCTCTTTGAATAATGATTTTTGCCAATGAGTGTTGGCTCAAATTCACACTGGCTGGTGAGGTTGCGTTGTGTTTACAGCTTACTCATGCCAAGAACCCCTCATTCTTGGGGATAGGCTACATGTAACGTCTCCCTGCGGCAGCCCCATCAGTGAGCAAGACATCAGTGAGCAATATTAGTACCACTCACTGCCACCAGTTGTCACATGTGCATTTGCCGGTTCTGGAAGAAGCAGTGCTGCCATGCAAGTGTTCGAGCAGCTGGCAAGGTGCCAGCTATGGGGAGCACCAGAATCGCACAATGTAGGGCAGGGGTGTCAAACTCAAATACACAGAGGGCCAAAATTAAAAACGTAGACAAAGTCGCGGGCCAAACTTGAAATGTATTTTAAAAATTTGAGGAAATGTTTTCTTCTCATTAGATATAAACCCTTTTCATATGGAGACAAAGAGGTTTTGCTTCACATTCAATCTGGAACAAGCTTATAATAGAGAGAGAGGCATAAACATTTTTTTTTATTTTATTTAAGAAAAAATCTTATGCCTCCTTCTCTATGTGTAGCTAAATTCAATGGTAACCTTTTTGCACAGACTAACAATAATAATAACAATATTCTTCTATGGAAATCCAACCATTCAAGTCCATCCCTATTTAATGTACAGCGCTGCATAATATGTTGGCGCTATATAAATCCTGTTTATTAATAATAATAATAATAATAATAATAATGCCTTGGAGAAGCAAGGAAAAGTCCAGCTGAGGGGGAGTGCTGGAAATGCCAGACGTGGCCAATGCAGAGCTAAATCTTATGAGTGGCCCGCCGCTAAAACTCCCTCTTCATTGAAATAGCGCCGCTAAAATTCCCGGCATTATTTGTGTCTAAAAAACAGTCCAATGAAGGGCCACGCATAGGCAGAGAGCCAGCTGGTCTATAGAGTGATGCCAAGAATTATAGTAGCGGCGCTATTTCAATGCAGGCCAGCTGCAGCTCATATTTAGGATTCCTTTGGGGGGCAAAAAAAAGGGAGTTGGGGGCCAGTGTTTGACACTCTGATGTAGAGGTATAAGCGAACTTGCTCAGTGAAAATTCCATTATCTAAAGAAACAATGTTTACTCTTTTAGTAAACCTAGTATGTACACCATAAAAATCTAATAAGAGCATATTTCATCCTCCTAAAAAAGAGATTAAAACTTCTAGAGAGTTTTGATTGCTGTGTGTGTCACCACTGTTAAGATTTCCCACCAACAAATAGAATAAAGATAATAATGTTGGGCGTTGCATAGAAGTAGTATTGATAATGTACATTTGTCAATCAAAAACAATTTATGGCAATTTGAGAGGGGTTTGGCAAAACGATATTTCTCTTTCCTTTAGTTCCACTTTAATAAAGTGGCTGGGTTCTAATAGCTCATACCTACAATACTTACGACCCATTTGTCATACTGACTGATGAGTATTTTAGTTATTCATTGGCCCAGAATATTTGTGTAGATGGGAATTTTGACCATTACCCTGACTTTACTGATCTACTTACTTGTTCCAGGTCACTAACTCAAAAAGCACTGAATCCAGTATACATATTAGCTGTGTAACTAGCTTCCATCATTAAAATGATACTCGTTTATTGGTTTTACAAACACCAATATTTTTGACTACGTATTTCATTTTATTTATACTTTTGATATTGCTTTGACTTGTTTGAATTGTAGACAAACAGCTACTAAAAAGCAAAGTATTTGTAAATTGTAACCAATCATGCAATTTACACACCTAGGTGAGTGAGCAATTCAGCAATCAGCTTTCTGCTTTAGCAATGCATGTTGCGTTGTGCTTTCTCTACCTCAAGCCTGCTGATTCTACAATGGGCCAGCATCATCACCTAAGTCCAATGAACAGGGCACTGACCTAAAAAGTAGAGCTGATCCAGAAGCAATAATGCTAAACCAGGAAATAACAATATGATCTCATTGACTAATAGAGATGTGTGTATCATGACAGTAGCTGGCCAAATCTACAATTTATTTGGCAGAAAAATGTAGTTGTATTGTAAATGTAATACAGATGCAATCTAATCTTGGATGGTATACTAAAATGTCAATAGCAGGGGCACTGCAGGCACATTTTAGTATCACAGTACATGCATGCCATGTAGTCTACATAATTATATGGAGAACAATATGCCTTTAAATAATCAACTGTTGGTTCTAGCAAAAATGGAATAGACAACACTTTACAGAGCTCCCTGGTCTTGCTAATGAAGAAAGTCATATTCAAATTGCTATGTATTTTAGAATAGCATTTTCCAATTATCTTAAGACACTGGGCCTGATTTATTAAAGCTCTCCAAGGCTAGAGAGGATACACTTTCATCAGTGAAGCTGGGTGATCCAGCAAACCTGGAATGGATTTCTTCAAGGTCATTTGTTATTTGCAAGCAATTTTTTTGAATTCTGGACCAGATCCATTCCAGGTTTGCTTCATCACCCAGCTTTACTGATGAAAGTGTCTCCTCTCCAGCCTTGGAGAGCTTTAATAAATCAGGCCCAGTGTTTCTCAACCAGGGTTCCTCCAAAGGTTGCTAGGGGTTCCTTCAGCAATGAGCTTTTTATGCCTCCCAGGCCAGATACCACTGTCACCAATGATATTTTGGATTATCTGTAAGGGTGAAATTCTTGCTACAGCCCAGCAATGTAAGAGGTATTATTCCTAACAACCACTACACTAATGTACTTTATTCTGTGATTATAGCAATTATAGCAGGGGTTCCCAAAAGTATCTGCACAATATAGTGAACATTGGCTCCATTACAAGCAGGCTCTGGACATGAGTAAGCCTTTGGGATAAATTACAAAAAAAGTAAAGGAAGGCCTGTTTCGCTTAGCAAAGTTGTGTTGGAAAATAATGTAACCGTAAATACGCAATCATGTTTAGGGCAAAAAATTATGTTTTTTTGCTACACATGATATTCAAGAAGATAGATTTTGTTTGTCTTAATTACTTACATTTACTATGGAAAGTAAACAGCCTCCACTGTTTTGGTAAACCAGTCCCACTGACTACTACCTAAATGTCAGGAAGTATTTTATAAGTATTATAAAACTTATATATATTATATGAGTAATATATAACCTATAATATAAGTCATATAACCCAATAAAGTGCCCACTTGTGAGCATTTCATTTAGAAAAGTATTGACATTGTTTATACTCCTAAAGTATATATCATTTTTACAGATTTCTTGTGTACCACAACATTAATGACTTTCATTATGAGTTTAGTGCTTATCGTATTTATTTATAACATAGAAAATATTTTACAAGGTTTCATTAGCAAACAAGTTTTTCTGAAAATATTCTGCATGTTGGCTTTATACATTGTTAAATATTACAAAATATAGTGTATCCACTGGAAATATTAAGAAACAGTCACATTTACATAGCCCATGAAATATTGGCTGTATGTTCCTTGGCTTTCATTCGAAGAACGGCAATACTGGATGACCGCCTTTCAAACTCAGGTTTAGGTTCAAAGGAATGTCCATTTGTAGATCCTGATAATAATGATTCAGTGAAGAAATTGTTAAGTGGCATATGACTGAACTGGTTCTGGTGGTTTGTGAAGCTGGCATATGAAGAATCTGTACGAGAAGAGTGAGAATAAGGGGACATACAAGAAGAAGGCTCTCGAGGCAGCATACAGGACGTCACCACAGATCCTCCAGTTGGATTCCCTGTCCACAAGTTGTTCTGAATCTGTTAAGAAAAATAAATGTAAATTATGATGATGACCTGAACACATTTATGAATATACAACTATAAATTAGGTGATTTGGAATGAACATATCAATATTGTCAAAAAGTCTATATGCATCCCACCATCCCACGAAAAGTAATTGTTAGTGTAGGAATTCACATCTTGGTTTAAAGGTAATGTGAATGATTCAGATTATTTTACCTACAGAGCTTAAAAGTGTATTTTATGTTATGTCACCCAGTTTAATACATTAGATTTCACTTATTAAAGCAGCTAACAAATGTCAGTTGTCAGTCCAACACTCAATGCCAAAAATCATTAATCCAAGAGATGAGAATCCATGAAACTGCATTTTATCTCTTATCTATTCCAAATAATTTTCTTTTTTTTTTTAATTGGTTAATAAGAAAGGGTTCATCAAGTTTGCGTAATATGATAAAAGCTGGATTTCTGTTTAGATGTAGTGAACTGATACATTTAGTACATTCTGCTTACAGCCTATAAAAAGCCTTTCCTGACAAAATGAATGAATGTAATTATGAATGAATGAGCATGTATGAATATATTAATAAGTAATTTTAAGCTGTAGCCGATTTTTTCTAAAGTGCTACTCCTATTCCAAAGGAAGAGTTTTGCTTTTTTATATATCTTTTCACATATGTTTTCATTTATCTATCGTTTTACATATCTGAGAATATATAAAGAATCAAGCTGATGTTTTGCACAGTTACAATTTTTATAATAAGGATTTGCTCTCTGTCTTTTGACAATTACTATCATGGAAAGAACAAAATAAAAAACAGTAATAGCTACAAAAATTTGCATGTAGTCAACAGAATGCTGGAAAATTTTGTGGCTTTAAAAAACAGATAGCTGAGGTGCATAAATGTTCCTTTCATTTTGTAGGAACTTGGTAGCAAAAAGCAGGTAAGATTTGAAGTTAGTCTGTCTGGAAAACCATGTCTGTCCTATTGGCCAGGGATGAATGAAGTACTGTCTATAAATGAAGCTCATCTGGCAACTGTGCAAGTAACAGATCTTTCATCCAACAAGACAAAAAAGTTTCATGTATCCCAGCCAGAAATCAATAATGATGCATAGATGCTATCCAAACTTTGAGGTCCTTTATGTAATCTCCTCCAAAATTCTGTATAATGGAGTTGGTCATTTCTGCCTAATTATGATTCACACAGGTAATATTAATTGCTTATTTCATTCCTCATATAACTATACTATTGATAAACTAGTGCGATCATTTTCAATCACATGAACAACATGTTCATTCCAGTATATATATATATATATATATATATATATATATATATATATATGTAATATTCATTACTTTTATTTACCTGTGGGTAGCTGTCACTCCTGGGCAGAACAGAGATATCATAAGTGGCAGCGAAGTGGCTTTTGGCTTGTTGTATCTGACCATAGCGTTCCCTCTTTCTCCACTTAGCTCTGCGGTTTTGGAACCACACCTGATAAAGATAAATAAAATCTCTCAGACATGTGATAAATGCATTAACCACTAAATTATCGAATCAGTCTATGGCAGCAATGACCTTTCCACAGCTACACCATAAGACAACAGGAATGTTTGCAAAAGTATATTTTCAAGATCTTTCAGATTGCTTGTGAATCTGGCAGCTTTACCCTCACATACACTGTTTAGCCGAATGGCGCCTTGCAAAAATAAAAAAACATTTTAGATTTGTGAAGAATAAATAGCCACGGGCAAAATGGATGAAAAATATTGATGTTTGCTATTCAGTGCATGATAATGCATTGCAATTATGTTTTTAGATTGTAATTTCATTAGGTCAATCTTTTTTGTCCTTATCGGAAGAGCAACCTGTAATTTGTGTGTGTACAGAGCATGTAGCACAATAAAATTAATTTGCTAAGGGACACGGGTTATTCACCTCATGTTGGTAAATAAAGGTAAGTGTTCACTTAGTCATACTAAGTCATGGGCAGAGAAAAGTAATATATAAAACCTCTGAAAAAACATAATAGAGTATTTAAAATTAATAAAGGTTCACCTTAATAACTAATATTATTTTTATTTACTTGTATTTATATAGCACCAACATATTAGGCAGTGCAGTCCATAGTCATAGCACTAAATGTCATTCAGAGGGATTTACAATCTAAAGTCCCTACCATAGTCATATGTCTATAACACAGTCTAAGGCTATCTTTTGGGGGGATGTCATTTAACCTAGCTTGATGTTTTGGGGATGTGGGGGAAAACTAAGTTATTCAGCACCATTGTCGTTAGCACTGGAGCTGTCATTCAAAACCTGGCTTCATTAGTAGTGAGTCACCGCCCTGGAACAAGCATCAAGTTCTAAAAGTCTTAAATTCCTGATTATCTCCAGTGTTCACACACAAAGAATTGTTTAGAGCTCTGGATTCTACGTCGTTTTGTGCGTCGGCCTGGAAAATACAAATAGTCACCTAAAACTGGAAACTATTGAGGCACAGCAGCATGAATGTAAACAGCTAAATATATGAATTTACATTGCTTCAAAATATTCTGACATTGGGATTTAGTTTCACAAGTAACAGAACTGATTTAAGTCAACAGTTGGATTTATATGATGATTATAATACATAATAATACACAGCATCCTGTTTACAGCGAACGCTTGAAGTCTCAAAACTACAACCCCTTATGGTCAAAACAATGTCAGAGCTTTTTTAAATGATGCCATCCATAACAGAAAAAGACTTTGCACCACAATGCATATTTCTGTTCTAGCATATTGTCTTCTTGTGTGATCACTCTGTCCTTCCCACAGTCCTTCTTAATTTTCCAGACCGCATGTAGTCCAATGGAACTAACATCAGCCTTAGTTTTTGTCCCTTTTAAATTTATATCCAGACATGATCACATGAAATATCTAATATGTCTACTCTCATCACAATCTACCTAAATGCAATAGGCTTTAGCATGCCACGAAAAAGAAAAATGTTTTCATTTAAATCATTTTTTTATATATCAAACACTAGCGGGTGGGTGTTTTATATAGTAATATTCTATCAGCCTCTGAACTACAAAAGTAACTTTATTTTTTAACACCCAGCCCATTGCATGTGAAAGTTATTTTCACTACACCTAAGTAAATTATATCCAAGCTGTGTGAATTCGCATAAAACTATTTCCAGCATCCAATAAGAAGAATAAGAAGCCAGTACATTTTTTAAAAAGATGATTAAATGTTTGAATACAGTAAAAATAAGTAGTAAACAACCCCCTAATCCTCCCCAGTAGGCATGAATCCAACACTAAAGTTTGTGATGTAAACAAAATGCAGGAAAATTGAAAACATTTGACATATTTCATTCAAGGTACATTTTATGTTTTTACCCTAAAGGTCCATGATTAATTTATTGCCAGGCCAAAGTAATTGAAAAGTAATTTGTCTTTAATAATTTTAAATTAGCATTTACACATACATGGTTTTCGTGGGTAATATATATAAATATATATTTATATTTACATATACATAATTACAATGTATGTGTAAATGCAAATTTATGCAAAACACGCTTCTTCTGACAAATGCTTTAGCAACGGTTTAATACAAAATATTACAATTTCAGAAAGCAGCAGATTACCTTTGACAAGATTTTTCTAAAGCAGCAATGAATATATAGGGTCAGTAATATCTAAGAAAATATATTGATAGCAAATGGAATTTTTATTAACAAAATGTGAGTTTTTGCAACTTGCTGAGCTACAGAAACTATGATGGTTTTTAATAATATCTTGGCAGTAACAGTGACAGGAAACTTGAGAAATATATTCTATAATGCTGTGAGGCAAATAGAATGTAAAAAAAGACCCACCTTTAATGTCTACAGTGGATTACTAAAGGCAAGAGATGCCAATTTTGGAGCTTTGGGTTTGTTTTAAATATAGATTATTCGATAGAGTTTAATAAAAATACGTCACCTAGAAAATGTCATGTTTATGTATGTATTTCAAGCTCAGTATAGAATTTCCAGACTGCATAGGTACAGAGGAGATATGTATAGATAATATGGCCTTCTCCATATACCAAACTTTTCCATTTGGTGCCTATGTCTGCAGCCCTAAGGGAAGTGTGGCTGGGCTTTGAGGTTGGGCACAGCCACACATAAAAATACATTTAATTTAGAATCAACATTTGTTGACAGTTACCATATATATATATATATATATATATATATATATATATATATACTGATGTGTTCATTAATAACTTAATTTAACTGATTTCTGCACAACCATAAATGTCAACAAGCCCTTAGTCATATAAATGTTAAAACGGACGAACCCTGTACCATTCAACTCTTCATATATACAGTGCAAATTACTGATCCCAAAGTTTATTATTTAAAGAAGAAATCTTTCTGAAATGGGTTACTATGTCTGTAAATAGTAAATGCAAATGAATGTGATTGTGTGATCCATTTTGAGGGACTGACACAAAAATGAATCTGCAGAAATCACTAATTAGTAGTTTAAAATATAATTAGCAGTGGTACATTATTATCTTTCATTTTAAAGCCAGGTACCTATGCAAAAATCTGTATATTAGTTTCCTGGATATGGAGCATTTCTGTGATTGGATACAACAGTGAATGATTCAGCAGGGCAGAGTGAATGTTGTATTGCAGCTGCTGAAAACATGCCCTGTTTCTAAAGTCTCCTCCAAATAACCACTTTACTGCAGTTGTGCATGGCATAAACAAAAGGTAAGACAACCGCTGCATTCATTTAAAGACACAATTCACATTTACGTGGTTATGTTCAGTGCAGTTTGAAACATTGAAATGTAAAAATTGTTTACAATGCTGGCATCTTTAGGACAAGCTTGCCTGAGGATTTATACACAAGTTAGGCAATTAGCATTTAAGAAATGACTGCTATGTAGTGTTCTGTGGCCTTTTGCTGCCTCATTGTCCCTATTTTGATAAAAATGTACATTTATTATTATTAAAATATCAGAAGATATTGATTTTAATTTTATTTTTATAAAGTAACAAGAAGAGAAATAAAGTTAAGAATTCAGCTTTTTATTTTCTGCCAGCACAGCAAATTGAAATGTTCTCTAAACACACAGATTAGGGGAATGTTTATTTCTGCACTACACCACAGAACAACTGCATGTCTGAAATGAATGCAGGTCTTCATTGATTTATTGAGACTTAAAATGAGAATTAAAAACATTCACTCAAAATAAAATATGAATAAAACTTCAGATTAGTTATGCAGTCGTGTGCACAACGAAAATCACTTTTAAGTATATTATCATACACAAAAATTAATGGGACTTTACTGGCACCAATTCAAAAAATCCTAATAATTAATGCGTATGATAATGTTTAACTATATTACGGTATTGGTAGTCGCAGGATAAATGTTTTGTTCATTTAATAAACCAACTTTAAATTCCTTACTAAAAAACACCTTATAATAGTAAAACTTATAGTATGCCAAAATAGTGTAATGAATTCCAAGTAAATGGCATTCCTGCTTATTTGTAAAGGTTGTCATGTGCAGTGTTCTCAAGAAAAGTTCAGGTTTGTATTTTGTCCGATAGGACACATTAAGTGTCCTTTCAATAAGAATGGGCTGCCATAAATGGCCAAAAAATGTGCAGCTATTATACCCTTTAGAAATCAATCTGATTTCAGTTTACTCCAGTGAAGAGATTACTACTGATTGGTTATTACTATAGTTTACAATACATTGCCTTTACTAAATAGCTTTATTTTGTAACGTTTCCAGGATAG
The DNA here is from genome assembly GCF_032062135.1 of Pyxicephalus adspersus. NCBI lineage: Eukaryota > Metazoa > Chordata > Amphibia > Anura > Pyxicephalidae > Pyxicephalus > Pyxicephalus adspersus. Next base: position 81,577,409 of record NC_092859.1, on the reverse strand, counting down.
CATTTATGATTTAGTCATATTAGCAAAGTATCATATGTTTTCTGCTATAACCCCGTTTCAAAGTCCTACTTGACATAGTTAGAGCTGTCATAACCTGCATCACACTAAATAAATAGGAACCAGATTTCTTGCATTTAAAAATCTGTTTTATTAGTATGATGTATTTACTTGTTACAACTATTATTCTAGAAGCATTGCTGTTTAAAGAGTTTGTAGAAAATAATTCAATTAAGTTCAAAGCCCAAACTGAGAAGTCTAATGAAAAATTCTCCCCTTAAGGTACGCATAGCACAGTGTGGTAAAGTGTAATTTCATGTGGGCCATTTTCAGGCTCAGCTCTCATAGCCGCTCTGCACGATCGTTCCCAGCGGAGAGAAGGTCTCTTAGCAAAATCCTACCTTCAAACAGGTTCATAAACAGATTTACTGCTACCAAGAGACAATAAATATGGCACTGGTGAAATATATGCCTAGGAATAAAAGAAAGGAAAATATCGGCTTGGTAAATGTATTCATCATGTCTGTGGGTGGAAAAAATATTTCCTGCACTCTCCCCAGGGGACAGCAAGAACATGCTAGCAGAATTTAGTAATGAGACTCTTTCACTGGGGGGAAGAAAAGACCTTGACAATCTCCTTTAAATGGGTGCCAATTACTACACTGATGTGAAGCAGGAAAAGCAACCAGTGAGATAAATTAGGTTCAGGTTTTTCTTTCCGTGCATGTAGCAGAGGGTACTATTAAACCTAATGATATGGGGTACACGACAAAAGCATTTGTGAACACAGCCTAGCCTGCTACAGGTACTAGCTGTATTAGAGATGACGAGATTCTTATAAAAAGCGAGCTTTTGCAAGTAAAACAGGTATTCTAGATTTAACATGCACAAGGCCTAAGTGCACAGGAAGAACTACCGGTAGTCGTCTTACAAGCCTAAAAGTTGCTAATGCTACTTTTATTTTAGAAAATATGGCCATACAACAGAAGACTACTGATGATTATTAAAATCAGCACATAAAGTTATCTACAGAGGAGCAAATAAGGACAAGGGCTCAGTGCAAAGAGTAGTAACTACTCAAAACAACCAAGTAAAATTAAAGGTCCACTAGCACAAAATATTGCATTCTGGTAATAGTACATAACTAATATTTTTATTCCTTTTTTACATTGCTGTTTGTTTTATTTCTCATTCCTTTTAACATTTACATGCAAGTCAGGCTCTCCAGAAAAAGTTGTGGTTACAGAGGATGGGCCAAACCATATAACACTACCAGCAGTGCTTACAACGGTCAGCTTTAATTCATGTGGGTTAAACCTTTTTAAACTGAAAAAATAAAACATGTTGCTGTAACTGCTGAAAAAGCATTGGCCAAGGTTTGTATTTAATGTATGCATCATTTACTACCCATATTAGTTTTTTAATATTCGCTTTAGTTTCTTTAAACTTTGTTATTTATAGTTTGCCCTAACTGTTGACATTGCGTCATAGTGTCAACACCTAATGCCTTCAAATTTAATTTTATACTGTATTTTTCATAAATATACGTTTACCATAATTTATAATTTACAATAATTTCTTTTAAACTACTTGTTTATATAGTACTAATCTGTAAACAGGATGACATTGCTGCTGTGAAATCTCACTGAAGAAGGAACAGTTTTTAAAGAAATTCACTGTAAGAATTGTAAGGTAAAAAAAAATAAGTTGCTGATGGATTCAGAAAATCAAAAACTGTTTTGCACTGTTTTTTTTGCCTTTAGATAATGTTTTCAGTACATTGGTATAAGCAAGCTGATGGTGTAATTGGTTAATGCACAAAAGGTTGTTGCAGTACTTTGAGAGGGTAAAAAAGCTAGCTTTGTTCAGTTGTCACCAAAACTATCTGCAATCCGTCAAGAAAAAATCCAAAAATGATATGCCACTTCCAGTTTCCAATGTGTCCCAAATACGGTGCTACATTTTCCTTTCTGTGGACATTCAGACATTGTTCATAGATACTGGTGTACAAAAAATAAGTCTGATGGCGAAGTGAAGATATCTTACTTGTCCATCAGTAATGTACTCCATAAACAGATACAGTCCCGGACAGTCAGTCATCCAAAAGATGGATTATGGAACTAAATACAGGTTATCTATCGTCACTCTTCTAAAGTTAAACTGGCCATACATGTTGCATATTTTAGTTAATTTCCACCACTGAGAATATCACATATGATCTTAAGTAACTGCCAGAAATGTATTATTCTATCTCCCTAAAATCTGATCAAAATATGAATGTTTTGCCAAAACTATGCAATAAATTGTCAACTTAAACATAATTTATTAAAAAAAAATGGCTAACTTTATTAAAAGTGTTAATTTTTTTTCAAGATTCAACTAGAGAAATTGAGATCTCATCTCCTTGCGCTCAGTTCAAGTCATTTTTTGTCATTTACTGCTTTGAAAATTAAATGAAATCAAAAGTTTGATTGATCTATCAATTGTGCCACATGTATTCCCAGCTTAACAGCATCACAGGCAAAGAGACTTTAAAACTTTTTGTAGAGTCAGCTACAAACAAAAACATTTCATCTTTATAAAGTTACTGACAAGCTAAATCACAAGATGGACACACAAATAAGTGAAATCTCGCCACTCAACCCACCATCAACCACCCAAAGCTAAAATCAATGAGCCTTTAATACATGACAACAAAAGGCTACAGCTGCCCATTTCTTATTAAGAGCACACCCGTATCCAAGCATGATCGTCTCCAGCAGTTAGTGAACCACAAGTATCAATATGTGTTCTTAATAGATAGCACCCTTGGTTACCCTGCTTTTCTCTTTCCAGTACATGTAAGCAGTGCATTTGCTGACACTATGTTACCCCAGTTTAACACAAAGACATTCCTTTGAGATGACTGAACAATTCCAGAATCTATAATATGAAAACACACTACATCATCAATCTATTGCATCTAAAAATACATTCCACATGTGGGATTCTCTGCTGAGAATACATAGAAAGCCATTTCAAGCCCTACAGCTTTGTACTGGAAGACTTCTGTACTGGTCCTGCTGCAGATTTTCAAACTGCAAAATACAATAAATGGAACATAAAACAGTGCCCTATGTAGTGTGTGCTGTGTGGACAGGACCATGCCAGCACCGCGCTCTGACGTCAATCAAATGGCTTCCACTGTAGGTATGTCATTGAAACACACACCCAGCAAAAACTCCTAACAATAAAGAGGTGAACACACTGCATATTCTGAGAGTTAATACCCCTACTTAAGGTTTATGTAAAATCACTTCTTATTTTAAATGTTTACAAGTATAATTAAACCCACATTTTCATGAAAACTAAGCTGACCATAAAAAGTGTCAATGAAAGGAGTTGGGAAACACATACACTGCCAGAGGTGCTTTAATAGTTGCAGCAACAGTTTATTAGGATATAAAACCGTGTGAATATTAGGTGTCCATTAGACGCAACCTCACCTTCCCTCCATGTAGTTATATAGTTTGTTTGTAAATAGAAAAGAAACTAAATCAATTAGGAAATTAAAATAAAACTTAATTAATTATATGAACATGAATAGTTTGATTACATAACCTATACAGTAAATTATTATTATTATTATTA
>NC_092859.1:81523572-81573017 GCF_032062135.1 Pyxicephalus adspersus | reverse complement strand
GATTACAATGCATAAGGAGGTAGAAGAAAATAATTTTATTTTTTACTAAATAGCCGAGAAGCAGTGCCTCGCCCTTAGCACAGATCAATGTGGAAATGTATCAATTAGACCAGTCTAATTAAAGAATTATTTCTCTTTGATACAAACAAAAATCTTATCAACATCTTATCAGCAAATGATACAAAAATATCACATTGAACTTTACTACAGAGTCACTGCTACATTTTCTATTTTTATTCCCTTTTCTATTTTTTTTCGGTAATTTACCTGCTTAATAGGACTTATTTATTACATCATGGGGAAAATAATAACAAAGCATTATAATATTTCAAAAGAATAAAGATTTCTGTTTTTCTGGTACAGCACTGTATTTATAAATAACTAGTAAAACGCCTTAAAACTCTGTTTTTTGTGTTTTTAAAGTATGATTAAAATAGACATCTGTGTATACTTCAGTTCTAGCAGTTTTTTACAGTTGTGAACAGTTTATTGAAATGTCACATGGTAATTTTATAAGAAGTATTAAAGCTGGTCTCTGTGCAGTTCTGGTATAGGATTGAATATATAAAAATAAATACTAAAAAAAAATAAAACATTTAATATTTACAGGAGCAAATCAGACGTCTGTGCATTTCTAATTTAGAGCTATACAGTTATATAAAATACTGAAAAAGTTTTAAAAAATACTCTAATTTCATATGAAGAAATAAAGCAAAATTCTGTACAGTTCTAATATAGCACTATGTTTTTAAATGAACACTGAAATGTCACCAAAATCAGATTTTTATATGAAGGATTAAAGCAGAATTTTGTTCAGGTCTAATATAGGACTTGGTATTTATAAATAAATATTAAAATGTCACAACACTGATTTTCATGAAAAATTAAACTTTGGTGTAGTTTTGATGTGGGGATATTTATTTATATTAAAAATACTGAAATTTGGAAAAGCATGTGAAAGAAAAGCAGACTTCTGTACAGTTCTAATATAAGACTTTATATTTATAAAAAAAAAAGAAATAGTACAATCTGTTTTTTTACAAGAATGAAACAGATTTCTGTGCAGTTCTGCTATAGATTTTTCTTTAAATATTAGAAAAATCCTACAAAACTCTGATTTTGATGTGAAGGATTAAAGCAGACTTCTGTGCAGTTCTGGTATAGGACTTTGTGACTGGGGAGCAATAAATTTCAATAGTAAAGAACTGCTAGAGTCAAACAAGCTGCTTGTCTTTAGCATTACCCTCAGTTCTCTGTTTTATCTTTAATGGTCATTATTTTCAAGGCAAATGGGGAACGAACTCTAACCACATGTTCCACCTCATGGCCTTTAATATCAAATTAAAACCAGGAAAACGTCGTCAGCGAAATCCCCATTACAGCGAGCTGCTGCCTATTGCAGTGATGGGAGATTAGAGAAGTGTCATGTTTATGGCTTGGTATTAATGTGGATGCCTTGTCAGCCCCAGCACTAGCCCTGACTATATCCCTGCTTCCTTCTATTACCCCTGCCAGCTTCATGCAGGCATACATAATAATGGACATCATATGTATATAACTGCATGGACAAAAATTGGACAATCTTCATAGAACAGCATGGGCACCATACATAGGGAAACATGGACACCATACAAAGTGCAACATGGACACCATACATAGTGCAACACAGACATCCTACATTGAACAGCATGGACACCATACATAGGGAAACATGGGCATCCTACATAGAACAGCATGGACATCATACATAGTGCAACACAAACATTCTACATAGAACTACAAATATACATATACTGTAAATATATATATACATAAATAATAAAAGGAGTAAAGGAATGAGCTTCACCCAATATTCTGTAAAAATATCCTCTCCAATAATCTAAAGATGCGCAAATTCCTGTTAAAAAAATTATTTTCAAACATTGTTATAAACATTCCTATATCCTGCCAGAAAATCCTGTATTTTGCAGAAAATGGCTCAATATAAATGTTTGTAAGTAATAAACACAAAGTTATAATATACAAGTATAGGCAGTCACATCGGGCTGTACATTCCATTTCTCTCTAGGAAAATAAAGATCGTTGTATAATAATTAGTATCCTATTATTTGTAATAATAATGATAGTTTTGGTTATGATAGTAAAATAGTAGTAAATGATCCATCCTTTATTACATTTTTGTAATATAGATGAATGTAGAAAACACAGCAGGCAGATAAAGAATACATAAATGTGTTGATTATACGCAGACTCTCTGTACATTCTTTTTCTCGGAACAAAGAAGTTCTATTGTATTATCATTACTGTTACAATGAGTATTGGTATAATAAAACAACTACTAATGCCTGTGCTTGTCTCCCCTCCCCCCTGCCCCATACACAGACCCCCTTGTCCTGAGTGTCAGGGCCCGACTCACCTGTACTCTGGCCTCTGTGAGCTCTGTCCTGAGGGCTAGTTGCTCCCTGACATAGACATCTGGATAATGGGTCTTCTGGAAGACTTTCTCCAGTTCTTCCAGCTGCAGGCTGGTGAAGGTGGTGCGGTGCCTCCTCTTCTTGCTGCTGGACACATTGCTGTCACATTTGTCTGCCAGTTCCTCCAGCTCTCCCTTGTCCTGCATTCCTTTCACTGGAGACACCCGAAGGCTGCAGCAAGTTTCCAGGGGTCTGCTGAGCTCTGTGTGAAGAGGCTGTCCCTCCACTTTGGTGATGCCATAGTTCACTGAGGAAAGAAAATGTAGTCTGATCTCAGTAAGAAGACTTTCACAATGCAGCTAACCACAAACATCTGGGACAGTACATACACAGTGCAGAAATGTGCCATGCCTTGGATCACATTGGAGATCATTCTTCACCTTGTTGGGAATACCCTTCAGGGCTGATTTGTAGAAATTAGAGCACTTACCAATGGCTAGGAAATGAGATTTCTCTTTGGAATGAGACCTCTTCCACTGGCTCCAATTGTCTACTCTAAAACAAATTTGGATGCCGCTAAATCAGAGTTGTCTTATTTTAGATTATTTAGATGAACTAAAAAAATATAGAAAGTACATTCTAGTGCATTCTATATATAATAAGCTAAGACTACCTGTTGGGCTTTGATTGTAATCCTAGAGATGTAACTTGTACATTACATGTTGTACTGTGTGACATACATGTGGTCATTGCATCTTATTGACCAGTTGTTGTAGTATTTGATTTGCTTTTTAGATTTATTTTATAGGAATTATATTTTATATTATATATTATGGAATTATATATTATATGAATTATTTGCAGGTGCCATAATCTGGTAAATGTGTTGTCGTGTATTGCATTGCTCCCTTGTAGGACAGATAAGACCCCAGTATAGTGTGTGTGGTGCATGTAGACAGAGGTGCCTGTTGATGGGTTTCAGGAGGATATGAAACAATAACAAGGCAAGCAGTCACGGTTCTGAACTGTTATGTCAGGTCACAGGATAACTGATCCAGCATGTTACAAAACATGAAAGATCTCTTGTAGCCTGGGAGAAAATACTCAGTGGTAGAGCAGCCACATACATCAATGCAAGGCAACCTGGGGCTGTACAGCTGTGGTGGAACTAGAAGTCCCAGCCAGCAATGCCACAGAACAGAGAATTCTATGGAGAGCAAAGGCACAGCTGCTTAATAACCAGGGCACACAAAGGAGGGATGACTGTCCCTAAAACACAACTCAACATAAGCTGGAATACCATATAAAGGAACAATGGAAGTCTCATCTAACTCTGCTTATTGCACCATGAAACAAAGAATGTCCCCTTAATTCAATGATTGATAAAAAAATATTTAGACCTGGTTATTTTTGAACATTCAATCATGAGCAGGAAAAAAGTAAAAAAAAAAACTTGTGCCAGTATGTGTTTGGATGAGTGTCATGAACACAGCTTTCACATAGTAATCTAAATGATTGAACACTTTGCAAGATGAAAATTAAATTTAAAATAAGATTGTATCTATTACTCAAGCAAAATAATCACAATAAGTTATGTAAAATATAGGGTGCATGATAGAAGGAAGCAGAGATGAGCCACTAAATGCAAGTAATATACACAACTAATGCAGCTGATATGGTAAGTGAACTTTGGGTACATAGAAGAGACAAAACACGAAATCAAAAGTCTGAAGATCTAATAATGAATAGAAAATTTAGGGAGCTCTGTCTCAGAGAAATGGAAGTGAGCTCATGCAAATAGAGTGAGCGTTTCAGTTGGATATATTTACTCAGGTCCCACATTGTATCCTATGTACATGTAATGTTATTATATAAGACAAAAATAAAATACTAAATAGTATAAACAAATACTTCAATACTAAAACATAATTATTTAAATTACACAAATATTCCCTAACAATTGTTGTATGCTTGGTTTCCTATCACAGTATATGTAACAAATATATATGCAATAATAATAATATTAAAATAAAACAAAATCCATATACAGCATATATATGAAGATATAGGGAGAATGAGAGGGATAGAGAATCCAGATCCGCTTAATGTGTGTGTATATATATATATATATATATACATATATGTGTAAAAATCAATTAGCTTTAGGATTATACGACTTTTCCTTGTTCCAATGACAGAGTAAAATAGGAAATAATAAAATGCTGTAATATAGTAGTTTTAGTATATAGTAATAGTATTATAAATCTGGAGGTGATTAACCCTTAGCTGCCTGGTTGGGTAGGTGACCCCCTTACCATTGCTGTCCTGGCATGGAGAGCTCCTGTCTATCCGGACATGGTGTTCATTCCTCTGGATGGCATTGAAGGTCTGTACAGCACATTTATTGGCTGCGTTCTTGCTGTAAAATGGCTCATTGTCTAAGTTTTCCATGACATGCTCCAATGGGCCCCCAGCTCCCATGTAAAAGTCGCTGTTTTTACCAGGCTGGCTCTTCAGGGCAAACTTCTCACTGAGAAAATCCATAATCATGAAGGCTGCTTGTGTAGGGATCCTGTAAGGATTGTGTAGGGATTGTGTAGGGATCCTGTGGTGTCAGAGCTGTGCTGCTGAGCTGGTTTAATTGATGCCTAGGAGGGGGAGCACAGGGTGCTTTATAGCAGCAGCACTGCAGGGGCTCCACAGCTACCTCCCATCACTAATGAATATGGAAAGATACACAGGCTCCACCCAGACCCCCCCAATGTCCAGCCAAACAAGGGGATGATTCAGGGCAACCCCCTCCACCATCACCCCAGGCACCACCATCTACCAAAAGCTAGCCAGGAAAAAAAAAGAAGGAAACGTCTTTATTACCGAAATCCCAGCTCTGACATCAAGCAACCCATTACAGGGTATCTACTACTTATGTGATCAAATCACCAGGTGAAGCTTTTCATTTATTTCTAATTTTTATATGTAGTGTGCTATTTGTTCTATTACTTTATCATTTGCCTAGAAGGGTTTTTGGTCAGCCATGCACTATATATATATATATATATTCGTTCCCAATATTTATTGTAAAGACTAAAAATGCCTGTAGTTGGTGTCACTTTGCAGTCTGTAACTTTAATCTATATTATTTAATTTTTATATTTAATCTATATTATTACCCATATTTGGGTTGTTAAGGGGTGTACCTGAAATATGTAAAGAAATAATGTATGGGGAATATGTGTATCTGAAGCTGCTATGTATACATTTATAACTAGGACTGGTTGCTTATGCATCATGCTGTACATCTATCTATTCTGTCATTCTACCTGTGAAGAAGCAAATGCATAGCAAATTAATATTAAAAGGAAGGGAAGGTGGAGGTCTTCTTTAAAAATCGAATTGTGTGTTTTTTATTTCAGTTTTAATCATTAGTACTGTTTTCATATTCAACTTCTTCTTGTTACATTCCAATACAGTCCAGTCCTCAGATTTACCCCTAATATAAGGTATGATGTCAATAGCATGACACCTATTGTCCTGGTGTGAATCACTTACCCCTTTCTTTCTTGTTTTCTTTCTTTTTTATTTTTTTTATTTATTTATTTAGTTATTAGACCTTGATACATTTCTACAACACGAAATAGGCTGTATAGAGAATATATTTAAAAAATGTTTCCTTTTGATATTAATAACCACTACAATTCTAGCTGAATATAAATATGTAATAGCCAGTCAAAGGTAGATAGAGGCAGCAAAGAACATCGCCACAGCCTTTGCAGCCATCCTCACACAGATCCCATCATATAACATAATAATATATAGGTTATGTGGATGAGGATATTTATTTACTAAAATGGTTCACATTTATTTCATCACTCAACAACAAAGAATTCGCAAAAAGTAAAGCGCAATATACCAGATCAGACAATTGGACATTTGAATTTGTTCTAAAATAGAAATGAGCGAGGTATAAATGAAATGAAGCAGATTTTGCCATAATAAATGTGAAGTCTGATCATCAGAAAATAATATAATATTGGCTCATTCACATTACAATATCAGCCAGTAAAGTAAGTCAGGCAGCCAGGAATATGATCACTGGTAAATTATGCAGGTTATGTGCTCATGATTTTGTAAATTCAATGTTTTCATTTATTCCTAAAAGCATAAAAGGTTAAATATTTGTGGATAAATGGACAGCATGTGCACGAGACTAACTTATTAACGTGCGATAATGATAAGGAACCTTATGATAATTTTTTTTAAAATGCATTTGTTTTAAAACTTGATGATTTGGAATTAACACTGCAAATTTTAGCGTGTTCATATTTTATTATAACAAAGTGCAAGACGATCGAAGAAAAATATGTAAGTAACTGTCCTTATCCTAAATATAAATGTTCATATATTGTTATATTTTTCATATGTTCCCTGGTATTTTATAATTGATTTGCAGATATGTTCTACATTATAGATATATATTTATATACGATATTTCGTAGCTGTAGGGTACTTTTGAAATATTACTGTTATTAATGAAATAATTCTGGCTGTTCAGGTTTGATTGTTTGCACTTTGAATTTACCAAATATCACTTTTACTATGTAAGGCACACAATGGTAAGCATTGGTTTTCCAGTAATAATGGAGCTATTTTCTAAAAGTCCCCGATGTCTCATATTATTATCTGATAAAATATTACGATGTAATCTGTCACTAGCTAGGCTTGTTAAGGAGTAATTTGCTCTGTAAATAAGGAACAGGTAAAATGCATTGTAGTCATTTGCCCTAATTACAACCACACAGTCCCAGTTGCTGCAGCCATTTATCTGGAGCCATTTCATCTTGCTGTCACCATTGTGTAGATAGGACTTTCACTTTTCAAAGTTTTGTTGTTGTGTGTGTTTTATCCTAAAAGAACCTTCACATGCAGAAGTGACACAAAACAGTGCTAGACCTCTATTATCAGACCCAGGGGCAACACTACAAAGCAGAGAGCCTCCTTGGGATTTTCATTAGACAGCATTTGTCCTGTGATGTATTATCAGACTCAAGAGTAAATGTCCTACAATCTGAAGAGTGGCATCCTTGGACTTCTATTAGACAGTCGTTGTTCTGCACTGATGTACAATAATAACCCAGGGAGGAATCCTCTACAATCAATGCAGCAGTGGTCCTCAGCATCATTGACTTCCATTGGACTGTCACTGTTCTGTGTTATGTTATCAGATCCAGGGGTAGATTTAATACACTAAATAAAGTAATGACACAGAGCCATTGTCCTGTTTTATGATATCAGGGATATATGAAGAAAACAATGGCACACAGCATCCTTGGGCTTCTATTATACAGTCCCTGTCCTACATTATATTATTAGCCCCAGGGGCAGATGATGATCACCCTTGTGTTTCTGTTAGACAGTCCATGTCTTGTGTTATATTAGAGGACCCAGGGGTAGATGATGACTTTGTATAATTCAGGGAGCAGAGATACAGAACATCATTTGGGTTTCCATGATACAATCCCTGTCCTGTGTTCTATTATCACTGCTGTGTGCATAGTTAGGACTATCCAAAATGGGAATTATACAAGAGCTGAGCTTTCTATATTATCCCCCTACCATCTCTCCATAACATATATTTGGATAGGACTAATTGTGCTCAAAACCTTCAACCTGGTGCTTTAGAGGACAACCTTATCACATGGTTCTTTCCTAAGATCCATACTTTGATATAGTCTCCTCCTGTATCACTAGTGGTCTGTATTAGTCTGTCATTTGCAACCCCTATTTAATGTACGGCGCTACGTAATATGTTGGCGCTATATAAATCCTGTTTATTATTAATATTAATAAAAACAACAATAGGAGGACCCAGTGATTGATGTACTAAAGAAATACAGGCTGTGCAATTAGCACAAATCCTGTGTAATTACTTCTGTGGAGCATAGTGTACTATAGATAAGCTAGAGAAACATTCCCTAAAAATTACCAACACCTTCTGGACAGCTAGGTGCATACTGCGAACTATTTGTATAGAAGGTAGATTTTTTTGTGTATATATATATATATATATATATATATACATTTAAAATATTATGAAACACATGAAAAATAGGTAGATAGAAAGATACAGATATAAATTGGAGACAGTGCGTAAATGGATAGATAGCTGATACTGGACAATCCAGAGACATAAGCGCAGAGAATAAAGGCACATTGGATATAATTATTACACACAGTTCACCAAATTATCTCTATATAATTTATTACATTTGCATTGGGGAATAGTTGTCTTTTCTGCTGTTTGGTGAATGAGAGATTTATACTGTAGATCGGGTACTTACTATTTCTACCAGGTAAACCCCATCTAATTTACAGGTTATTTCGGTTGATCTTCCATTGTCTCCATTTTTCCTGAACAGGGTGCCAGCAGAAGGTGCTCATTGGCTTAACCAATATCCAGCTCCAGTTTCATCCACACTGTTTTTGCTGTGCTCTTGGAAAAACAACACATTTTAAGCTTTCCATGCAAATATTGATGTTGGCAAACAAGATAAATCCCCAGATCCGTGGCCCTGAACAGTGCTGTTACTGTGAAAGGGTCTGGCAGAATAATCTGTGTCTCTATAGTCCCTATGCAGGCTGCGATTGCCATAGAGGTATTATTTGGGAGCTGCTCCTGGGTAGGGGACTCCACTGACTGCTCACCACATTATTAAAACATTCATCTCACCGAGAAGCACTCATTTTCTGCCTACTTAAACTCCACATGTGTTCATTGATGGCAAAATACATTACACTGAATTATGTATGAAATATTAGTGTTATGGGACAATGCACAGCCAATCCAGGACTATGTGAAGAAGAAGAAGTCTCCTTTAACAAAGGCACAGCCCAAAAGTTTTTTTTTTTTTTTACCATCGATTGTATAAAATAGAACTGTCACCATTTAGCAATCCGACTTTTAGCTACCATGTAAATGCCGAATTAACAGATTCAAGGTAAATAATGATATACACACTACTATTACTGTTAGCCATTTATCTGTGTCTGGAACAATAAATAGAGTCCTGGAAACTTTCCTATTGCACCAGTCATTGTTAATAGGACAGAACTGACTACAATTGGCACAACTCTAACAAATCAATTTAGCTGGAGTGATGGAACCGACTAGGAAAATGAAAAACATCATCGTGTCCAATCTCAATATAATTCATGTGTTTATGATCATTTCATCGTGCAAATACAGCAATATTGGTCAAATACAGCAATATTGGTCAAATACAGCAATATTGGTTAATGGCTTTGCGCCCACCATGGACCCCCATTGTTGTATGTGGAGTAACAATTGTTTATTTGCTTGCGATTCTCATTGTGACTGTATTAATTTGTAATGTACTGCCATATATATATATATATATATATAAATATATTACATCCAGAATCCCTATGCATGCTTTTAATTTGCAGCAAATTATTGTATTTTTTACCATTTCCCTCGTAAATTGTTTGAATATATATATATATATATATATATATATTAATTTATATAAATTTTATATACAATACATGCCTACATTTCCAGAAAATATATGCACGTGAAAGGGACATAGTAGTAGACATTATTACAACCGTTTCTTTGGTTTTATGTATTTGAAATTCGAAATGTGTTCGAAATGTTCGTCACAAATGCACGAATATATATTCTATACATTCTATACATATTCTATATACATTCTATACATTTAATATGTAATACACAGACACACATATATTACATAATACATGTAATAGAATGGAAAATAGCTGTGGATAAAATATAGATATGTAGGCATTAGCTAATAGATACAGGTACATGATAAAGAAAGAGGGATATCATTTTTTTTTTGTTATATTTTGTACATATAATTTAAATATAAGGTTGATATAATTCCTCGTCTACCTTAATTCTTTTTACCTATTTATACCTCTCTGTCTCACTCTGTGTGTGTGTGTGTATATATATATATATATATATATATTACTATTATTATTAGTCGAGTATGGCTTTTATAATACAAATTAAAAGTTGTGAATCAAAGTCTGAATTTTGAGAAAAGAAGATTTCAATATTAATATATGAAATACTAAAATAAAGTATACTTAATTCGGTTTCATTCCTATAAGAGTATTTCTTGAACATCAGAATCTTGCGGAGTTATTGCACAAGTAGGTGCGGTGCACAGAACATTTATGTGAATTATACCTGTAAATGGTTTTATGTTTGACAAATGTAGAATATGACCAGCAATTTACAAAGGAAATGGTAAAAAATAAAATCATTTGCTGCAAACTGAAGGCATGCATAGGGATACTAGATATACCTTCTGATTTTATAGTATAGGATATACTAAGGGGCAGAGAATGTTCACTTCTCCCGGTAATGCATATTTCCTTTCTTGAATATAATGAAGCAAAATCCAATCCCAGTAAAAAGTTTATGAAAATTGTTTTCTCTAATTTACGAAGTTACCATTTATTTTGCTAAGTGCATTGTCTTCTCCTTTAATAAACTGACCCCATGTTATTCCACAGTAGTTTGATGCAGAAAATGTGCCCAGCTAACAAAACAATCCATATCAGCGCTCTTTAGGGGTAATATATGAAGTGACATATTGTGAAGTTGCTAACTAGTAATCTCTTTGTTATGTAGGAGAGTTCTGTTCAGAAGACAGATAGAAGGTCAATGAGTGGCAGCATCTGGCCAGTATCAGAGCATCCAAGAGCTGACTCCATTACTTCAACTATCCTATCAATGATTATTTTGCATTTTTTACATGCTGGTTTGTAAAATAAACCAACATTCTGTAGTGTTTTATTAGGACATCTCAGGAGAGGTTTACAACTGTGAAGATTACTATGGAGGTGTGGTGAAGATTATATAGATACACTATTATTATAACAGGAAATCTGCTGAACAAAACTGAACTATTCTTTTCTTTTATATATTTCCTTTTTTAATGTATAATTGTCTTTACTTTGAAATCAACTTTGATGGTCTAATTTTTAAATGCACGAAATATAAAACAATAATAACATGTAGCAATCATTCTTTTTATTGAATGTGCCTATTGTAGTTTGTTTGCTTTGTCCTGATTTATCTGTGTATGTCTTTACTAAATATGAAAATGTTGTACCCTAGCCTGTATATAAACAAAAGAAAAGGTCAATGAACTGGATGAATCAAACATGACTTTGTATAACAGACATATAATATATACACTGCAAGGAATGATATAAGCAGGCAATGAGGTGCATATGTATTTTACCACTTGTTTATCTGAAAGAGATTAGTGTCATGCTATTATATTTTTCAAAATGTAATATGCGTTTTTTCATTGTAGGGAATATTGTTGACAATAAAAGGAATTTATTAAATTGAACTCTAGCATTTGCAAGGATTTAATTAAAAAAACGACTATGCTTTTATAAATATACCTACCATCTCTGCAACAGGAGAGGGTATCATTTGCACCCTATATCTGATTCCTCTGGAACTGTTATAGCTTGCAGTACATTATGTTTGCTAAATTAATCAGGGTTCCTGCTTGATAATTTAGTTTTAAAAAGATAAGAGACCACTATTCACTTTAGTCTCAATGCAATACCTATTTACCCTTTAGTCTCAATGCAATACCTATCATCTTTGCTTTACCCCCAACTTTAACATAGGCAAAGACCCTAACTGAATGAAACTAATTGCCATAAAAATAACTTGTTTTCACCCTTTTTTATCCTTTGTTGCAACTCAGTACTGTTAATCTTCTGCAGTTGATTGCACCCAATTTCCACTTACCTTCTTGTACGCCAGTGATGGCTACATGTCATGTCTAATGGCAGCTTCCTAATGGTGACAACAGTTAGTTTCCACTGGAAGCCTGTGTGACAATGCAGGATCACATTTCGAATCCAAAGAGTTGTCACTTCTAACAGGACATGCCTGAACACCAGGTGTTATTTTCATAAAAATACACCTCAGAAAGATTCATACTATCAAAGCCAAAAGCCACCATTGTGACACTGGCAAAGAAAAAAAAACACAAAAAGATCTTCAAGGTACCAAATAATCAGAGAAAAAAAACCCTGCATTAAAATCTAGGTATGGATAAATAAATTGAGCTGATCAAATGCATTACATCATTGTAAGCCACTAACCACTAGGATCAAATGTAAGATTTACTATGTTAATGTGATTGTAAAACTCATTTTCAATCACTTTTGAAATTGCAGTTTTCTTTTTTTAATAATAAGATCTGGTGATGCCACCATGAAGGTCTTTGTTCATGCACATCTGGTTATAGTGTCTCCTAATCTTGCTCCTGCATTTGCACCCAGGCTTTAGTGGAGCAGGGGGGCATTTCAACATAACATTACACAAGAAGAGTTCTCTGTTGATTCCATCAGAAAATTGTGGCTACAAAATACTTACCAGTGTAACCAGTGCAAACAGACAACATGTTGCTGAAAAGGGCTGAAGGAGATCAGCAACAGTGACCATCAAAGGATGAAAATAAGTGGAACTCAAGCCAAAAGTTTTAGTATTAGAGAAAAAGTAAAGAACTTTGTGTCTTTCAGGTTTTGGTTGACAAGTTTTCCTGAGAGTGAAAGAAAATCATGTAAGAATACCTCTTTTTAGTGAATCTGGAGAGATACTAGAACTTCTACCAACTTTTGTGCTGCTGAGAATATCTAATTCCCTGTTCCAGTGTCAGCATTCATCAGAACAAGAAGAGAGGGCAACCTGTGATAAAAACCTGTGAGAGGTTCCATTCTATCCCTACCACTGACAAAACTAAAAGAAAAATGTTTTTAATGGAATAAGGATTTATTGGAGGATTTCTGATTTTAAAGAACCACATTTTGTCTTCTGTGACTGTCCTGCTTACCGTTTTGATCAGCACAAAGTATTTTTGAGAAGGTTATATTAAAATATTTTTCCACTTTCAGCAAATATATATAAGTAGCATATAGTATTATTTGTATATAAAAGGTATATCTTTAGAAATAATATACAATGTTAATATTACTATTACTAGATACTATTGTATCTATAGGTCTCATTCCTGAAGAAGTGGACATTTGATCCGTGGAACGCGTCGAAACCTATGTTTATGAGACAATGTACATGTTGTATTGTGATTTATTAGGTTTTAAATTATATTGTATTAGCATGTTAAGGATTGATCTATATCACTTTTAATAAAAAGAAAGAAATAAAAGTTATAAGTGATTTAGTGCATAAAACATCTCCTATTGTTTTCTTTGGTTCTTTTGTGATATAAATGTTTAGCTGGGATGTGGCACATCTAATGGATGGTGAAATTAGTTATGAGCTAGACATTATTAATATATTAGATATAATTATAAAGATTATATATTATTTACCTAAATATGAACACATTTAGGCATGTCATTTAAAAAGCAATGGCTCATATAAACAAGAACATGCATATGGAATTTTTACTCACATTGTTTTTAGATACAGTTATTAAAAAGAAGGGAAGAAGGATGCGTGGCTTCAATATAGTCTAGTTGACATGCAACCCCTGATGTTGTAATGACCACATGCTATTCATCAAAGAGCCTTAGATACTATCGTAAGATCAATATCAGAGATGTATCATATGTACTGTCATGCTATATGCAACCCATTTTCACATATGCTCTCCTTACAGCTACATGTAGTCATGTTTTCCCTCCCAGCTATTTCACATATTTTCTCTACCATCCATATTCCTTCAAAAGGACCTAGTTTTATTATTGTTGGCAATGAAAAAAAAGACAGAAAACTTAAAATGATTGGTGAGAAATTAAGCATTGATGAGCTATGCTACAATTACAAATAATATACCAAACAACATCATAATGAAAGAATATTTTTGGGATTTTTTTGGTTTTAAATCTTATCTCTAAAGTAAACAAAATGAAACAAAGTAGAAGCATCTTAGAACATGACTCATTCTGTCATAAATTACAAAAATAAAGAGATTGTTCTTCACTTTGGAACATTGATCAGTTTCATGAAAACCAAGGCCTCTAGGTCAACTGTACATCTAGATGTCTCTTATTGAGTAGGCAAAATAGGGAACACATAACAAGAGTTTTTTTTTTAAAGTGGATGAAAAGAAACCAAAAAGTCCCAGCTGAAGCAGTGCAAAGAACAGAAGAGCTGTAAAGCGCACCAATGCTGAGACTTTGGACAAAAACTATTTACATATTAATAATGCAGTAAAACTTGGTAAACCTGTTAACCTTTCTTTGCCATTTTTCTTTATTGGTACTTATATTGATAATAAAATACAAAACAAAAGAGGGTCTGTCTCCTGATAAAAGTTATCATATAGGGAAAAGGCAGGGGGGTGTCCCAAAAAGGCAAAAAGGCCAATAGGGGCTAGAATGATGTCTGAGAGAAGGCAGAATATATATATATATATATATATATATATATACATTTATACCAAGTATAAAAAAAAAGAATAATACAAAAGAATAAATGAATACATGAAATACCATCTACACACAAGTATTTTGCTTTTTATATTGAAGTAAGATCCTATGATCCCACAGTGATGCTTGGTAATCATTTTTATTAGTTTTATACTGAGGGTTGTGGTTGGTGATTAGTTGCTCAGGATTTAGTGTCAGCATTGACGCTCGCTTCTGATTAAACCATATGTGGAGGTGAATCATGAGTTTAAATTTCAGCTTTAGCTACACAGCCCTGTAAACAAAAGTTTTTTCCCCAACATAATAGCCATTGGGTGACTGTGCAAAGAAACCTAAAGTCAAACGAGAGTTCAAAATGTTATTATGCTTATATATTTACCATTGACTTGACTAAAACATTTTTAAATACATTTTAAATGTTTGGCCATAATAATCAAGAAAACACCAAACGTTCTCTTTAATATGGCCACTGAAAAATGTGCAGGTAAATGAATTTACATTTAGCATATATAAACCTAGTTTAACAATTTGTGTAAAACAGAAAAAAAAAATAAAGTACTGGTTACCTTTTTATTTGTAACATCCGTTATTTACTAACGTTTACACTAAATGATGATATGTAAATGCTTATTATGTACAAAGGTATAAAATAATCTCATGGCGTCACCTCTAAGAGGCATGCTAAAAAGAATTTTTCTTGATAAATGTGTCTCAGTGTGTGCTAGCTGTATTAGCAAAAATGCAACTTGGCAGGAAGCAGATGGTGTGCTTAAAGTAAGAGTAGGCTTTGTTAGTCAAGGGAAAAAAGGTTTTCTGTCCAGCACCGGCCTTAGAGATCTCAAAAAAGAGTACGTCAATTTAAAGCTGTCCACAAAATGAAAAATGTGTAAATAGTTTGAACAAACATGGAAGTAAATGTTTCAAATGTTTATTCCGATCTTACAATTCATTCGCTTTGCCAAGAAAAACCTTAAAGTTTCTAAATATCACTGTGTATTTGGACACAAATAGCAGTACACAATGTTCATTAAAAAGCAGAATTGTTTTTACAGAGAGAAACTAAGGAGAAAAAGACATTAATGTGCAGATGTCAGAACCCGACAATAAGCTAATAAAAATAAACTTTACACAGGATTTTTAGCAAACAAGTCCCCTTCCCCATCAATAAACACCAGCGAGGCCTTGTTTAATATATTAGTATATTGTTTTTATATAGTAGTAGATAGTTTAGATTGCAGAAGGTTAAAAACCTATCAATTTGTACTGTCTTATGTCCTATTGGGGAGACTTCCCCTCACTGCCTGCCTTAAAGAACAAAGGAAAGCAAATGCAAACCTCTTCAGATTGTAGGGAAATTTCCCTTTCCTTGTCATCAGAAAAGTGGCCCAATTAGAAGATCCCCCATTACCTCTTCTTTTGGGTTTTACATCCTTTCCTGTCTTGTTGACAATGATTACCAGGAAAAACAGTAAGAGTAAAATACGTTTCAGAGATGCGGCTAGAGATAACACCTTTACAGGTGTTTTAACTCTTCCTCACTCTATCCAAAGCTATACATAATAACGTTGTGTTGATACATAATTTTTAAGTATAAATGTCACCATCGCAATCTCAAGCCAAGAGGCTAATTTTCCACTATGGAAATCTGTATACACTCATCACATTTTTAAGCAAATTATCCACATCAATAACATTCCCATGTAACATTAGTTCATGCATAAGGTACTTTTTTCAGTGCTAAATGAAGACACTAGATTCTGTATGGTGGCTTCAAAGAGAACATTTTTTGTTATACCCATAGTGCAACTGTAATGAAGTAAATAGGGAGCCATGCTTCTTGGCTTGGAAATGTTTGGGTGTCTCTGACTGACTCAAACTGGTTTATCTTCAATACACTGTATATTGTACTTTATGGTTTTGTTTCATGCACACCTTATTAGGGTGAAAGAATAGAGGCTGAAGCCTACAAAAGTGAATGTTATCAGATAAGGTGATCCTTTTTTACCTTAAGGTCTTAACCATATGCAAATGAAATGACAAAAAAACAACAAAGCTTAGTAAATGTTCCTATTCCTAAGTGAACAGTCTCCTTTAGTAAATCAACCCCATAAAGGCAGTGACATATACCCCCAGCAGATAGAGCTGCTTGGGTCCTGTAAAGTGTACAAGATTGCTGGAGGAGCCATTGCTGCTACTGCAAATAAAGACATGAACACTCGTGGGATTTCCACTTTTGTAGGGTATGTATAACAGGATAAAGTATTTTATAATTTGCAAACATTCTCTTTATACAGTCTGACTTTTGCTGTTCTAGAAAAAAAAAGGAATGCCTAGTCAATAGATGGAAGCCCATTGTTAAAAATAAAATAAAGTTATTTTTCATTCTAACAAAACAAAATGCATATTTGTATCTTTAAAGAACGAATGTGCACAAATCCAGAACAATAGGCGACCTTCCAATATTTAATAATTATCCAAACAATAATAAAATCCTTAATTGGCTGTCACCACGATTACAACTGAGTAGGCACACGTGGGGCATTACAAAAAAAGGCATTTTGTTTTATTTTCACACATCTGTCCCATTTGTCTTTTGCAGAGTTCAGCAAATATATTAGAAAACGCAGTTGCAAAACAACTCATATTAAATGTATTTAATGAAAAAAGATGGAAACAAAATTGTGTAGAGAACAGAACATGCACACACTCTTACATGTATTTCAACACAATCAGGAAAAAAAAAACTTGCAGAGGATTTGAAGAAAATGAAAAATGACAGTGTAATATATATTGTTAAGCTCCTGCTTGACAAATTTTCCCGAATAATATCATATCCTTTGCATAAGTAAACAGTGATGGAATAAAGCTCACATGGTTTCTCAACAGAAAAAGGGGGGTTCAAAATGTAAGTGCAAACAGTGGACTATTCAAACATTCTGAAAAGGTGAAGGGGCCACTTCTGAGTTGGGCCCAGGCATGCACTGTGTAATCCCTATTCAATCCTATGGAGAGTCCTACGGAGTATGCTGTATCTATAGAATGTAATAAATAGTGAATGTAGAGAACATTTTGACAAGCAGGACCTCATTGACAATATTTCTCTAGACTGGGGTAGGGAAAAAAAACTTTACATTTTGTTGGAACATTTACCAGAAATAAAGTTTTTGCACCTTCTAGGTTTTCTGCCTTTCTCCAATAAAGCTTGATATTAAACTAAAGAGCACCCTCTACCTTCACCATGCTTTGCCTTTTTAGGGGTTTGCTTTACTAAGGGAGTAAAGATTGTATACCTAGCTTAGAAAATATGGTGAAGATATTTTAACTTCTATCATTCATTCATACACCTGAATAAATCTGGTTTATAGAATTTTACTTTTTCATTTAGCCTTTCCACCTAAACTGAGGTGTCAACTTTGCATGAAAATTACTTTTAAATAACAATATACTTGCTATAATCAAAGTGGCACTTTGATTTACATTACAAATGTTAATATCAGTTATTAAAAAGTGAAATATTAAGGTTGTTCACTTTGCAAAAGTATGGTTAAGCAGTGTATACTAGGAATACCTAATTATAAGCTAGAAAGAAATCCTGTTTTATCCCTCACATGTGATTGAACATTCAAAGTAAAAGCAGATTGACCTCATTTACTAAAAATTATGTACAAAGTGAACATACACAATCTAAAGTGAACATTCACTTTGCTAGATAAACAGCCTCCACTGCTTTAACAAATTTACTTTCTGCATATTTGTATATTTAATGTAACTTATTTTAACATATTAACTAATGTTAAGTAGACAGTTGCTAGAATCAAAGCATGTAGACATCTAGTTTATGAACAAATATACAAATGTGTCTTTTTAGTTAAGTTTAAACATAGCATTCTTTTAACAACATAGAATAAGCATAAACAGATAAAATTAAGTAAATACAATACTTATGTGTATATTCCAATGATTGAAATAGATTCTAGATGTGTGCGGGCTGCATGTAACCTGTAAATGACACTCATACAGGTAAGAAGGAATGTACAATATGTTATTTAAAAGTGCTACACTATTAACTGCATTAAAAGGAAAGTATAACCATTTCAGAATATTCCTGGTGAACATGTAAAAACAGTAAGCTTTATGCAATTATTATGATGTTATGCATGTTTTATTAAAAAAAAAATTTCCATGCATAATTTAACATTTTGTATATGCACATATTATATTCATAGCCTCGATACATGTGCAGACTGCTATGCTTTAAGTTCTATACACTTTTTAAGCATTGTTTTCTT
Organism: Pyxicephalus adspersus; assembly: GCF_032062135.1. Taxonomy (NCBI): domain Eukaryota; kingdom Metazoa; phylum Chordata; class Amphibia; order Anura; family Pyxicephalidae; genus Pyxicephalus; species Pyxicephalus adspersus. The sequence continues at coordinate 81,553,834 of NC_092859.1, read as the reverse complement.
ACAATACGAGTCTATTGACCTGATTTATTAGGCAAATGAAAATGAACAGCAGGAAAGTGTTATAAAAGTACTGGGTGAACTTGCATGCAGGTTCACATAAGCATGATTTTGTTTGAACGCAGTGATTGCATTTTCTTAATGATCTGATACGGTTTTCCTTGTTTATTGCACACATTGCAATCAAAATATCAAAATCAAAACATCAAAATTATGCATAGTATGATGAGGTTTATTAAAGAAACCTGAGTGTTGATATTATACAGTTAAAACATTAATATGTCACATAGATGATTGTGCACTAAGGCAAGGCTTATGCTCTAGCAAATAGGAAAAAGTCTGGAAAGTCCAATACACCATGCTGTTGAAGCAAATAAGGCAAAGTGTGTATGAGTATTTGTTAATGGAACCTCGGATGGCATGCAGAATATCATGTACATACACTTGCTGAACACAAGGCCTTACCCTTTGTGCATGTAAACTGTGGTAGGTTCCACAAAGCAAGGACAACATTTTTTTAATTCAAGGATTCTTTAATGTCTCCTTAGTGATATCAGTGCACAGTTGTGGTCTTGTTCCTGCATGAAATATGCATGGAAAATAGTTAACAGATGTTACATTTTTAATTTAGGGTTAGTTGGCATTGTTGCTGTATTTTCACCATAACAGGTCCACAAATATCTCTGGCACATAGTAAATAGTGTAAGACTGGTTGTTCGGTCTGCTTTGTGAATGAATTCACGCAGAAGTGCATGCACACACACACTTTCAGCAAATCAAACCCTGATTCATTCCAGAGAATCATTCTATTGTGTGTTTATCATGATCTGGGTATTCCAGTCTCTATTGTCAACAAAGCAATATCAGTTCTGTAATGCTGGAGTATGAGATTTATATTGGCACTCTACTGTCAGCAACTGGGTAACTATTAAATATTTGCAAATATTTTATTATTTAACTAAAACACGTTTAAAAATGTTTTTTTTTAACTTATAAATTCAATAAATAAAATATCTTCACACTACTATTTTTAAGCAGATTATATCAGGTTTAAGCAGATACAGAGCTCTGTTTAGTGGTTAATCTGCAAAGCTCTGTATTTATAAATACAATGACAAAACTATGCAGAAAAACGATTGGAAAATCACAGAGAAATGCACTTAAAGGTGAAATTATGAAAATCATTTAAAACAGGTGCCCAACAAATACACCATATTTTCTCTTTAATTACAGGACAGAAATAGACAAAAGCAGCATTTTCTATTAATAGACATAACTTTTATTTAAAGGACTTTCCCTTCTTTTTTCCACCACCCCATCCTCCACTAAGCTGAACTGGGTTATCTCGAAATGAAATGCGTTCCTTTCGTTGGGGTCCTGAAATTGTTTTCACTGGAGTAAATGCATTGCGGTCTAAAATGTGGAGAAAGAACAAATGTGTTAGTATTTTAAATCATTGCAATAGAAAACATAAAAATAAATATAATAAACATTTAGGAAGGTTTTGGTAAAGTTACCATGAATACAATTCTGTTATGTCAATATATAGAGGCATACTTTTTTTTTTACTCTGCCTTGTCCTGTTGCCTGTGTCCCTGATCTTGGCTTCCTATGACTTCTTTTCACTCTTAGCTAAAAAGCTTTTGCTTTTTCACTTTCAAATGTGGATACCTGGTACCCCTGATCATCAGATGTGGTTCCTTCCACCAGCCACTACATTGCTACTTTGTCCTATAAAAGGCGGTTGGCGGGGGAAACCACAGAATGAAGAATTAATGCATCCTTTTGAGACTCTTGGAAGTGTTAGGTATGCATGATTATGTAAGTTGTGGTGGCTCTGCAACTGAACAAAGATCTGCAGCCATATAGGTATTACCTGTATTTGTTTACAAGCGCTGTGGTTGATTTTTTGGAAGTGACAGAAGTGAGTGGAAGAATTTATTGATCTCCATTTCATTATTATTAAAATTATTTTTTTACTAAACAGGATTTATATACAGCCAACATAATACGCAGCGCTGTACATTAAATTGGGGTTGCAAATTGTAAACTATGTAAAGGACACAGTTTCTTTTAATAGGCCAATAAAACATTGATCTTATTCTGACAAATATGCATGCAACATATCGTTAAACAATTGATCAATATTCATTACTTACTTGATGCTGATGAGGAGGCAGGTGATGTGTTTCTCTGAATATCTAAATTCCTTCCTCTGTACTGAGATAAGGCACTTCCAGACTTTACAGAAACCAGGTCTAAATCATCAGCTTCCCTACTTAATTTATTAGCCTAAAAGCAGTCAAATGTAATAAACAAAATTGGTTTACTTAAAAAAATGAAATGTGGAAAATCATTTAGCCAACACACACACAAATATACACTAGAGTAATTTCTGAGCTAAGCTTGCAGCTGACACTTTCTTATGGTTTAAAGTCAAATCAAAAATAACACATATGACACAGTTGGCCTGATTTATCAAAACTCACCAAGACTGGAGAAGATAGACTATCAAGGAGAACCTGGGTGACACAGCAAACCGGTAATGGATTTAATCCAGATTTGCCAAATAATAGCAAATTATCTAATTTGCCAAATAATAGCAAATTATTTCAGGAAATCAATACCAGGATTGCGGGAACACACGGGTTCATTCACGATAGTCTATCGTCTCCAGTCATGGTGAGCATTATTAAATCAGGTCCAGTCTTGTCAGTGGAAATAACACAACCGTTGTTATTTCTCTGTGTTCCCAAATAAATGTCCACATTACCTTGTCTCATTCTTCAAGGTAATTGAACACCCCCCTTTCCAAATGTTCTTTTGTACAACAGTGGCCACATTCCTCCTCCATAGATACAGTACTGTGAATGTAGCCACCCTAAAACAGGAAGTGTGTTACTGGACAGTTTACTAGGTAAAATTAAGGGAGAAAACCTAAAAAGAGAACATTAATGCAGTCATCACGTCTAAGGAATGGTGAGCTGCAATTTATTACATGAATGTTCTTGGGTTTAGACACACTAATGCATATTTACTTCCCTTATGTCAATAATGGTCACCGTTTTTATTATACTTTAAAACCATTTCAAAGTGCAGTAGCAGAAAATTTATTTTTTTCAAACTCAAATTCTGACTGCAAAGGTTTTAGCCACATTGGCAATTTTATTCTCCTGCTATTAGGATTTTGCCAATTTCCAATAACACAGCTCAACAAAAAAAAATTGGTGACTTTGTGTACTGTTGTAACACCCCTGGACTACTGCTCGGTATTCTGGGAGTACCAGAAAACAGAGGAGAACACTGGCTGCTTTTCATAGACAGTTCCACACTTAAAACCTGTTTTACTGCATAATAGAAACTACTATGCATCAATTCCAATTGGTCACTAAACAAAACGTAAAGAAGAATATGAAAATATCAAAATGGTCTTACAAAAACTTTGCTATCATGAACACCAATGGTCCATATGTATTGATTTATTAATCGTGAACTTCCTACTTGGACAGCAAAGTGGATACACAAAGTACCCATGTTTCATCTGCTTGCGGGATAGTAAAGCAAAGCAGGATCACTGGAAAAACGTGACATTGCCCCCAAGGGAAAACATGAAAAAAGGTGCAGCGAACATCATTAACGAGCCAATGGTTGACAAAGAAAAAATCATTTTCCCTCTACTACACATAAAGTTGGGATTAATCAAGCAATTTGTTAGAGCTCTGAACAAGGACGGTGATTGCTTCAAATACATATGTGGATTCTTCCCTGAAATGAGTACTGAAAAATTAAAAGCAGGAATCTTTGATGGACTCCAGATTCGGAAACTGATAAATGATTCAAATTTCACAAGGTACATGACTGATACTGAAGCTTCTGCCTGGCACAGCTATGTCATGGTTGCCAAGAACTTTTTGGTTAACCATAAAGCACAAAATTATGAAGAACTGGTACAAAACTTGCTCTTAAACCTAAAATAATTTGGGGGCTACTATGAGCATACGCTATCTCCATAGCCATCACCATAAAAGGAAATCATACAAACAGAGTTTTTCAAATAATTCTTTGTGATTAGTTCTGTAAATTTATTGACTATAGAATATATTGACATTAAGTATTTCAAAAATTTAATTTTGTATACGTAGGCATATCTAGTTTAATTTTGCTTAATTTTCATGTTTCATTAGTTTTTTTATAAGGGTTATTATTGAGGTAAATATTTCAAAAACTAAACAACAATCTAGCAGAACCAATACCATATTTGGAAGCTGTGCCTTAAACATAAACTAAAATGACTTTAATCTGTTTGGCAAAAAAATAATTGTTGACCAGTGCAATAGCATGGATTACCCCTACATGGGGTGATTTAGTAACTTAATCCTGCTAACAAAATTAGTAGACTTTCTCCAACTTTTTAACATGGGGGAACCCTAGAAATAACTTTTAGATCTTCTGCGAACCCTTTTGATAATTACTATATACATAGCTTACAGTATATTATTATGGTAGTCAGGATACTTCTTATATTCTCTTTCCAATTAGATCACAAAGATCATTGGTGTCACTTAAATTGGCCTGAGAGGTAGAATTTTCTCATCTCAACAAAACTCTGGTTCAGAATCACTGCTTTACTGTGTGCAGCAAAAACAGATTTTAAAACAAAAGACTTTACCTAACCATCAATATCAAAAAAAGTAAAACTTATTTGATCATATTTTAGTTGGAAGTAACAGAGGTTACAAACATGTTTGACGGTGGACAAAATGCTTTTAGAACCTGATAAAGGATAAAGGAAAAAAACATACCCAAACATATAAGAAAACAGACTGACTGTATGCTGAGTCCATGGCAAATATAATTTACTAACAGTTTTCTATCTGTAATAACTAATAATGTATATGAAACCATGAATAATAAGCATGCAAATTGCACAATGGAGTTCTGGTTTTTATATAAACCATGTGACAATATTGAGCTAAATAGCTCCCCAAGAAACACCTTGATACAATTACAAACATATCATTTATGGTTTGCCAAATGTTATCTATATTATCACGGCTGACATTTCTGCAGTGTGCAACACATGGCCACTTACTGTATGTAAATGTATTCAGTGTACTTGGCAGCTAAAATATTATAAAACATTACTCATACATGCAAATACAGTGGAGTATCTTACCACAAGCTGAACGCGGCCACCATTTAAGACGTCATGATTCAATTCAGGCAAGAAACGCTTACTGTAACAGAACAGACACAAGAAGATATTTTACTTCAATGTGACTCTTTAGGCAATGGGAGACGTCAAACATAAAGCTGGTTTAACACACAAATATGACAAACCACATATTTTTATGGCTATCTTTTAACACAAATTTTATTAGCTACCATCTATAAAGAATGCTAGCACAGGGCAGCTGGAATTGTGGTTTAGATGTGGTTTGTGGGAATATGAATCCATAGTCAAACATTGTAAATGAATGAAATAAAATCACCACTGGCATGGGTAGACAGATACTCTTATGCTATTTTACGCCTTTTTTTATTAAACCTCTTGGAACAGTGCATGGAGATCTAGCCCCAATTTAGCAAGGAAAAGAGCAAACTGATAGGTCCAGTAAAAGCCACAGCAATCACCACAACATGTAATCTGATAGAAGGTGAAATATGATTACTTTTTATGGGTTGCTTCATGTGACCTACTGTCTGTACTGTAAATTGTCATTCCATTTAAAGCACCTTATTACTTAAGGCTGTACGCATTAAACCACCATTCTTCCATTATAAATAACCCCTATTAAAGTAGATGTAAAACCCTAAGCAATAGATTAGTTTGCTAAATCACTGTGGATCATAAGGAATTATGACTATAACAAATGCAATATAATAAAAATTAAGAATAGATTGCAAGGTCTGGCCAATAGAAATCTGCTTTTAGAAAGCCTCTATAAAATATGCTCAAAATACTCAATATCACTTAAATAAATAACAAGGATATGCTATTATTAATAACAGTAAGCTAATAAACAAGGCCCTTACCATTTAGGTGTTGCAGAATAGGTTGATTCCACATCTCCACACTGAGTATGGAGCCACTGGTATGTAAGCTCCCTGCTTCTGGTCAATGTCTCCAAAGACATTTCATTCTGACTGCAAGATTCTCCCTCTAAACCTTAAATATAGAATAAATATAATAAACAACTTTATATCAAGCACTTTTTAAATACTAGAGTGGAAATTATAGAACAGATTTGCACACTAATGCACACAATAGAAAGATTACACATTTAAACCAATGTTTCATAGTTTATAATGACTAAAATGTATCGATTGACAAGGATTGAGAAGCATTTGCAATTATTGCAGAACTTAACTCTCCTATCTAAGCTTGCTGAACAAGGTGCCATTTTAGACTTTATTTTAAAATCTGCATTTGTTATGGCGCTGCACATGTGATCGGCTATGGCACCAACCATGAGAGAGATTAAAAGTTAGGTTGAATCTGACTTAAGAATACTATCAAATAACAGTTACCACCAGAAGTAATGGTTTAAGTGTAAGGGATTGTACACATACTTTCCATCCAATCAACGATATGATTAAACAATTGAATCTGAAGTGAACTCAACAGTATAGCAGATTGCAATGATCTTTTTGGCAATCTGTAAGGGTGACATTCTCACTGGCCAACAATGTAAGAGGAATTCCTCCTGCTGACCACCATTCTAATTTACTGTGGATATAGTGATTATAGAAGGAGTTTGGTAAAGACCTGAAAGGTATTTCAAGGGTTCCCCCATGTTCCCTCCGAGTTTTCAAAATATTCACTTTCTTGTGCATGTTCTCAATATTATCAGTTGTGCCATATTAAGGTAATGTAAACATGCAACAATTTTTCTCTTTGTAACTACTGTTATACTGCAGCAGCTTGCGGAAAAATAATTATCTATATAAACAGAATTCTAACAAACCATGGAAAACAACAAAAATTACACCAAAAAATGAACTCTCAATAGAATCAGCAGAGCAGCTTCTGTCTCATCAAACAGAAATTTTATTACTTGTTGATCCTACCATGAGTTCCCTTAACAGGGTGACAGCACCTGTTATTTCTGCAATGTTATCACCCAATAAAAGGAATGTTTTGGGAAGTAAGTAAGTAAAGAAAAAACACATAAAAAGCTGTATTAATAAGCACCAAAAAAAAGAAAATTAAACTCTTTTGTGTAGCCTTAGGCTGTCATACTGTCCAGGACACCACTCTGAGAGCTGCCAGCTGTTTTCCTTCTGCCAATAGGCAACACACAAAGATATAACTTAGATTCTTTTGGGAATCGAATACTTTCTCCAACTATTGGCAAAACAATATATCACAATCCAGGAGGGCTTCCATCAAGCAGCGGGAAAATTATACATAACCTTTTAATTATCAAAATTTTCCATGGACGCACCTATATAATTGTAGACCACTACTCCCCTCCACCTACCTTTGAGAAGCATCTAATTTACTTACATACTGCTTACCTGTATCCTTTCCCATAAAATATCTGGACCTATTATCTTGTCAAATCTCATCATCATAACCGTAACAATCTCAACATACCCCTGAAGAAGCCTGTTTGGCGAAACGCGTCAGCCATACAACGGGAAACATTTTGAAGGAGTGCTTTCGTACAAATGAAGTCATCTTCCAGAAAGACCATTCGGTCTCTCAGTTGAAGCTTTTTATTGTATCTAATATTTGTCAATGATGCTTTCACAGTTTGATACATTTCACAAAATTGCCACAACTATTTTATATTATTTTTATTTATTTAGCACTATCAACTGAAGCTGGTGCAGAGAATGACAGAATCCAGTAATCCATGTTGATTTGATAGAACATGTATATCAGGGAGGAAACAACTGCCCTGCAAACTTACACTCTAAAGGGGATTGGGGTAGATTGGGTGGAAACACAAGGTGTGGTGATGATGTATGCTTGTCTGAAGAAATGCATTTTAGGAGTTCACTTGAAGATTTTAAGACTTGGAGTCAGAAAAACATTGCAAGGAAGAAAGTTTCAAAGAATGAATAAATCGTGTGAATAGTCTGGGATGCAAGAGTGGCCAAGGTGGACTAAATAGGGTTTTACCTGCAAACCAAATGTTGTTGTTGGGACAGTATTTGGTAATTGGTAAGGATAAGTACGTGGATATTGCAGCGAAGCCCTACTGCCAGTGATTCATTTTAATCCTGGTGTTCAGCTTTAAACTCAAAGGAGGAATAGTTTTCTTGTCCATAGCAACCAAACTCTGAGCACTGCAGGCGATAGCAAGATTTCTGAAGTTCACAATTAGTAATAACAAATATTCTTCCTTTAGTCACTTGTATGCATAAAGTCTGCCTAAATTTCCTTAAATAAGAATGTATCCATCCATAAGCAGTAAAAAAACAGTGCAATAACTAATGCTGACTTGGAATAAGCAATTCAGCAGCCATTACGTCTACCCATATCTAAATTACCAACAACAGCAGTTAGGAAAGACTGAAAAGTTTAATACTGGAATCTCAGAAATAGAAACCCCATAGGAAAAAGTCAGTATTTTAGCAGTAATTACAGTAAACAAACGGTAAAGATTTGAATCAAGTTATTTGAAAGGTTGAGTCGGAAAAATAAACTCCAGTAAGATGGAGAAACCGCTTCCCAAGGTTTGTAAATGCATTTGTCCTGTGGGCAAGTAGCTACTCAAAACCAGCTGCCATGACAAAATCTTTTATCCTGTGCAAAAAATAAGCTATTGTTTACTGATCAATCGGCAGATAAAGAAAAACAAAGATAGCGATCTTGTGTGTGTTACAACCCAATGCCAATCCTGCAGATTGCTCACAGGAATGTTGAGGAATTGGAAAATGTATGCTTATATAAAACATATACCAGTAGCCAATAATTTTGTTTCACTGTGTCTGCACCACTTTTCCAGTATGATGCCTGTTTGTCTCAGTGGTTTAGGTTGTTTTTTATGGATAATATTACAGTCATTAAATGCACATTTTATTAAAGAATGAAACCATGACTAAGTTATTGCTATAACAGAGAAAAGATCATAAGAACTCACCATTTGCATTCTGAGATGATCATGGTCAAGTGGCAGTTTTGGGTAAAAAGTGATTTACCAAATATCATATAAGGAATATGATAAATACATTTTGTATGTCTTAGTCAGTAAAGCAGTGCAAGCAGAAACTGTGTTACCCATAGCAACCAGATTTTGGTTCACTAATTAAATTTGCAAAGGATGCTTTTTACTGCTGAATCTGTGCATATTGCTCCTCGCCTTAAAGAGCAAATACAGCCAGCAGGCGAAAGTAATTGGTTAGCCACTAATGCTACCAAGCAAATATTTCAACTGGGTTACAATCACACAATTTACTCAATTTATTTTAATCTAAGTACTATGGAAACATATTTTCACAGACCATTTAATAGGGTCAAGGAATAACAAGGAAGTCAGAGCAAACCTGCTCTCTGTTCCAAGAAAGATTTAAAGTGGAACTAAATAGTAAAAAATGAGAGCAAGTAGAATATTTTTTGGAGAAGGGATAAGTGATGTCCCTTTTGCAATAGTATAATTGTACCTAGACTAAAGTACTAGACAGGGAGGTTTTCAATTCTATCTTAATGCTTTATTTTACCTTTGACTGGGGTGCAAGCTAATAAACACTGTTAGATGTAGGCATGCAGAATAAAATCACAATTTACTGGTGTGATGACAAAAAAAGAATAATTTCAGTGGAAAGATATCACTGTGGTATGAGGTATAAAATGTATTTTTCTACAACAAACAATAATATAATATGGTATTTGTGTTTTACTCTAAAGTAGGGTCTTAACAACAACTACAAGATGTTACACTGTTCATAAAGCAGTGCACAGGTGTAAGGTTTTGTTCACATATAAAAAATATTCTCACATACAACTTAAAGCAGATTTAACTTGTGAATTGGACTTTGTATGGTTTAGCTGATCAGTGGATAGTATTGCATACAGCAAGACATCTATGATGTGACACATTGAAAGTGGTCAATATGTATTACCATTATGAATTATTTAACCAATTAAATAAATAATACAATTGATATTTTACCCTTTTAAGAATATTATAGAGATAGGGTAAGGTGACATTTTATTAAAAGCAACTATAAATATTACTAATACTATGCTTATTTTCAGAGGGATTATAAATAGCACTAGACATATGTATACATTACTGCTAACATCACAATTTTTGGCTGCACTTGTGAAAACTTTTCGAAGGACAAGAGTGTGTATGCATTTTTGATCTATAAATGCTGTTAAAGGTAACTGTAAGTAGTCTTTCAATATATTTAAAAAAAATAGATATATGTTATACATTGCATGGACTATATTTACTATGTGTGTACTATGTGTACTATGTGTGTATTCCCAGCACTCCTGAAAAAGCAGTACTGTTAACTGTGAAACACATTCAGTGGGAGCAAGCTCATTTGGAGAAAATAATGTAGAATATTCTTTAATTCTTCTTAAGTTAATGTTGTACATGTTAATATCATGTTAAGAGTGAGGAGTAATTAGGTTTTTGCATGTGTTTTTTTCCATTTTACCTTATATATTTACTTGATAACTTTTGGAGCAACACCTGAATTATATTGTTAAAACAAATTTAAACCCACAATACTCACCTGTCTCTTTTCCCTCACAGGGTGCCTCCATCTTCTTCTTTCTTCTATTCCTGTAGACGTTCTTCGTCCATCTTGATTTGCAAGGGAAACATAACTTTTATTCCCGGCATGTGCAGGGGAAGCCAGGATTGCCAATCAACCAAAGGAGCACACGCAGCTTTTTGAAAGATACCTGGAGCCATCAGGCAGTAGGAGAGATTACTGCAGAAGGGACATCGCCTGTCCCTTTCTGAAATATAGACCTGCCTGGTAGTGGATTCTTAAAAGTGGAAGTTTTTCTGCTTTAGTGGGATTCATTTACTAAAAAGCAAGATATTCCTGAGTTTACTAAAATCTATCACATGAAGGTTTTTTTTTTAAGAAAATAGGAATTTCCTTTCTATAACATTGGACGATAAAAGTGAACACAGCGTTGTTAGGCTAAGTAAACTGTAAACTTCTTTAGTAAATAACTGCAATGTTCAGTGCAAAAAAGATCTTCAAAGAACATTAACCTCCATAGCGGCAACCCAGAGTGTGACTCGGGGTAGAAAAAAGTTGCTAAAAGTGGTAACCCGAGTCACACTCAGGGTTGTAACACCTATGGAAGGTTAGTAAATACAGCGCTTACCTGATCTGCCGGGGTCCTGCGCCGTCCAACGCCGCGATCTCCGTCTTCTTCTTCTGCTTCTGCATCCGTTGAGTCACCGGGGGAGTTCCCGGTGACGTCGGTGCGTGTGTACGTCCCGGCCGGGCCGGGCGGGAAATTCAAAATCCATTTGTATTGCATTCAATACAAAATAACTGTATTGAACGCAATACATTGGATTTTTATGTGTAAAAGCAGTACATTGTTTTCAAGAACATTTATTTTACAGTATATATAATAGTATTAGTATAATATGTTTTGTTTTTTTTGTATTTAAAAATTTTTTTTTTAAATATATAAATTTTTTATTGTATTCAATTTATTGTTTTTAAATTATTCTGTGATTCAAACTTTATTATACTCATACTATAAAATAAAATTTCATGAAAAACAATGTACCGCTTTTAGACATATAAAAACGGGAAGTTAACGCTAGGGAGGTTAATCTGCCATAAAATTCTGGACAGTGGTGCCTTGAATGTTCTTTATTTTTCTCTGGGTGGACAAAGGCTAGAGTGGTCTACTGTATTTCCGACACTAAAAGAGGCCCCTTAACTAAATGGACAGGTACAAGTAAACAGGGGATATCCAGTTTGATTTAAAAAAATCAACATAAAATCCTAAATCCACTGTGTAGGTAATTTTTATCATGTTATAGGCTCTAACAGAAGTCATGGAATCCATTACTACAAAAATGAAAATACGTGAGTGATACCATTTTCTAAACAACATTTAGGAAGGAGTAAGTCATTCAGTCCATGGGAACATTTTTTAGTTTTAATCAAATCTGTCATATGATCTGAAAAATGTAAAAGAACGTTCTTCCGATTTGTTACTTAAGAGGAAGAGCTGTCTATCAAACAGTAAGGCTGGGCAGATACACACATAAACCGCCAATGGTAGGCAGAACAGGATATTTTTGGACTGTCTGGAATTTGTTATTGTTAAAAATGCATTAGGGTCTAATCAACAAATCAATCACAAGGCCTATTTAAAAAGCATGGCGAAACACATGCCAAAAAGCTTATCAACCAATCATATATTAAATATCCCCACTACACCAGTATGATAACATTGATACTACTTGTATTACAAAGGTCTGCAACATCCTCTACATACACACATTCTCTGTAAGGCAGTGTTTTCTAAACCTTTTCTCATGTTTCCCTAGTAGTTCATGTACATAGGTATAGGTAGGTAGGCTTCATTACATTCCAATACCTCCATCTGTGCATATGTGAGGTTACTTTATAAAATGTACATTGTGGATATGAACTGAGGTCAGGTATGAGAATATTATATTGATCTGTTACATTTGATGGAAACAATGCTAAAATCGTTTTAGCTTTTTCATGTAATGCAGCATCTTCTGTGTAATAAGTGATGCTGTGCCTAGAATTGAAAAGGAAAGTATAGGTTCTATTAAGTTCAGAACTGCTACAGATTCAACAGAAAAGAAATGCAAACCTTCCAAAAGTGATTTGTTAAACAGTTGTCTACCAGTTGAGTTATGTGTGGTCTTCAATGATGCAGAAGGCTGCTATCTATAGTAAAGAAATACTAGCATTTGGATAGAAAATCATCAAACTCGGGGTTATAACCTGATTCTTTGGCAAGCTCTACCCTGTGTCAATGCTTAGATTTTATGTCATAACTGCTGAGACCTGTCAGTGCACAGTCAGCTTAAATGCATATATGCACAGTAAACTAAACAGCAGTCACATGTATAAAAAACATCCCTAATCTGTTTGCAATTTTCTCTCAAAGAGAAAAAAAGTGCTTTGGTTTCCTCAGACACCATTTACCTTTCATAACAACATCTACAAGTTACAACTTTATCTTTTCTGTCATCTGCTGTGAAAAGGAAAGTACTTACTCCAAAGTCAATCAGTAGATCCCAAAGTGCCAATCAAACCGTTCCTGCAACAAACCAACATGCACTTTCACCCTGAAGCCATGTTTAAACAACACTTTAATTGAAGCCTGAGTGTGGCTGCCCACAAGCACTATAATAAATAGGTCTTGTCCTTTTAAATGAGACCTCCAACTAGGTCCCCAATCTCAGTGCAACTCATAGAAAAACTCGGGTTCAAGGTCAGAAACAAAGGTAGCTTCAGAATTATAAAAAGCAGGCAAATGTTTTTATTTAATTCACCACTGTCTCATCTACAAATAATTTATACAAGCAGTAGTTTTATCTAAATACAATTTCAATTTTTATTTAAATTTGGTCACGCTCAGAAAAAAGTATATTGCTCAACACAAATAGTTATTTAGCATTTTTATGGTAAATGGGCTGTGTATGGGCTAGGAACACTGCAGTTTTACAATGCATGATGGCAGTTTTAAGATGGTGGGCCAATAGGCAATCTCCTGTCCTAAATATAAACATTTAAAAATTGGAATTAAGGCAAAACTAAAAAATGATGGCCTATTAAAGGTAACAAAATAAAAAGAAAAAAAAGCTTTAGGTGAGAGACTTAGATTCAGTTCTCCACAATAATTATATTCCTTCCCTTTTTGTTTTACCTTTTTGCTAATAAAATGTAATTAATCTACAGTGGTTACAGTGGCATACATTGTACATACATACAACAATTTAAAGCAGCAGTCGTCAACCGGGAAAATTTTGATGGTCCACGGCTGGGCAGTGCGCCCCCCAGTGGGGTCTTCTTCCTGCGGGGCACATCGGCCAGAGCCGCAGACCATGTCCTCTATATCAATCGCAGGCTCAGGGCGGTGGACGGGTTGTGTCTCTGGACACAACCAGCCCACTCTCTCGCAGGCTCAGACCTGCGATGGGAGAGTGGGCGGGTTCTGGCATCATGACGTCAGTCTGGGGGAATTTTCCCTTTGAGTGACACACGGCTCCCTGCGCATGTGCGGTCTGGAGTCTGTAAATGTAGTGGTCCCCAAGCTCCAAAAGGTTGGCGACCACTGCTTAATTCCAGCCAAAAGTGTTTTTCTTAGTTTTAGATACAGTGGGGGAAGATTGAAATCACTTTTGGCTTTTATTGGTGTTTGAGGCCTCACTGGAATTCTGTAAGTTCATGTCATGGTTTTCAATAGAACCACAAAAACTGTTCCAGTGGACAGTGGTTCTAACATTTACACAAAACTTATATACTGTGCCACAAGGCCTAAAAAACCCAGGCTGGTTTTCACTTCCAATCCAATTTCCCATCCAATAAAAAGATTGGATCTGAGGTGAAATCTAAAGTGAATTCATTGTGAATCTTGGTCTTTAAACAGGCATAGAGTGAGTAAACAGGTTGGCAAATACTGATCAGAAGTACACATGTTGAGTATATGAACGACTGATCAAACCCAGATGTATTCAAAAAACTTTCCAAACGTCAAGACTGATCGGAAGTAGGGAATACTGTACATGTGAGTACCAAGATTTGGGACTTGCCAATCAGAAAATTGTTCAAAATGGTCAGTCAAGCAAAAAATTGGCTGATGTGTACAAGGCAAAAGGCCAAACATGAATGTTAGATTTCTTGTCAGTTATGAAAATAGTAAATAGGAATGCTTACCACTCAAACCCAATGTATTCTCTTCCCCTTGCTGTTTTATTTATCACTTCAGTTCTTGAGAGACATGGATGATCACCGTCAGTAATATGCATTAACTTTAATATATTATCCAAAGACCAGCAAGACAATATAAAAAATGTAGTAAAAAAAAAACAGTTGACACTTTTCACTGAAAGAACATTGTCCCAAAATAAAAGTCAACTAGCAACATGTCTTGGTTTGATCTGATTGGGCATTTCCTTCATTCTACTTTATTTTAATTGAACAATCTACTCCCAATGCCTTTGGAGGTAGAGTAAAAAATTAGGCTAAGAAGCAGGAGTCATGCCTGTTATCTAGAGCTCTCAAGGGTATCATGTAATCTGAGGTCACAATCGAGGCAACAGAAGCAAATGTCACAATATCACAGAATGGGCCAATTCAGGGATCTCCTGGACAGACAGAAAGGTCAAGTCTTATGGCACATAATTGTATTAAAACACAGAGTTCAGTACACACTTTTAGAAATGTCATCTGAACAAACAAGACTGGGTCACTGGCAGGTTAAATTAAATCAGGCTATTTCCTTGCAAAATATTTTTCTCACAATGCTTCAAATGTTATGTTGTAAAATACAATGATTTTATATATATAAATACATATATATATATATTTATATATATAATTATATATATATCTATCAATCAGCATCATTATCTAGGCAACACAATCAATGCATAGACAGAAAATGCTTGAGCTCTTATGTTATTTTTTCACAATAACTTTAGTTCCCAATATATTATAATATATATGAATATATAAAATAAGGATAAAAATAATAAACTCGAGTAAAATTGAGACATAGGAAGAAGTAGACCTTTTAAAGCATTCATAGACTATAAATGGAAATTACCTTTTTTGTCTCTTATTCCAAGGCATCACTAACATGAGCTAACAATCAGGGCAAAAGCTGCCCTAACCTTCAGGGCAGATTTTTCCATTCTAAAGTAACAAACGAAGAAGTGACTTTTCCAAAGAAGTGAATGCAGAAGTCAGTGGGGTGCTAAATTCCACTTTATTCCCTCTAGCAATAGAAATTTTAAAAGCAGAAAAAGTTGGGGCAAACAGAAGTCAGAAGGATCCTATAGGTTCATAAGCAGATGACATATATGTATTTATACCAATATCCTCATACTCATTTTATTTATTTTTTTTGCTTCAGACAACTACTATTTGAAGAGGTCATGTTTTTACATAAATTCACTATAATAAATGCAGAAATTTTTTACTTTGTACTATAGTGTATTCACGGTGGCTCAGAGGTTAACACTCTGGCCTTTGCAGCACAGGCTCCCAGGGCACAATCTGCATGGAGTTTGCATGTTCTCCTTGCATTTGCGTGGGTTTACTCCGTTTTCTCCCAAATTCCAAAAAAACCCCCACGAAGTTAGATGAATAGGCTTCCCCCCAAAATTGACCTTACGCTGTCTTAATGACATATGGCTAAGGTAGGGACATTAGATTGAGAGCCCCTTTGACAGACAGTTACTGACATGACTATAGACTGTACAGCACTGTGTAATATGTTGGTGCTATATAAAAAATAATTAACAATATTAATAATATTTCCAGAAATTGTCTTTTTTTCAAGAAAACCTTTGCACTAGTAGAAATCAAAATAAAGGAGGTTTTGCTTTGACATTTTTTTGCGTTCCTGCCAAATCCAAATTTAAGAAGAGAAACCCCCTCAGTAAAGTAGGTTTACATATTTCTATCAAATGCTAAGTCTGAACACCGGTTTGACCATCTGGCATTCTGGTGGGTTTTTTTTCCGCCAGATAAAATAATTAATATTAATCTTTGCTCTTATGTCCTATTTGATTTTAGATGAATTAACAGATGACAAATTTTTGTTACTATTGGACTTCTAAAAAGGGTCTCAACTTTTTTAGAAATAGGGGTTGTATATTAGTGTGCCTCTATACCTGAGCATTTTATTCAGAAATCTTTTAGAAATACCCTGCCTGTACTAGCTTTAAAGTCCATTTATTACTTTTGATCCCTGATGAGGAGGGAGTTTTTTGGCCACTGGAAAGAGCTGGTTCCATTTTAGATGTTGGACAAAACATTATTTCACAATGTAGTTTGGTGTTGGTTTCTATATCTGTGGGGGACCCCTGATGAACACCACTTTTTGGAATTCGAGGCTTAAATGTTAAGTTCCAGAGCCTTATTAATTTCTCTGTTTCTGAGCTAACACAGGAAAAATGGACTTCCCTTCCCCAATGTGCTAACACTGCTCCAATCACATGACATAAGCACTATCACATGGAAAAGAAGAGTCATATTCCCACACATACGTGGAAGTGTTAGAGATTTCACTTTACTCTCAGTGGGTAAACAGAGCAATGGGGGTGAAAGGAAAGATGAGTTCATGATGCTGAGAAGGAAAATGAAGTGAAGGGAATAAACATTTTGCTACTGTCTATAGTAGAAGTATAGTATAAGTATGAAGTCTCAACATAGTAAAAAGTGATATGCAAACTTCAACTTTCTTTTTCAGAAATGATTAGCTACAACCCTCATTTTCATTTCTTTCCTATTCCCATGTCCATTGTGATATGCAGACTTTAGTGACACTTCAGTGTAATTGAAAGTTTGGTTTCACATCTCGAAGCTGTGGGAAAGACAATATTGAGGTGGCCAGAAGAGAAATACATAGTTGGAAAGTTTGATCATTTTCTAATGCGATGATAAAAAGTTGAATAGTTCATATATAAAAGTGACTTGTGCAAATACTGGCAAAATAAATATAGTTTATGGGTAAATCTGTCACCACAGAACATGGGGGTATATCTCTAAAAAAGTCCTGGTTCGCAGTAAAAAAATCAGACAAGTGCTCTAATCCTACCTTATTCTATCCAAAACTGCCGGTACATAAAAATGTAATCCTCCTCTTAGTATCTGTGTACTCCAGTAAAAACATAATTCTAAAAAAAGACATATCAGTTTGGTTTTTTTATGGGCTGCATGCAACCCTCTTGCTCCTCTGCAGCTCCTGTTAGTTTAAAGCCCAACACCAGGCTGATCATAAATGTACCTGGTGCTCTTCAAACAATGCAGGACCACTAGTTTTGTATTGTATTTAAATATGCCAAAGAGCTGTTTTCCAGAACATAAATTCAGAAATGCTATAGTCTTTTTTTTCTACACTGCATGGCTGTTTGATATTTCTATTGCTCCCCACAACTATTGGAAATGGTGATATATACACAGCCCACAGTGTAAATACTGTGACTTTTCCCTTCAAATTGTCACACGTTTGTTTTAGGCAAATTCAGTATTCCCATAATCAGCAAAACAAAAGGAGCCTAATATAAGCCTATAGGTCAAGACTGGGTTTTCGGCATAAAGATTTGTAGTATAATTTTCTATACACATTGCCCCTGGACAACGGTATGAATCATTACTGGTACATTATATGATAAAAGAATGTTCCAGTTACCAATTTCCAATACATATGCCCCAAGGTCAGCAGATATATTGTCATCTGCCAGTGTGCCTATGAACTACACACCAACTTCTTGAGGGTACATTCATACCCATAAAGGGGCTGGTCCATAGTGTAAAAAATTGTAGCTGCAAAGTAGTAGGGAATTTGTTTTTTTTTAATTTTTTTTTTGCTTGTTTGAAAATTAATAAACGATTTGTATTTATCTAAGCTTTTTGTCTTTCTTTAAAATACATTTCTATGGATTTCTTTAGATTAAAGAGGGTTACATTTTTACTTGTTTGTCTTATTTATTGTTCTCTTATGTTATATGTATACTAATATATAGATCTGTGATATGATAAAACAATGGTCTAGTTACTAGTTTAATCCATCAGTCCCTGGTCAGCAAATATACTAGAAAACCCATTTTCTTCAAACTAACTCCTTTAGTGGGTATATTCTTATCCGAAAAGGGCCTGGTTCACATAGGTGTAAAAAGTGGCAGGCGCAAAGTAGTATGGAATTTATAGTTTTTTATATTTGTATTTTTTGTATTTTTTCAAGTTTGTTATGTTTATATTTAATAAATTGTATTTGTTTAGTTTTTTGTCTACGTCACACAAAAATTCGCTCTGTAGCTATTTTTTCAGATTCAAGTGGTAAAATTATTACTTTCTTCACTTCTGTTGTGAATGAGATGCCATCCAATGTTTATAGTTAGTATTTCATTTAATAATTGCTTCTCCTATTTTATTTGTCAACTACGAATCAATTACAAATTATGGGCATTGTAATTATTAGATAATATATTTATATATGCTGTTATGTTAGAGGAAGTTTGATATAGTATTATCTATATCCCTCTCTGGCATCTAAAAAAGAAAACAACACAATTTATCTGAATCAATTCTTATAAAATTACATTTCCTCTTCCTGAAAGGATCTCTACCTAATAATGATGTGTAAGCAGGAAGAGGTGATACAGGGTGAATTAAACACATCTTCAAACCTGTTTTTAATGGTGCAGAAAAAGTGCCCTTCCATTTCATGTTATTTTATTTAAAAACAACTTGAACCCCCTGAACCTGAGCACATGGCTGTAGACTTTGTGTTTATTTTTAACTGCTCCGATTAAACCCAAGTGTGGAAATGTTTGCTTCAATGCGGAATTCATTCAGACTTTGTCCTCCCCCAGTAGGAGAAAATCATTTAGGTTTAAACAGATTCTAAAATTATCTGAATCTTGCTCTCTCTAGTCCAGGTCATAACCTTGCTTGGGCACAGGAAATAGTTATCAGGTCATGCAATGGTCAGATGAAAAAGAATGCAAGTGTTCCTAACCCTATCTAAGTGGGAGTATGTTCAAAAGAAACTTAACAGAAATCAAATAAATCCTGCCATTAACCTAGTAAACTTATCCACCCATACAGGTAAATGTTTTACCTTAACCAAGTTTATTTTGCTATTTACTTGTTTATTAAAACTAAAAAAAATGAAACTGCCATCTGAACAGTCGATGAACACCTACAGTGACAAATAGCTTCACTGAAAGTAAGTTACTTTTTTGCAAGCTATATATTAAATGTGACTTTGAAAACTTCGAACATGCTGGGCTATTTTTGCATATGTTATTGCAATACAAGTAAATACAATAATAACTGCTACTAATGTTGGCCATTTCATAAAGCTTCCCAAGTATCACAATGTTTTGGAATCTACTGAAAGCATTTAATTAGGCTTCTGTAAAAATGCAAAGGTTAACTTTAATGGAGGAAATAAATAAATAACAACAGTCATGAATTATTTCAGCAACCATTTCAAGCAGCTTTCAAGGTGACTAAGGTTGCATTGGGTTTGCAACCTTTGCCCATTATGTTAGTGATTGTCATGGCTTTAAATAAAACTGTATTGAGCGAAACATATAGGGAGCTGCTGACCTTCTTTGAAAATGATAGTTACCTGGCTGTGTCTAGCTTTCCCTGTATCTTTGACCCAGAAAACGCCAGACAAAGGTTCAGAGTCAGAATGCCTACTCTATATATTTGTTCAGTACCCAGAACTATTGGAGTCATTAGATCAGCAGAGACGCCAGACAACAAGAGTCATTCATTTAAATCAACAAACACAAACCCTTATTCCATAAACCTGTCTTCTGGGCTAATATAACAGACACAGATAAATCCACCCCTGTAATCATTATTGCATCAATATAGTGGAGCTAATGTCAATAGTACTTACCTATGCCTGTTCCACTGCACTGCCATCTCCCTTCTTCTTTATTTAACGAAGATGATCACGCAGTCAATGCTGGAATGATGTAACTGTGGCGCTGCTCAACAAATTATGCCAGCTGGCCAAGGATCAGGCAGGTAAGAGAAGTTATTGCAGAAGGGGCATCCATTGTATGTCCCTTTCTGTAATAACCACCTGCATGACTTGAAAAAAAAAGTGGCACTATGGAGTAATTCTATTCCAAATGTAATTTTTAAATTCAAACTTACAAGTATTTCATTTTGATCAGCTTTTTGTTGGCATTATAGTGTGTGAAAGAAAAAAGAATGGAAAGCCAATCATTTTATGTATTGACAAGAAACATGCAGATAGGAAGAGAAAGCAGAGTGACCATGATATGAGCCGTTTTTCCTTTTGAAGTCAAAGTTCGAGACATGTACAGAATAACCTGGGGTTAGTTAGTGCCATCAGACTAAGGATAGTAAAGCACTGGGAAAAAAATCCTGCAAGAGAAATTTTTGGATTGAAGGTTGTTTTTTCAGCAAAATCTGATGTTGTTACTTTTATGTGGGCTATTCAGTTTTTATCCGTTTTTGGTGAGTTTTGCTTTAAATTTTAAAGCTTATTTGTGTATGACCAGCACAGCAAGATCATGAGCTGTGACTTGGTTGAAACTGGGATTGAAAATACTATGCTTTATTTTATGTTGCTTGCTAAAATGGAAAAAAAAAGTGTCTAATAAAGCGATGTCAGTGCACATTGAACCACATTATTTTTCTTCTGGTCGCTCTAGTGAACTGGGTTTGCACTCTGCCAGCAGAGCAGATCTGACCCATGGAGAGAACTCCTTCAGATCAACACTGCCTCAGGCCTAACTACTTTCTCCAAGAAGTCTAACATTTCAGGCATCAAGTTGAAATTCTTCTGGAGATGATTAACCCAAACCCATGACAGATTTTTTCCAAGATATCCAACTCCTCATGTTTATTTTATCCTGGCTCTTTTTTGGATGTATTGGACATAACTAACCTACTCGTTTTACATGTTAAGGGGCTGGTATAGAGCCATTTATTTCTTAAAATGAGAAAATATTTCAATGTGCAAGCCTCTATTGTTGTGTGAGCTCACACTAGATAATAAGAAACAAAGCTACACAGCCCTCTGATTCTCAGATTTAAGCTTCCTCTGTTTCATCACATCTTAAGATAAAGATCTAACATGTTTTTGGAAATGTATATGTTTAGGTTTACTCGCTACATATAGACTCAGAGCTGAACTGCTTTAATTAAAAGTTGATTGATCAAAAAAAAAAGAAAAGATAAATAAGTACAGCTGATTCTATTTTTAACTAAATGCGTATGCTTTATGATCTGGAAACATTCATTAATATCAATGCATTCACAAGGCTTCAAAGATTTCAGCTGGTGTAAAAATGTCATGTCCAATGAGAAATTCAATAGCAGATTTTTCTTTTACCACTGCCAGAATGGGTCCCAGTGGCAGTGTATGCAAACTTGGGAAATCTTTTTACAATATGTAGAGTGGAAAGAATATAGCTTATGTAATATATATTTATTCATATCTGGAAAAAGAAATTAATCCCTAAACAAACAACCATTTACAATTGTGTCCATTTTGGCACATAAATGCTTGATAAGTAAACATGGACAACAAATTACAAGGAGATCTGAAAATGATCAGCAAACAAATTATACCCATACAAAATCTGATTTCTATACAGTAGTGATCATAAAGCATTTAAATGACTAAAAGGCCAAAAAATAAGCGTACAACACTTGAGTTTCTTTACCAGGGGTATTTAAAACGAAAGGTTAAAAGGCATAATGTTCTGCTACAACCACCTCAACAAGGCATCAAAGCTTTGTTGACCTTACATGTGAAGTTAATTTTCAATACCACGTATATAAATGTAAACACCAGAAGATTGTGGTTTATTCATTTGACTGTCACTATTACTGAACTCCATTGTCTGCACTCTCTGCAATTACATGTTTGTCTGTGTACAGGGAATAGAGCAGCAAACTTATTTTCTGCATTTTACAAATATGTTGATTATGGAGACATATGTCCTAAAATGCATGTGTGAGTATTCACTGACTTGCTGTTTACAGAAGGAAGCTCTGAGATTAAACACTTAATTCTTTTTGGAGACTGTATATTCTCTAATCGGTAAGTCCAGCAATGAACAAAGCATGTGCATGCTTACTTGTTCCACTGTGAAGTTTCATTATTGTTATTAGGGGGTTACATTTTGGGCACTTCTATAAATCAATTAGGTGCCACAGTTTTCAATGAATGTCCCGAAAATTTGTATTTCTGCCAGAATATATCTTGGTTTGTACATAGGTCTGTGCTGTGCCTGCAACATAAGTCCAACTTGCAGTGCTATCTTTATTAATATTAGTTACCCAAGAGCATTTTGCCATTGATATGGGACTCTTTGTATTGAAACCTTAACAAAATGGAATATTCTGATGGGTAAACCACCTAAAGGTCACTGTAACACCCTTCTTGAGGTCCCAGGCCAACAGTATAGAATGAGCTCCTTTAAAAAGTGGTCAAGGATTGTAGGTAGCAATTATCTCTTACCCACTTCTTAACAGAACAAAGTAAATGTATAGAGAATTGCAGTGATTGTATTTTATTTTTTTATATATTCTGCTTTTTTGCATCTGTGTGAAGGGCAAAACGTCAGAAAGGAGAACGCCTTGTAAGAAAAATGAATGGTGGGTATTATAAGATTGCCATAGGTTACTCCCTTTGCACATGTTTAGACTAATTAAAGCTAATAAAACACTGACTACAAGAGCCAAAATCACATGGGGCAAAATATAACAAAATCTTGGCATCAAATCATTTATTATGGGAGTTATTAGTGTTCCCCTTAGGGGCATACACCAGGCAGGATGTCATTTTTTAAATTTGATT
Organism: Pyxicephalus adspersus; assembly: GCF_032062135.1. Lineage (NCBI taxonomy): Eukaryota > Metazoa > Chordata > Amphibia > Anura > Pyxicephalidae > Pyxicephalus > Pyxicephalus adspersus. The sequence goes on along the minus strand of NC_092859.1, from coordinate 81,530,316 downwards.
TTTACCAATGTATACAAAATATCCCATTGACAGATGTCCTAAATAAAATAAAAAGATTTATTCCTGTAGCAGTATTATAGTTAGTGTTTTTTACTATCTATATAGGATTTTTATTCTGGAAATATATATTTAAAATATAACATCCAAAAGCAATTTGAGTTAGTTGAACAGACAGCTTTTCAGACACTTAGCTTATGAGCACACTTTATAAGCCAACTGATAAAGGAGAGTCACTGCCCTGTTTCTCAGGCTAATACCATGTGAATAACAACAAGTTCACACAACTTAACTACCAAGATGATGCAAAGGGCCTGATTTATTAAAGCTCTACAAGGCTGGAGATGATACACTTTCATCAGTGTAGCTGCGTGATCTAGCAAACCTAGAATAGATTTCTTCAATGTTATTTGCTATTTGCTAGCAAATGCTTTGAATCCTGGACGAGATCCATCCCAGGTTTGCTGGATCACCCAGCTTCACTGTTGAAACTGTATTTTCTCCAGCCTTGGACATCTCTATTAAATCAGTGCCAAAGAGTCTAAGAGCAAAGGTAAAGAGTATACCAACCAATACCAACCAAAATAAGCCATTTGTAACTAAATTCTCATTCTGCTCATGGTCACAAACACTCTTTTTGGTTCACATTCTTGTGTGATATGTTCTGTATCAGTTAAAAAAAATATTTTGGGAACATATCAATGGATTTAAATGTTGTAAATGAGGACTTTGTATTTTGGGCATGTTTACCCTGTAGTATTTAAATATAATTTGTTTACAACTGTACAATAAATATTACTGTATATGTAGAAGTACAAGTCCCAAGAAATCTGCTGTAGGGAAACTTACCAAGTACATTGATGAACAAATACAGTACAGAGATAGTGATTGGTATTGCTACCTTCTTTACATTTTCCAAGAGCAACCAATCTGTCCCAAATACATACTCTATTTGGTTAATATATAAGTGGTCCCTTTGGTAATTAGTGTAGGTATGTGCCAGAGGGATTTTATTGATATTATTTCCGATTCTCACTATTGCTGCTACTGCTAAAAATAACCTTGATTGGGTAAAGGGGGGGGGGGGTGCATCATTTGTGTGTTACAACAATTTATTAATTGCTCCTTGACTTACACATAGCAAAGGTATAGATATAAAGTTGTTATAGAAACCCTAATTCAGACATGTTTATATATGATTCCTCTTGTTGAATCTAAGAATTACTGGTACTTACCACAAATGTGAAGGCTTAGACAGATGAATAAAACCAACAAATGAGGTGCCAGAAATGACATATTTCCTTCCTCAGTTCAATTCTAGCTCAGAGAAACTTGCTTTTATGGCAAATTTGATATTGTAAGACAAGGGTAAAATAACTTGCTTTTACAGGTTCTTGGAGAATCTATGGCCCCCTATGGGAAATGTTCCATTTATATCATTGTACAGAAATTGTAGATATACAAAATATTTGTATGTATACAATTTAATGTCAGCTTTAGATAACTGTGGACTTTTTACATAACTGTGGATTTAAACATTCCTGTATAGGCATATCAATTCATAAATTGTAAAATTTTTCTGGAACACTACTAATTCTAATTTAGTAAGAAAGGGGTAAACCACTTTAATAATTCTTTTGCTGGTGAGATTTGTCAACAGTGACAGAATGACTGATGATATGGTCCTTATACTAACAAATTTGTCGGAAAAGTGTACTTAATGTGTTTCTTCAGCATAAACCTTCTCCATAAAGTTCTGAATACAGTGCAAAAAGAGTGGAAGTTTTGTCAGGGCTTTATTGCTGTCCAGGTCTCTGCGCTCACTGGGCAAGTACAACAAGCAAGCAGTAACAGTAAAAATGTAAAAAATACAGCATTTTTTTACTGTATATGTCCTTCTGGCAAGATCTCCAGTCACAGCTGTCACTAACCCAAGAATTGAGGTAAATAATGGGGTCCCAGACAATGATTAAAACCCTTCCAATACAAAAAATAAAATAAAAATAAAAGCAAAGTATAGTTTTGGTTAAAGCTGGAGAAAACGTTACACAACAAATAGCTAGAATACAGCGAACATATTATCTACTAAAAAAAAAACTAAAAATGTAAATGAAATGTTAGGGTTATTATATTGTATCTATTGGTGACATTTTTTAGTTTTGGTTATGATTTAGTTTTTGCCCCAGTCTGTATGGCTGTTTGGGAGACTCCCTATATATATTTTTAGAATATACAGCTAATGTCTCCGCCTTGTCTCTGCCGTGCTTTATTTTAACATCATATATTAATATCATAACATAATATTAAATTATATTAACATTATAGTAGACAGCAATGCAACGTTTTTTTTTTTTTTTTACAAATAAAACAAAGGTGCCTTTTTTCAGTTGCACTTTACAAATATAATCAAATATGAAACTTTTTATGTACATTTGTTTCTTTTATTGTTTATTAGGACTGTTACCATATGGTTCAATAATAATAATACAAATAAAACAAATATAAACTTAAAATTTGGAATAATAATGTTTACAAAAATTAGCAGTTAAAAAAGGCTGATAGAAATAAACTAGGGACTTTTCAGGGCTTTAACAGGATTTTTTTTTAAGTGTTAGGGTTGTTTTAAGTGTTTTATTCATTTGCTAAGGAATAAAACAATGGATACAAAGGTATTGGTGTATTGATGATTAATATTATTATACTTATTATTAATAATAATAATAATAAACAGGATTTATATAGCGCCAACATAATATGCAGCACTGTACATTAAATAGGGATTAGGATATTTGTCATCCTTCTATTGAATCTGAACACACAGAGCCAGGCCATCCTGTTTTGATAAGAGTAGCTTCTACAGCTGATCTATTTACATAGCAACCCTGCTGTCATATTTGATATATTGGAATTGCCAGTGAGTGCAGTAAGTACAGGTGGAAATTACTGTCTGGGAGGGAAATTACTGGTGGGAGACCACGTGGCTGGGCGCTTTCAGGTGCATAGCACACTGCTACTGTGCATACAGGAGTGGCAAATTGCACTGCAGGTAACACAATTGCACTCAGTTGCAGTTCCTTCAAAAGGAACCACTCAGCCAAAACAGACTTGTTGCACTGCAGACAAGCACACAATGGTTCCCCACCATTCCTGCTTACTAGAATGGGAAAGGTCAGGACCGCAGTGAAGCCTGTGCTAAAAAGCTGTAGTGAACCACAGGTCTGAAATGGCCCTTATACCTAAATTAAGTCTAGTGTTTGGTAATACTTTGTATACCATGAACTGCATTTTAAATACTGTGATAAAAAATTGAATAATTGTTAGATGCACAAAACAATCTAAAATGGATAACCTTGAGAAAATCAGTTTCACTTGTACAACAGATTTATTGTAAATTTAGATGTGAGATGATTTAGACTCAAACGGACAACAGTTTGTGCGCATTAAAAGACACAACCAGCTATTTAATCCCTGAGTAAGTCATTATGATCTTCCATGAAACAAGCCAGTTCTCGAGATATCCTGCGCTGCCCATTATTTTTCCTCTGTAGCTATAAGTATGCATGTTCAGGCAAGCTAAGTGTACAAATGCTGCAAAGCTCTTTTTGTTTTAAAAATCATTTTTTTTGATCTTTCAAATCATTTATTTTCCCCAAATACTATCTGATATCCATGGCTAGTATTATTTCTTCATTTTCCAGAAACTATCTGAGATAACACATAAATGCTATTAGCCTTTGATATAGGATTTCACTTTTCCTGTTGTTCTGGTCTGACTGTCTCTATTCACTTTGATTTCTCCCCTTTGTGAGGATTTTTCTTCTGTCTTGCTTTCCTAACCTCGACATTTGAAGAGTAACAGAATTATGCCATTTTTACCACAGGCTTTCTACCACTAGCCATCTGTATTTAATTAATAGATGTTATTGTTTTGGTCCTTTGGAGCCTTATTTCTGTTAGGTGTAAATGATATAGCTCTATACTTTACATGTCAATTAGATGAGCTCTCATCTTATAACTCTACTTAAGATTTTTATATTTATGTAGTACAAAAGCAATTCAAGATTTAATGAACTTAAGAATTATACAACAGACACACTGGAAATGATCTAAGCCACATTCATATGTCAAATATGTCATAATGCAAACATACAGAGATATCACTGAGATTGCGATATGAGCACTAAGCACTAAACACAGTTCCCATATTTGTCCTTTTGTTTGGTAACCTTAAAATTAAAAAAGTAATGATAACAAACATTATCCTAGAACATGTTTAAACAACAGTGTATGCAATTATTATTAACCTGACTTGAATTTTATGCAAGCATGGAAGGAAGGAAAACACTGTACAAATTCATATAGCTGAATTATTGTATTAAGGAAAAATGTTTTTTCCAAATTATCACATATAATTCACCAAAAGAATAAATAAAATAAACAGCAACCCCTATATAATGTGCAGTGCTGCGTAATATGTTGGCCCTTTATAAATCCTGTTTATTAGTAATAATATTTTAATATTATTGATAATTGCATCAAATCCAACTTTGTTAACCACAAATCTGGCAAATATATTGACGTATCAAGTAAGAATCTGAAATAAACATTTTTCACCATCAATAAATATACAAAACGTTTTATATAACATGTGAAACTACTATTAAATCTAATATGAGTTGTTTTAATTGCATTAAGCACAGGATAATAAGCCAATATGAAACCTTAATTGCACATTGGTCTGATGGACTTCTGTGCAAAAAAAGATTTTAGTTAAAATATTTAAAATATACAAAAACTGGAAACCAGTTTGGATACAACAGCCTTTACATTATAATTGGTTTGTCACTAGCAAGTGCATTTGATATCTCTGTTATTAAGTGGTGATGTATTTGGCATTTCCAGCTGTAACTACACATGCAAACCTAATATAGAGAAACATTTATTCTAAAGGTTAGTAAGCCACATTTATCTGAGTAACTTACTGATGAAAAAGTCCAGTGTTAGGGTTACAAATGAGAAACAAGTTCATGATCCTTTTACACAAATCCATAAAATACCAATAAATACAGTTTAGTATATTATGTTATTCAATATAGCAAAGAGATGCACAGAAAAAAATATTATATTCAAGTATTCAAATATATACTGTAACAAATAAAATCTGTCAAACAGAACTCCAAAACTACAAGCACATTTTGGAAGCCTAAAAACAAAGGTTAATAATAGCTCTACACAGCAAATAAATACTAAAAATCTATAGTTATACAGATAACAATATTGCATACTAAAAAAAATGTAACTGAAAACACAATATTTTTGGGTACTTACTTCGAAAATATTCTGTCTTAGTTATCTGTGTCTTCTTTGGTGGTTTTACAGGAGGATATTTATTTTCATTGTTTTTGAACAACGCCAAGCGCACAGCTGGGTCTAGATGAAAAAATACATGTTAAAATTAAAAGGGCATGATATGTTTTACTGTTATAAAGGTCAGGTTACTCTTGCTGGGCCTTGGATACCAAGAAAAATGTCCTTGCAAGAAAACAAAAAAAAAAAACGCCTAAAAAAATTCTTTTTTTTTTTTTAAATAACTTTTGACAGCAGACAAGATAGCAAAAAATACTACATATGTCATTTACAAGCAATATTCAAACAAGCAAAATAATATATTTACTGATTCTAATATTTTATATTTACAACTACATTACCATTAAAAAGTATTTAAAATATAAAATCACAATCTGAACAAAAATAAATATTTGGTTTATTTACCTTTGCATAATTTATTGAAAATGCAATGCATATAAATGTCTCAAGCAATATAGGTATATATAAACATATATGTTTTAGCATACTCAGTATGTATAGACATGCGTAATTCAAGTAACAGACTTAAGTTTTTCAAACCTTATAATGCTTACACCAATGCACCAATGCATAAAACCTGAAGTTAAAAAAGCAGATTCTATAGGATTATGTAACTGAACTCCTCTAATCAAGAATCAACTATATGAAAAATTCTGAAAATTTAGACAGTCATGCTTTTAAAACCTTGAACCAATTTTTTAATACAGTTCCAACTTCAAAGAATGCCTGTGCTATGATGTTTCTTATTTGTTTGAGAAATGCTTTTTTTTTGTTTGAAAGGCTCCATTTGGAAACCACTGAAATTTGAACATCACTTCAGCCACAATAAGTATTTCAAAATTATTAGTAATTTGTACTTGGTACTATCATTATGTTTTTTCCCTTTCCTAAAGAACACTATTGTTTCATATAACTAATGCCCACCCCCATGGCTATCAACAAAGTTTGTTAAAAATTAACTTAACTATAATTCTGTTTGGAAATTACTAAGAAAATGTCAAAATGATTTTTACCTGTGTCTTTACTTTATTTCTACTATGTGAGAGAAAACACTTTAATTGAAGAGGTGTTTTAAGGAAAGTAAAAAATATACGAAGAACACATGCTTTGCTTGAACTTGCATGCAGAAAATGTAATGAAAGACTACATTCTGAAGGAAGTGAAACTTTTTAATTGTCAAAATAGCCGAAGATAAGGTAATAAGCTACCCAAATCCTTTAACACTTGTGCAATAATATTTTTATGAGGATATAAGATAGTAAGTAAGTCATGTATATTTTCTTTCCATGTCATGAAGACTGTAAGATAGTAACAATACTAATAGAAACTATGGAAATATCAATCACATAAAAAGATTTATCCTTCATAACGGGTTTTCTA
>NC_092859.1:81518601-81522675 GCF_032062135.1 Pyxicephalus adspersus | reverse complement strand
TTTCCCGACATAATATTACCAGCCTTAGAGCATGATCAATTTCTGAATATGATGTCATATAACCTATACAGGAAATATGCTGTAGATGGACACGAGCTATGGAAAAGCTTTGGAGGGCAAAATAGAGTCACCACATGGTCAGGACAGTTGTGACAGATTACCTTCATCAATTCACTATCTGCACAGCAGAAATCAGCTAAAATATTAGGACAAAAATTGTGCAATCTTTGCTGACATTAGATTATGGTACAGATGGCACTGGTAATATTTTGAAGCAGTGAATTCTGCCATGCTGTTAAATTTGCAATTTCAACCTGAAAGAGGTGACGGAAATATGGAGCTCAAGTGAGGTCATCTGTAAACTCCAGCAAAGTCCTGATGTATACCATCTGTCTTTTAAAATATTAAATACATCTTGACAGACTAAAAGCTAATATAATTGCATTTTATGCCTATTTTCCACTTTACTATATTTACCTCCAGGGTAAAGAACTTGGTGGCTACAAATTGGGGCAAAGTTCCTTGGGTAAATGATGTGACATATCCAAATTGTTAAATTCAGCACAAAACTGACATTACAAAATAATAATATACCCTACCTGGGATTATATATACACAAACCCAGTTTTATTTAGTAATATGGTAAAAAACAATCAAGTGCAGTAATCCAAAGTGACCATAAGTGTTATCTGAACCTTTTAAAGAGGAACTCCACAAAGCATTTTTATACCTACAGTGTCAACACAGCCTTGTAAATTTGAACCATGGACCACACAATGAAATCTGAATCTTCACTTGTGTGTGAGCCTATTTTCCAGTACTGGTAGTCCCCCCAGGTAAGCAGCAATACTAGTCCTTTCTGAAGCCAGGTGTTCAAAACATTGCTGTTTATATGTTTTCCACTATTCCATACTTCTAAAGTTCCACTTTTCAGGTCATCAAGAACAATAAAATAAAGGCAGGTCCTGAGCACAATGTATATGATACAGTAAAATACAAGATAAAATATTATTCCTTCTCCTTTTGGAATAAAGTATGGTGGGCCCTTCTCCCCTTCTTTAGTCATAGTTTGTTAGTTGTTTGTATTTCTTATGTATGCAGGTTTATCATTTGCAGCATCTGTTTGTTGTACAGCATTGTGTAACATGTTGGCGTTTTATCATGAAAAGATCCAGCATGGAGTTGGAATTATGGTTTCCCACTGTACATATCAAAAAGCTCAGCAGAGCTTAGACAGCTTCTAAAGAAGTAAAGAAGTGTTACTTCTAAAAAAAGAATAATACAACATAAAAATAACCGTGCCTGGAGTTGGGCTTTAAATATGTATAATTGAAGTATTAAGCTATCATCATTTTCTTTAGGATCTTAATTGGTATAACTTTATTTGAAGATAAATTTATAAAGCTGGCATAGAACTATGGAAATAACATAATACAGCAAATGCTCAATACTACTGAGCTTTAGTTTCGTCTTCTATTATACCTAAAGTTTATCCCCGATACTTGTCTTTATTTAATGTTGTTTGAAAAAAGTTAATAGCAATGTTTTCTTAATACATCAACCTCAAAATCTTTCAAACATTACCAATATATGAGCCGCTACATATATTGTTATCCATATTTTTCAGCAATCATATTGTAATTAGCATCTAAAAGAATACATTTCCAAATGACAAATTTTTTACCTTTAGATCAAACATAAAAAGTGTTACATGGAGTGATGAAGGCTTGAAATGACAAGCAATATAAAGACACTTTTTTATACTGAAGGACAAAAAACAAGGAACACAAAGTGACTAAAAGGAAGGTACATGTCATGACCTCCAGGAGGGCTTTAAATCCTTTTATGTGGGGTTAGCTATGGATTAAATGTGCAGTATTCAGAAGATTGTACTGTAATCCTGTACCCTGAATCTTTGAAAACATTAGGGGATAAAATCTAATTGAAAAGGCATGTTTTATATTGTATGGTGGTGAAATAACATAGTACAATAATGCTATGTTTGGAAAGCTCTAATGTTCTCTGGAAGAACATGTTGCTGAAGTTTATGTGGCGATTTCTATTTACAAAGTTGAAATTGTCCTTTTTGTACATAAATCCACAATAATTTTCATATTAATTAAAACCATATATATGTTTAAAATGAAACTGGTACAATGTGAAGCAATATTTTTGTACTCTAGGATGGTGTTCTTTAAATTATAGGCCAGGACCCAAATTGTGGTGTGGTATTTGTGAGAAGAATTGCCACATGCCTGTGTATAATAAATAGCCTAGTATATCCCAGCACAATATAAGTGGCAAGTGATATTGCAGATTTTATTTATAAATGTTTCAAATCATATACTATCATTTATTATTTTCTCTTGCCTTAAAAACTTAATACTCCTAATATTATTCCCACCCACACTGCCATCAGCACAATCAAAGCTTCTAAAAACAATTAAACTCAAATGACTTGCAGCATAGACATGCATGGGAGTATGCATAGGTGCAAAGCGGTGGGACAGAGAATTACGCAGGCAAAGTGGTAATGATGACCAGATTATGGTTTTTGGATTAAAACATCACCTGGTCAAGGTGATAGAATTTACTCCTATTACAAATTAACAAAAAATACCAGAACACATACAGTTTCTCAAAGGAACTGGAAACTTGCAGCATTTGTTCTTTGAAGTCTGCACACAGATACCAACCAATGTCACCCAAAGGTTTTGGCTAGCTTTAGTGATCTTGAAAACAGAAAACTATACTATACTAAAGGATTTTATTTGCTAGCAAATGGAAATCAGCTTTTGAACAATCATGTATTTACACATTAAACATGCAAAATGAAAAATCTTGTGGTTTTAAGTGTGCTGGTTTGTTTTTCATGCATTTTACAAGTTTTACTTACATTTCCAGAGCTGGTTGTTATATCATTGCATGTTATTGCTTGTATTCCTGTGAATATTCTCAGTTTCTTTGTAATATTCAATTAACCATAACTACAGGCTTAGCCACAGAACTGTGATTAGAAATGTATCTGTTGCACAGATCTCCGATTCCCAGTCTCTTACCCAACATTCGGATGTGTTTTGCTTGCTTGGACTTCATCTTCTTGGCTCTTTTCAGCATCAGCTGCACTGTAGCTGCATCTTTAAATCCCCTACAGGAAAGCATATTTACTTAAATGTACATGTTGGGCTCACATTTTAAGTGCTCGACACACCAAGATAGAGAAAAAGGAAGTCTTTTACATACCATTCCTCAGAAATTTTTTCTTCTTTCTGTGACTTGAAGGAAATGTCAGTATTGGACTTCATGCTAGACACATGTGACAAATTTTGTTTCTCCAACCTGACATCAGAGGGAATCATAGGCCAAATCAGTTAAAAAAGAAATGCACCGAGGCTTTGTAGTCTAAAGCTATTTCAGTTAACTGTTTATGCATTCCAAAATCTGAAATAAAATCTAGTTTAAATAGTGGTAGAAAACTCCATCATGAAAGGTTCTGAACGTCTGCTGGCATTCCGAAATGTTTACATTTCAATTACTTAAAGAACTATTCAAAAATTACCATCAGCACACAAATCCCAACCTGCACAGAATAACATGCATATCTATATCTAGATTTATATAAAGACATGTTCTTCCACCTAATGCAGATACAATATGGAAAGCCTATTTGTTTTAACTAATGCAAGGCATTACTAGAGATCAGTAAGTAAGTTAAAGACACAGATAGCAAGCATATGCAGCAATGATTGCCTAATGCCACATTGCTTGAATTGTCACATGAAAGATTTTAGATCTAAGCAGTAGGTCAGCAGTATAAAGAAAACTGAAACACCATGAACTCTAGAGGAAACAGATATTAACTATAATGTACATTGATAGGAACTAAAGGATTCGTATAAAAGGCTGCTAGCTTGATACAGGTTAAAAAGTTAGACTCAGTGGGTCTGATTTATTAAAGCTCTCCAGGGCTGGACAGGACACACTTTCAGCAGTGAAACTGGGTGATCCAGCAAACCTGGAATGGGCATGGTCCAGCATTCAAAACATTTGCTAGCAAATAGCTGGAAATCTATT
>NC_092859.1:81514906-81517838 GCF_032062135.1 Pyxicephalus adspersus | reverse complement strand
CACCATTGTGGGCACTATTTTATGGCTGTAATCAAATTTTTAGGTGGTCTAGAAATCGCATATTGGAAGGAAATTATTTTATTTCTTTGCATCACAATAATTTCATTAAATAAAGATTTTATGTTTTTTAACTGCCTTAGCAAGTGCCTTGTAAAAGCCTTCTTTCCTATCTTTCTCTACTCTCGAACTTACCAATGGACTTGGCACTATCTAGTACTATCTAGATTAACTGATTGACTCTCCCCTCTGGAATTTTTCATTTCTTCCCCCTTCCCCCTTCTCGCTAGTTGTTTCTTATCATTTGTTCAAATCAAAAACATTTGACCCCCAAATTATAGTTGGATATGGGTTTAAAGGGTCGGAAATGCACTTTACATAAAATAAAAGTATCTACGTAGTATTTATAGTGAAAGAAAATAAGTTTGATGTCTTTCTTCCACCATATTTAAGCTAGAAAGTACTGGTAATAATTGTTTAATCGGTTTTTATGTCTATTTACTAAACTGGCAAGCAAAGCTTGAAAGTCCTTTTTTTTACACTAGATCATTTATTAAGTTTGGATTCATTAGCATATATTGTGCAACTCTCTTGAACAAAATGTATTTAAGGTCGGAAACAAAAGCATATGTTTCCAGTAATAAACATAATTTGCACTAAAATATAATATAAGACAGAGACCGCCTTATATGTCAACATTCAATTGATGGACTTACTTATATAAGAGTAATCTACTGAAGATTATACCCATTAAAATAATTATTTTTACTATTTAAATAATTATTTTATAAATAATCATTTAAAAAATATTATGTTTAAATAACTATTTTTGACGATACTGCAGCACCAAGAGCTTCAACTGAGTTCAAAATAATTTCTCTTACCTGCTATTAAGGTTATCTCTTTCATGTCTTACTCCACTGTGCACTGATGCTGTTTCAGAACCTGGCCAGGCTTCTTGTGGGATCCATGGCAATGAATGAGCTTTGCTTTCAGGAATTTCCTGGGTAGTAGGAAATATGAGTGAACATGTAACAACAGAAAGACCAAAAAAATATACTTTCATCTGAATATTCACTGAGTAAGAATTGCCATGCTGTTTACTAGTAGCAACAGTATATCTAATGTACTTAAAAAGAAGCTCTGTCTGGAATACTCACCTACTCTCTTCTGTAGTTAACTTTTTATTTCACAACTAGATGTCCTAAATCTTCAAGAATAACTTATACTCAGCCTCACCAAACTGCAAAGACTTTGGACATCCTGTGAAGGCCCCTGAAGGGGTGTTACAGTAGCACCCTGCACTCACAGAGTAATGAGGCAAAGAGCTGCACTGATATCAATATGTCTGCACATCATTTGGAGCTGCCCATTAAAAGGATTTAAAAAATTATTAATTAGTATCTACAGCTGATAGACGGAACTGGAGATGGACTTTAATCATAATTACAATAAATGAAAAGACAATCTATCAGTTGACATTAAAGTTTTAAACTAAGTGAAATAAAAAATGAATCTGTTAAATTGAAATTATAGTATATTTTCAAAGAACATATATTTTGAGATATTATTGTAGTGTTTCTTATTTTGCTTCCGTTGTTTTGATATTACTTTCAGACTTTACATGCTTGCTTTTCCATCTCTGTGTTTTTGTTTAAAATATAATGATTTGTAGATTCGTCACTGGACGAAGGACTTTAATAGGATTCACAACTCTCTCCTTTTAACTCATGGTGGCATGGGATATAGACCATGCAGGGAGGGTATTGTTATTAATGAGATGATACATTACAACACTTGCTTCTCCAAAAAAGGAAGAAGGTTACAAAGTGAAAATGACAAGCGTTTAACCAGCAGAAGCATTCATTACCAAACTTAGAGAGCTCCCAACAGCTTGTAAAAATATCTGCAAGGGGACACTAATAACTCCTTTTTTTAAGGAGACGCATGATTTACTAAAGGAGTTTAGGCCTTTCACTTTTCTAACCCTCAGTGAAAATTCTGCCAGTCTGCTCTGAGAGGGGGACAGTATCATAGCACTCTTCTCTCCCCATGTAAGGGTGACATTATCACAACCTCTGCTCTCTATAACAGTGAGGACCCCCCAGCTCTGGAAAAGGAAGAGCATAGTCATGTGACTAGCCTAAAGACTAAAGAAATACAGCCAGCAGGGCTAAACATGTGAGGAAAGGGGTTTAGAAGGGTCCATTTTGGGGTGAGGGGGAGAGTTTTCAGCTGAACTTTAAAGTCCTTCTTTGTTTTACGCAAACAAAATTCCCAGAATAGAGAAACCTCATCTTGTATTAAATGCCAAAATATAATTATCATAAGTAAGAAACTTGTTCTTGTCCTGATGATACTCAGCTGTTGATGAGAGTTTTTTAGTGTTTGTAAGTACTACGTCAGCTAATCATTTTTTATTGTCTGACAGAAATGCAGCTGGTATATATCAGAAATGTTCTTTTTTTTATCTTTTTTCTTCATGTTGAGCTACTGTGATACAGTATTGAAATATATCCAAAATAAAGACAGCTAAATAACAAAGTAAGACAAATAGCATCTGGGGATGTGAAGCAAGTCAGTGACATCTTAAAACCGGCCAGTAAATCACTACATGAATCATTCTGGTAAAGAAAGCTTTAGTGGATGATGAAAGACTGAACCATCACAGTGACATGTTACCTTTGCTTGTTCTGCTTTACTGGAGAGATGTATCGTTCCATAATGGGAAGCAGTGGAATCCAATGACCAGTCTTTATCCAAAACATTCTGAAGGCAAGAAACAATGTAAATGAGAAGAGTAGATACTATTTCAGCAGAAATGTGTGTCTTATTTTTGTGTCCTACTAAACACATAGCTAAGCAGAACATTATTAGAAACCCTAATCACTTTTATAAGTGAAGCTGGGTGATCTAGCAAACCTGGAATGGATCT
>NC_092859.1:81504268-81511443 GCF_032062135.1 Pyxicephalus adspersus | reverse complement strand
GGCTCCTTGCTTTGCTTCCTAGTGGACCACCCTCTCCACCGGATCTCCCCAGACCATATTTTATGCATTTTTTTCCTTTTATTAATATACTTCCTTTTTCCAGATGTATTCTGTTTAATCCTGTGATGCTCAAACTCTGAGTGATCTTCAATAATGTAGAGAGAACTATTCATGCTCTCTGTATCATTGTGAGTGCAAAGCATGGTGCAAAGTGATATGGCCCCCTGCATTCATCAGATGTGTTAGGGCACCATGTTTTAAATTTTCCTGAAGTTTGACTTTGTTATCTAATAATTTTTTCTATTTAAATAAAGCAGATGTCTGGGTTAGCAGCTAAATGCTATAATAATACATGCTCTGAGAAGATGGTGGTGCCCACAACAGAATAGAGGACAGGTGGGCATCCCAAGGTTTAATCAGCTTTAACTATTCTTGTTATTTATACACCCCACCACAGGGAGAGGATTATTTCACCACTTATCTGCAACCTATTAATTGGTCAATAAATTATTATTAGCATCTTCGTTCAATCAGCGGGTGACTCGGGAAGCTGTAAAGCTGAATCCTAAAATAATAAAGAAAACTTTTGCCCATGTAGTGTGTAAGAATTATGTGCATTACAAGAATTTAAGAAGTAGATTTACAAATACTTTAGATGGCAAAAAATGTGAAATGTATATTTATCTATTATTTGGAGTTCCTTTTAGGTTCCCCAGTATTTGCAGCAATAGAGTATGTAGAATATTTGGGAAAAGAACATTTTTACCAGACTAAATGAGTTATGTGGGAATGTCCAAATCCAAATAAACCTTCTAAAATGGCATATATACTAGCACAGAAATCCTCTCCCTTTTTGATAAATCAACATACTTTCAACTCTTTATATGAAAAATAGACAGTTGGTGGGAAATAAAACCAAAATCTGGACTACATGCCCAGAAAGGTTAAACATAATACATTCCAGTAAAAAAGTATATATATTTTTTAAACCACTGATGAAATGTACATAAACTACATGGATTAACAAGCAGAATAAGCATTGGTTCTAGAGCAGAAATTAAGTTTACTGTTTAGCTCTTTCTAAGCTAATTTGTCGTTATATGAAGTAATAGGAACTCGTAGTCACAAAGTAATACTGACAAAGTCACAAAGTAATACTAAAACACTAATACCAAAATGCGCATGATGTGTCAATTGTTGATAAGATTCACTGGTCATAGGTTTCCATATGGAAAAAGGCAGTAGATAAATTGTAATTAAGGTGCAGCGCTCTATAATTTAAACATTTGTGGTCCTAATGCTGAGGCAGTTTTAAGAGGCACTAGTGTTAATGTTGTACCACTGTGCATGAAGGCAAGTAGATTGGAGTATTCAAACCACAAGAATCCAGAAGGTGTAAAAGTAGAAATAGAATGTAGTAATTTATTTGTGAAATAGCAGTACAACACATATTAAGGATATTGCACCCCTTTAATGTGGCACTGTTTTCCATAAGAGCTACTGGGTGTACAGGGTTGTAAAATGAATCATTTGTTGAAGACCAAGATCTATTTCCTTACAAGTCAAGATCCATAATAGGTCAAGATGTAGAAGAGGTAAGAGGAATCAGAAAATAAACTTTTGATTTCAGATTTCTATAGCTTTACTAGGTGAAAGCACAAAAAAAAACTGCTCTGAAGTTCCGATTTACAAAAACAAGCTTAAAGAGGAACTACACTGAACACTTACCTTTAATCCCGCAGGTCAGTCTGATCCATCCAGAAATGTCTTGCAACGGGTCCCGCGTTGTCCTGGCATCTGTCTCCAAACCTGCACTCTGGGCGCTGCCATCTTCTCCTCCTTTTCCTGGTTCTTCTTTCTACCTCTTCTGACCCAGGCGCGGGATCGGGTGACGTAGGATGCAACAAAAAAACTTGACGAGCTCACTGCGCATGCGTAAGATCGGCAAACTCTTCTCTTTGCATGAAAAGGCTACTTCTTGGGTGCAGAAGGAGCACCCAAGAGCCTCCCGGGATGTGTGACGTAGGTATCACAGGAGGCCTTGCGCTCCCATTCATTCTCGATCACCTAGGCGATCGAGAATTGGGGGGCGGTGCTGCACCTGTTTTTTTTTTTACTTTAATTTTTACTTTACATAAAAGGGTTGTCTTCACAGTTAGCTATAGAAGTAGAAGGTACAAATCCAGCTCAGGTCACAATCTTCTAATATTCTAAAATGCTTAACCCTCTTTATTGTATTGACCAGACTTAAAGGGATCCCTCAAAGCATTTCCACATGCTACTGCTGTACCTCAGTTCTACCATACTGCATGCATTGGAAGTACTATATGCTGACATACCTGTATAATAGTGGCAGCCTGATGTTTGATATCTGATACTTTTAGCTTTGTACAGTGCTTCTTTTTGCAGGATCTTGGTCTCCTGCAGTACTGGCGCCATGCAGATTGTATTATGGAGGCAGCCTCATGAAGCTTGGTGTAGTGACAAATATCTCTTCTTACCACATAGCCTCTCCATAAGGACTGAATAAGAATGGCAGCTTGGCTGGATATAGAAAAATAAGACAAGCAAACAGCAGTTTAAAAACCTAAATAGTAATCGAACAAATTAGTGTGTTATTCTAATCACAATCAAGTTGTTATTTTCAAGCAGAACTAAGGTATAACAGTGTAAACATTCTCAAATAAGTTACACTTGCAAATCTTTGTTACTCACAGGATCTTATGTGTAAAAATTGATTTTTGTAACTATTTGCCAAGTACTGGACATGTAATAGGGAGATTCTCTGCCCACCCAATGCTTCCTCTTTCCTGTTCGTTTATCAGCTACATGCTACTTGTTGTCAGCTGTCAACAAATGGGATGTGAGACAAGACAGGACTGGGAGGAGCTACACTGTTCTGTGCAGTGATGGTCTCTGCCACTTATGCAAAAATAGGTATACTTAGAGATATAAGGCCTGATGTATTACAGCTCACCAAGGCTGGAGAAGGTACATTTTCATTAGTGAACCTGGGTGATCCATGCAAACCTGGAATGGATCTGGTCTAGGATTTAAAACATTTGATAACAAATGGCAAATTGCTTTTAAGAAAGCCATTCCAGGTTTACTGGATCACCCAGGTCAACAAATGAAAGTGTATCCTCTCCAGCCTTGGAGAGCTTTAATAAATTAGGCTCATTTAAATAAGTGCTGTCATTCTAATTTTTGTTTTACATTTCTGGGCAGAAATATTGCCTTAAAATCCAATAAAACAGGTATGCTATCACACTGCAAACCTGGTTTTAAAGAACACATTTCAATTCAAATTCTCAGTACTGCAATGCAGAATCACTTTTAAAATATTCTGAATTCAACAGGCTTCACACCATTTTGTATTATTTGTACAAAATTACTTATTCACGGGTTCACAGACATTAATAACATTTGAGCATTTAAATAATTCTTTAAAATATCTGAAACCTTCACAAAGCATCACATTACAACTATTATTATGTATTTATAGAAGAGAGTCTGCTGTTTATAGTGAAAGCCTTATTAAAGACTGAAGTGCTATAATAACTGCTGAAAATTCCACCACAGAAAGGACTTACCATTGTAATCAGATGGAATGGAAATCTATTTCAGTAAAACTAAAGCTGCGTACACACTTGCAATTTTTGTCATTGGAAAGGATCTTTCACGATCCTTTCCAACGACAAGGGGCTGCAAGATGCATGAACGATGCTGTACATACAGCACCGTTCATGCTCTATGGAGAGGGGAGGGGGGAGAGCGACGGAGCGGCACCCTGCTGCGCGCTCTCCCCTTCCCTTTCATTAGGATCGGCTGTCGTCCATCGTCCGTGGATCCGGCAGGTTGGTCGTCCGGACGATGGATGACACCGACTGTACACACGGAAGATTTTCGCCCGATAATTGGCCGATGCCGATTATCGGGCGATAAAAATCTGCCGTGTGTACGTAGCTTAAGTAGTTTTTGAATGAAATGATTTAAATGAATTTAAAATAGTAAAATTGCAGTGATTGCTATAGTGTAAAAATTTATGTAAGAAATAAAAAACTTACTTTTCTCTGCATTCTGTAGGGTGATACATTTTTAAGTTTTTTTCCAAGTCATTAGCATATACTGCATTTTCTGAGTGATAGATGGAATTCTCGAATGGCAGAGATGGAACTGTAGTTCTTGTGTCCTCAACATTTTTCTCAGCATTTTCAAGGCAGTCTTGTGACAGCAGGTGAGGCTGCTTTAGAGTGCCATGCTTTGTGTGATCACCTTTATCTTCATTTGAACTACTGATAACAGGATTAATTTGCTGTCTGCTTACAAAGACAGGTTGTGGTATTTCTGGATCATGTCTCTCAGAAATTTCCATGTCACCATACTCATGTGCATATCTATGCTCACTGCTGAGTTTAATCAGTTCCTTTAAAGTGTCACAGTAAAGATCTAGGCTTTCCAGGGAAGAATATGGGCTAAAAAAACAAAACACAAATACATGTAAAAGTCAGTCATACTTTTATGTTTGATTTTAAATTCAGATGTAAAGTCTCCTTAGTGTTTCTGCACACGGATCTATTCCAGTTAAAATCTTTTCTTACAAAACTGAATATTAATCTAATCGCCCATTGCATAAGAACTGCAGAGGCCAAGGCCTAGGAAAAAAGATAATCCAACTGAAAGCTCCGTTTTGAACAGCAATGCTTTTCCCTTTACTCTTGGAATTAAGCTCCATGGTTTCTTCTCTCGAATTCTGTGAATTCCTTCTACATGTCATACTCAGTTTTATAAAATGTTTACATCTCCCACTAAATCAAAATATAGCCATACTAACATAAACTGACCAGTGGTCCTCTGTGGTTATGTGAATCTTCATGGTAAATGATGCCTGAGGCTACAGAGAGGAGAAGAAGCCATGGTTCAGGAAAATACATAGGAAGTGGCAGGAGTGTGGACAAATGTAGGATTCAGTGCCATAACTGAAAAGTATTCAGAGCCTCAGCTTTGGATGAATAGAATATTATTTTGTTTGCCACAATACACAGAAGAAAGATAAATATACTAATATGATGATCAGAAAGTTACATTTAACACAGCTGATGCCCCTTTGTAGAGTGAAAAAAACTGTTCCAACAATCATGCTCTGACCACATTTTTAAAGTGTATAAAGTATACTGTTAAACTGGATTAGAAAAACTTTTTAATATATACAAGTAATGGCACAGTGCAATGAGTAAACTAATGTATCCTTTGTACTAGGATCAACCTATAACCAGATAAAAATGGTTTTCAGCGTGTCAAATAATTTTTTTCAGCAATGAACACATTATCGTGGAGACATCCAAAAACTAATGAACCTATCATGAAACTCAATCATTTTTACAGTATTATGTTTTTGAATGTAGCATTAAATTAAAAAAAACTGTGTATGACTGTGAAATCCCTACAAATGTGGCATTGCATAGTGAGAACTACTTCTGCATCACTTCCTGAAAAATGGTGACAAGGCTGTAGTGCTCATGGAAAAGCTTATGGAAAGGTTAGTGGCCTTGTCATTCATTTCCCTTTGCTGGAGACTTAAGATTACTGTGTTATGTTATGATGCAGCTTATTTCCTCTGTCACAGGCAAGAAACTGATCTTTTACTACAACCAGTTACACCTCTCTCCAATGACTAGCAGAAACTACAAAATCTGAGGTCCAGCATACTTTCTAATGTGATTTTTCCATTAACACCCCAATGCCATTAAGAATGAGGTTTTTATGTAATTTGCACACATGCTGAATAATCTTAAAACTTAACTACTACTTGTACACAAACTACATTTATACTATTTGATGTTTTACTACAACCAGTTACACCTCTCTAATGACTAGCAGAAACTACAAAATCTGAGGTCCAGCTTACTTTCTCCATCCCAGGGAATTGGCTTGGTACATGCAGGTTTGTTCAATAAAGCTGTGCACACAGTAGTAATAATGTACATCTCAGTGAAGTGATCCAATTAGATTTCACATAACAAGCTATATTTGTGTTATATTTTGCTGCGTAATAGTAATTTATTACACCTCCAACACCCATGATCGGAGGAATTTCTTCTTCCAAAACTGTCCCTATAAGATTGAGGTTTTTATGTAATTTGCACACATGCTGAATAATCTTAAAACTTAACTACACTAGGTGCATTTACACTATTTGACCCCTTCACCTAAACTTACCCACTTTCCCATTGACAGATGCATACTAACTTAATTCCAATGACCCTGTATCAGCTGTTTGTTCACAACTAGTGTAACGTCTGCAAGCACCATCAGGAAAACGCTTAATGTAAACAAAGAGTCATGTTGGCAAGTAAGCAATTTCCCCAGTTGGGTCACAGACAAATGAAGGAACTCTCAAGAACTTTAAAGACCTCTTTTTCTGTCTATACAGAAACAAAAATCAAAGCAAATTAGCTGGAGTTATGTTTTAATGTTCACAAAACACAACACACACAGAACTGATTCCTTTCTTCATTTGTGTAATATTCATGCTACTTACAGATAATTCATACTACTTACCTTTCTTCCCTATTTAGTTTTTTCCAAATTTTACTCATACTGAGAATCTGTGTTTGGCAGAGAGCCAGGAAACTTCCCAAAGAAGGTTTCAACGTTATGTAATCCTTAAGGTGTATTTCTTCATCATTAAGAAATTTTAGTGTAGGCAACCCTTTTAATAAAGTGCATCTATGAAAAAAAAAGTAGTGAAAAAAAAAATTAGATAATTATGCAAATATACCAAAAATAACAAAACAGTAGCTTGCAACTGATGCAGAAATAATTTGGAGATGAACTGGTACAAACAGCTATTGGGTGATTGAAATATAATTACAGCCAAAAAATGTTATTTTCCTTTTAAGCAGAATAGAGAAAGGTAAAAAAAAACTTTTAGTACGGCTTGTTTTCCATCCCATTGAAGGTATTCCCCTTCACTTTCTGTCATGTAGAGGACATCATTCTTTTGTGTCATTGTATCCAGTGTCCACAATTGTGGTAAATTGAAATTTCAAATTCTCTTTCACGTTTATTCCAGCTGATGAGGTTCACCATGGCAAGACACTGTGCCCCTGATTCATCAAGCAGAATCGGATGATCGCTCGCGCATTCGTATTCGTGATCCGAAATCGTACGCC
>NC_092859.1:81398059-81501040 GCF_032062135.1 Pyxicephalus adspersus | reverse complement strand
CTATTGCTCATTATTATGAAGGCAGGAATCCGGCTGGCAGTGAGGAGGCGAGTGTACGAGCACACTTGAGTCCGGACCGCGGTAAACCGCGATCGCTGGCTGCGCGTACTTTCGCGCTTCCAGCGAGCGCGGATTTTATTGATGAATCAGGGGCATTGGGTTGGTTATCTTTGTGCTCTCCTACCTTATAAACAAGCTCTTAGTTTTATATAGTCAGCACTAGGCAAGAAATTATTACTGTTTAGTTCACAGTGCTGGCCCATCAAGTATGAGCCCTGATGATCTGTACAATTATAAAAATACATTTTTTATAGATATAAATCTAGAAGGACTCTTTCATATGTATCAAGTAATTTATGTTTGTAAAGATAAGAGCTTCTGGAAAGAAACATTAAACATACTTTAGTGTGATACATTAATATTTTCTATGTCCATAAATTACATGTTCACTGAACTCCGGCCATAAAAACAGCTACACCCATCAGCACTTCTCTGAATAACCCAATTTCTGCTTCTGACATATGTAGATCTATGTTTATTAGGATACTTCAGATAACTGCACTGTGAATCACAAGTCCAGCAAAATAACACTGCTGATAGATTTGTGGTTTTAAAAAATTGCTAATTTAAAAGACTTCCTTTGATTAGATAATGCATCCTTGTCTCAGTCCTCTCTTTTTCGTACAATACAACTACAGTAAATATGATACAACTACATTGAATGCATGCTTTTAAGGGAAAACTTGTGCACTTTGTTGGGTTATTTGGTTACCTCACTGAAAATAAAAACTGTTCATTGAGAGGGGTTTGATAATCTTACTATGGTTTTAGGGACCTGATAGCTTGTATAGTCATGTTAAAAGTATGTATACCCGTGAGAGTTATTAATGTGTTTAACATAATTAAACAGGCAAACATTGGATCTCTATTTAAACAGCCCCTACAGATAAAGGTGATACATACAACATTTGCCTTTTCAACCATTTATTAAAAAATAAATTAGCAACAGATGTAAAGATTTGCTGTGGAAAAAAACGTATACCTTCCACCCCATAAACTGGCATTGCCTCCTTTTTTAGTTTAGGGCAATCTCTCTCTAAATGCAGATGCATGAACTTTCACACCAGCAAGAATTACCTAATGATCCTGTGAATTTTATTTTTGAGATTCTTTATATATTTTTTTTGTACATCAGTCAGTCTGAATTTGCTGGCTCAGCCAGTACTGGGAAAATAGCAGTCATTTGAAATCAGTCCATGTTTGCTTAATCACTCAGCTTTACTGATAAAAATGAATCCTCTCCATCCTTGGAGAGCTTTAATGAATCAGGCCACTAAACTCTATCACTGCCTTCCTTGACGAACATAAAATGCGAACAGTGAAGTTGTTTAACTAAATACAAACAATAATATTGTTAATGGAATTTTCACTTTGCTTAACAAATTCATGTTGCAAAGAAATAATACCCAATCATCTGCAAGGAAATATAAAACAGAAATATTTTTCCTTGCACACAAATAAATGGCTGTATCAGCAAAGCATCATCTAAATTACTAAACTAAGTGAATTATCCCTTGAAGAGTATTGACTGTGCTCAGTGAACTACCTACAAAAATAAATGGTTTATTTTCTGTAAAATCATCAAACCTCATTCGATCTGTCAAGTACTGTTTATCTAAGATAAAATAACAAAAAGCCCAAAGACATGTAATTTCCTCTAGGATAAAAGTATTGTTTTGGGCACCCTCTGTAATAGGATTTTTTGTTTGGGAGTGGTGATTGTAACTATATTGGTGCACTTACAACAACAAAAAATGTTGAGTACTGTCCTTAATATTTTTTTTGTTTGTTCTTACAGTTATGTTTTCAGAACAAACTTTCATGAATGTACCCCTACTTTTTCTCTGATCCAAGAAGAGAAGAATTAGAGGTAGATCCATGAAAGTTTGTCCTGAAAAAGTAACTGTTAGTGCAAATAAAAAGTAATAAAGACAGTACTTAATTGTGTTACTCTTGGAGAAAAGTTCTATCTTTTTTAGAGCATATTAGAGCACACAGCAAGTGCACCAGCTGATTATAACAAATCAGACAGTCCCAGTCAGGACTGCAAATGGCATGATGAAACAAACATCATTTTATTGAGATCTGAAAAAGATATGTATCTGCAACAAAGTTTGCTGTGCATAGATCACCTAAACGGGGTTGTTGTTTTTTCTTAACATAAAGTGAAGTGAGGTTAGCTGTACAATGGAGATAAGATCCTTAATTTTCGAATATAGTTCCAGTTCTTTAGCTGTAGTGTTTGCTATGCCAGGTATTGATAACTATTTGTACACAAATTCACATACAAATAATAAACTGACGACTAATAAATATAGTGTACATGAACACACTGCACATTTGGATGCTCAAAGGCGTGTAAAAAAAAAAAAACATGGGGCAATGAAATGGACAATCCATGGGGCAATGACCACCTACATATATATTTCCAGTATTCTAGTATTTCTTGTTATTTATATAGCCAATGTAGAACTTGACACCAAAGGGAACACTCCCAAAATGTACAAGTGTTAAAACCCAACATGATTTATATCAAATTTCCTTTTTCAGGGGACATTGATGAGTGAAAGCATTATGACCAATGTGAATAAATATGAACAAAGCAGTGCTGAATAGTTATAAATAAAATAAGTGGCAAATCAATTTGATGAATGTGTTAAGAATTATATCTGGGACTTAGAGGATCTCAACAGTAGTTTTTTTCCAGCTGTTTCTCACATGTTGAAGGGCTGAGTCAATATTTCATTTAGTGAAAACTTCCTAGTGAATACTCAGGCACTCACATGGCTGCATTAATCATGGCTGCAATGAAATGCATTCCCCTAAGGAGTATAAGAACTGATCCCGAGGTTTCATTTGTAAAACACAGCTTCTTAGTACTTGGGTTTTGATGGTGTTATCTCTGGCTGCACATGAAAGTAAGCAGTCGATCGGAAAACTTTACGGTTAATTCCGTAGCAGGTATCAAGGGGTTATATAAAGTTCATTATTGTATAGTGTTTGAAGAAAGTCAAGCCTGAATTCAACAACTCCATAATTTTTAATATCCCATTATTCATAAAATGTCCAAGAAATATAATCCCTTGTCCAAAGAATAAAAAATGTGAATGCTGAATTGATTTATCCAAGTCCATAGCTGACAAAACATTCATGTATTATTAAATTATTGTAGACAAACACTTGAAAAGCATACAACACACGAGCACACATTCAATATTTTTTTCTAGATACATTAAGTTAGTGGTCATGTAAGGAAGACTTGCATTCAGCTGGATTTACCAGGACATCCACCTTTTTTACTTCCAGAAAAAATAGATGTTTCCCATGAGCACATACGAATTATTAAGATATAAAACAATGTTTTAAACTACCTTAACCTTTCATCATTGTAATATCCTATACCACTCTCTCGTGCATACTTTCTCTCTCTATATGTTATATATTATTTTAAAAATGTGTTGAGATGCACTGAATGGACATGACTGGGCCATAAAAAACTGCTGAATCCACTCTTTTGTTTTTTCTTCCCCCAAAGGGGTACAAATAAAGATAAGCCATCCAACACCATCTGGGTGAGAAAATGGAACGACAAGCTTGATCAAACTCAACATGCTTCTGTTTTCTTTATATGATACATGAAGTAATGGTAACAGTTTAAAGAGGTTATCCAAAGCTATATTTGGCTTCTTGGGTTAAAAAGTTTATCACCTTTATATTTTTTTCATACATTTGCTAAACTAGGATCTCACAAATGTATTGTCCCCAAATCTTCCCTGGCCAAAGGTAGAACCATTTTTTTTAGTGCTAAGGCAGTTTCTTCTGACACAGAAACCAAGACCCCTTTTAGGAAAGTGTCAGATACCTATGATGTATGGTTGCCAACATCACCTTCAATTTCAGGCAAAACATCAACTCTAACGGATGTCCCTTTATTGTAAAAAGATATATCCGGCTTCCAGTCACAGTTTCTAGTTCTACTGCCAAAATAGGCTTTTGGCAGTAGAACTAGAAACTGGGGGGACATATGCCTGTCTATGTCATATCCTGCAGGCTGATATAATATGCGGCAAAAGGCAGCCACATTTCCCATTCCTTGGCACTACATAATATCCCAGTTTGCTCTCACAGAAACAACTGGGTTTCTGGGTGAAGAGGCAGTTATTTTTCTGATGCCCATGGGTGTTCCATTCCTTTCTTATGAGCCCCTTTAGCTCTTGTACCAAAAGGAACGGTCTTTGTGGCAAATAAAGATTAACTGGAATTGTTTAAATAGTGTAGCACTCTCATCGCTCAATAGTTTCAATTATCAGCCTTACAGTGACATTCTGTTGTTCTTACTGGTTAACCAGGGCTGGCCTTACATTTGGATCTGAGAAATATCTGACTTATCGGGATCCAAGGCTCCACCAATACTATATGCTATTTGTAACTAACAGGGTGCTCCCCAAAACAAACAGAACATTGCTGCAATTTTTTATGTTTGTTAGCGGGCATCCTTTTCACCAACCAAAAGGCTTTCACAGCAGAGTCATGAGCAATAGTAGGCCTATTTATATATAAAGGCCTGTGCATAGCTGAGACTAATAAGTAAAATATAGACACAAGAATAGGGGCTTTATCTCACCAAAACATTACAAAACCTCCAGACTCAAGGAGCATAAGAGAACCTATTCCGCTGTCATTCCTTCACCAGACACCATGCTTTGTACACAAAGGTCCTGGGGGCCACCACATGCTGGCACAGGGCAACCAGCCTTCCAAAGCTGAGCAGGGGCTTGCTATAGGCGAAGAGTGTGGTGTTGGATTAGGGGACTGGCATCTGGCAAGCACTGATGCTTACAATGGCATAAAGTTTTACACTTTTGGGACTGGAAGGAAAGAATCTTTATAAGTCTAGGTTAAATTGCTTACTGGACTGTCATATAATTATGCAAAACTTAAAATATATCTGCACAAAAAAAAAAAAAGCCAAGAAGGGTTGACATTTTGGAATCTAGCATGAATAAGGATTGTGTTTGCAAGTGTTTGTGTGGGGAAAATGTAATGGCAACAATTTATAATAACAAAAATATTTTTTTCTCCTTAGCATTCCTATCTTTATTTTAAAACTGAAGTCTGCTATGAAAGTATGGCATATGGTAGCAAGCACAAGAATGTAGTAATATTGGTATAGCAGCAATTATATTAGGAATGTATACCAAAAGAAGGCATATTTCATGTAGCCATGTTGCAGTTGTATTATTCCCTTGATACAATAAGTTTTATTTTCATGTTCATAGAAATCCTAAGGTTGTACGCATGATTTATATATATTTTTTTGTTTATAGCTGAGTTTCTAAGTGTCATCATCTGTTCTATTTTCACATATATTCACACAGCAAACTGGAAGGTAAACTATTGTGCAAAATAAAAAGCTTTAAAATAAATCACTCTGCAAACAACAAATCTTAAGAGCTTATAAGGATATAGAAGTGGAATATTCGTTTTTTTTTTTTTGAGTCACTTATCTGACCACAACCCAACTGTACCTGCATTTCACTTGCTAAAGATAAAATTAAAGACAGAATGACGCAAAAGAAACACCAACCAAAGACAGTTGTAGTGAAGCCTTTCAAAGGATGACTATGATAGAAAACTAAGACATGCCCTAGGGTCCCAGACTTTATACAGTCATTGCCTGCAAAATATTTTTACCAAAGTACTGAAAATCAATTATTTAACATTTACGGTTCTTGTTATATGTTAGTTATTCCAATTACTTTTTAGGAGGGCAAGAGAAATATGTGCATAATCTTGGTAATTTTCAAATAGCTTACATACATTTTTTGTTACACTTTTTTAGAAAAACTGAAAGTCTTCATGTCAATCTAGATTGCCTAATTGTAAGTCCACTGTGGTGCCATACACAGCCATAATTATAAATACTGGTTGTACTTGTTATGTTCTATAAATAATTTTTTAAATCTTGTAATATCCAAAACAATATTAAAAAGATAATTTAAAATATCCAAATATTGTAGCTAATTACTTAATCTGACTCACTTTGCAAATGGCCTACTGTATAATTTGTATAATAATACAATTTACAAATTATTTGTTGGGAAACTGCCTTTAGATTATCTGTATCTTGGATGTAAGGCTACATAGACACGTCAGATGATCCCTGAGGCGATTATCGGATGAAAATCTGGTGTGTGTACAGCGGTCGCCGTTCATTGTTCATGGATCCATCCTGGCGGATCCACGGACAATGAACAAATGTAATAGAAAAGAAGAGGAGGGAGCATATTGAGGTGCTGCTTGCCCTCTCCCCTCCCCTCTCCATAAAAGAGAACGGCGCTCTATGTACAGAGCTCATTCATGCATCTTTCAGTCCTTAGCCGTTGGAAAGGATTGTGAAAGATCCTTTCCAATGAGAATTATTGCACATGTGTACACAGCATTGTAAACAAATTCATGTTGCTTAAGATTACTCTAAACATTTTAGTTCAATAATAGAAAATAAAAAATATTGATGTTATTGCCATGTTTTGCTGTATTGTTACATATCTCTTTTAATAAAAAATATAGTGAAGAAAAAAATATAACTTCACAACCTAAAAAGAACTTAGGAACTTTCTAACATTTCCATTTTACCATACCTGAAGAAAAGTAAGTAGAGGACAATCAAGTCTGAGGAAAACAAACCATTTACATTATCAGCACAGGAGCTTTCTGCCTCTAATACTGGAAATTGGCTGTTAAGTCAAATGATTGCTCCTCTGAGAACCTAATAACCTGAATGGGGAAATGAACAGCAACTTCTTATGGGTATAATGTTTATAAACCAAATCCCTTAAAAGTAATAAGTAAGCACTGTAGTGTCACACCTCTTTTTTATGGAACACTTGTTTCATACATTGTATATAGCTAAACATTTTTCAAATAAAAGTAATACTTAAAAATGTGAAAAATAAATGTAAAAGCTTCCTTATGTGAGGTCTTTAAAATCTTATTTTAGGAAACACTTCAACATATATGAACACAGGATAAAAATATTGTACCTGGGAACTGTTTATTGTACATAGTAAAGCTGAAACGCTTAAGAACAAGCTGGTTTTATAGCTCCCCTAGGATCCTAATTCTTAAACAGAAATAAGTTAATCAGAAATTGGTAAGACATAGATTTAGAATGTATTGCTTGAAAAAAGCTACATTATAAACTGTCCTTCATTTAAGTTTTATCTCATTTTGTTCATAGCAAAAACAAAATAAAAACATAATATTTTGCTCAAATCTACACATCCCTATATGTTCCAATGATAGGGATAGGAAGCTGTGTTTTTTTATCTTTCCTATTTACAGAGATATAAACTTTGCTCTGCCTGAGACCAAACAGAAAAAGGTATATTACCGACACAGAAAAATAGACAACTGGTCTATTGTCATTGTGGCCTAAAGTGTACATGTAGTACATCTCTGCAATACATGCACATTTCTGTGTTTGATTGCTTTACCCATTCTGCAAGTACAGAATATTACCCGCTGATCTACTACAAATACACACAGCTCCCAATTTATGTTATGGTCTGACAACCAGTTTTCAGAGACTGGCATCAGCCCTGCCTATGATCTTTTCCTAAAATACCTAAACCATCCCACTGTCCTATTTTCTACAACACAACAATTGGGGGCTAGATTGTTCTGTGGTCCTAAATGAAAATTGGGACTGCTAAATGCACTCCTAATTTACCAAAGATCAGTGTTCGCCCCAGAAATTTTTTTCAGCCGGGTGGGGGGAAACTGTAGCCTGGCTTGTTAGAATATACAATTTTTCCATTTTTTAGATTATACCTTCACAGTCCAGTGCTGTGTATTTTAATCCAACTCCCTAAAGTTTCATGTTTTATTAGTGTAATACCTTGTAGTAGTGTAATATTGTGATCAATGTGGATTAACAAATTAGCCTTAGCTCACATTGGCAGTAAAAAATGCCCCTCCTAAATGACTACTTCTTGGCAACTGCTGGGCACCTGGGATTGGTAACCCGTGATAATTGCTGGGCACCTGGGATTGGTAACTTGTGATAACTGCTGGGCACCTGCGATTGGTAACAGGTGGTAAGTGCTGGGCTTTTCAGGCCTAGCAGTTTTTCAAGCAGCAGTGGCTCCCGGCGAGAGGTAAGTGAGGGGTAAACGCAGCAAATGCAACCTTACTGCCAAAGTGAATTCAGCCTAACTTCAGATATCACCTCCTAGCGCTATACCTAGGTAACACAAAGAGCATCATGCATGTGATTCCAGATGGGGGCAGGACAGCCAGTGCCCTCCTCTCATCACTTCCAAAAACAAAAACTTCCTGTGAATTTAATCAATCCGCAGTGTGATAGCTGTGTATGTAAAGTCTGCTTGTCAGACTCTGCAGCCTAAGAACTCATTGTGTTCAATCCTTAAGATCTCCTAAATTGTTGGTTGTAATTAGGGTACACAGGGGACTCTCATAGCTACTAATAACCAACATTTCTTTTTTTAATTTCAGGAATTTTAAAATATGGGGATCACGAGTTTAAAAACTTGTAGAAAATGAACATTTGGGTTGCTGTTTTGTAAGAAAATGCACCTAGGAGCTCAAATTTGAAAAAGCAAATAAAGGACCCCCGGGGCCACTTACATAGTAAGAAGCATTGGGGGGTGGCCCCCCTAAATATTTTACCTACCTTTAACCAAACTATACCTGTAATACTATGCAGCCCTTTCTGCTTCAGTCCTGTGGGGAGGTGCAGGAAACTGAAATTGTAGGTGTAAGTGGGGAACAGATGTATAAACCCCTAACATTTCATTAGCATGGCATCATTAGAACCTAAAAACCTCTGTCCATCAAATTGTCCACTTCCCTACCTTGAACCCCAATTTCTCTAGAACAGAGAGGAGCAGATAAACAGAATCATAGGAGCAAGTGGGGGACACTTCTGGCTAACACCCCCCAAACTTTCATCTCCATGGCATCAATACATAAACTCTGCCCATCAAAACATGCTGCCCTGTTACACATGACTTACCCTAGCAGTACCTAAACCCCAATTTCCTTTTGATGGGCAGGGTTTTTTATGTTCTAATGATGCCATTGTGATAAAACTTTAGGCAGTGTTATCCACAGATGTTCCCCACACATTTTCAGTTTCCTACACCTCCCCGATCTAGAGAAATTGGGTTTCCAGTGTTAGAAATGGGCAGTAATGTGTAACAGGGCAGTGCGTTTGCCAAAGTAATGAAATTTTAGTGTGTGTGTGTGTGTGTGAGGTTATCGAAAATTGTCCCCCCCCCTCCCCACACCTACATTTTGCGGCTTTGTACACCCCACCATTCTAGGGAAATTGGGGTTCAAAGAAGAAAAGCAGACCGTGTAACATAGTATGACAGTTATAGATTTGTGAGAGATAAGTATAAACTTAGGGGCCCTTCCCCAATGTTCCTTTCTATGTAAGTGGCCCTGGGGGTCCCCAATTTGCATTTTTGATTTAGGACTCCCAGGCGCACTTGCTTTTAATACTGCAACCCCAATGTTGTATTTTCACTAGATTTTACAAATTTGATCCCCATATCATAAAATTTCTAAAAGCTTGGGTGCTGAAATTGTGAATAGTGCTAACTATAGGAGTTCGCTGTGTACCCTGAAAATTACAAGTCATTATGACATACAGTTTAGGGGATATGCAGCTTTATACAAAGACAGCTGTAAGGCTGAGGAATGTGACATGTTGCATTTACACACATTGCACTGATGACGTCATTACACACGCCCACTGGGCGGATACATTGTTTGCACGATGTTTCTTTTTTCTCCAAAAGACTTGGCACAGCTATGAGAGGGGGAGGGACAGCCCGTGTCCTGATCTCCTCATAGCTGTGCTGTGCTCTCCTCACTCCGCCCTGCTCTAATCAGCTAACAGCGGAGAATGGAGCGAGCAGAGCAACCTCCCCGATGTTCGTTCAAAGCTGCTATAAATGTGCCGGGCGGAATAATCACAGCAGGTGGGCCGCAAATATTTTATATAACAGAATGAAATGAGAATGTGTCAAAAACGCCATGCAAACCAAACAACCAGTGCCTAGACAAATCCATTTTCAATTATGCAACCTCAATAAAATATTTTTTAAATCTGCCACAATGTTTATATAATGCAGAATAGCAGTCTTTAGATGTGGTGGCTGCATCACACTTCTTCTATTTTCACTCAGTGATTCTGCTAGTATTGAACGTCCTGTCCTAAGGAGACAACATACACATCATACCAAATCTGAAAGAACAGTAGAAATTGTCACCTTAAGAGTACAGAATACTTTCCCCTCTGATCTTTTACATAATGTAGAGGGAGGTGTTGTGTAATTACTAGAGGTCAACTGGATAGGGCTGAATACACTGGGCCTGATTTAATAAAGCTCTCCAAGACTGGAGAAAATACACTTTTATCAGTGAAGCTGGGCAATCCAACAAACCTGGAATGGATTTCTTTAAAGTCTTTAATTTCTTTAAAGTGTATTAATTCCCCCACCTACTAGATTGTAAGCTCTTCGGGACAGGGTCTTCTCCTTCTGTGTCACTGTCTGTATCTGTCATGTGCAACCCCTATTTATTGTACAGCGCTGCTTAATATGTTGTCGCTTTATAAATCCTGTTTATTAATAATAATAAGAATATTAATAATAATAAGAATTAAAAAGTCATTTGTTATCAAATGTTTTGAATCCTGGACCAGATCTATTTCAGGTTTGCTGGACACCCAGGCCCACTCTATGAGATTTCAGAGCAAATAGTTCACATTCAAGAATTTGTCAGCTGTGGTAGAAGAGAGGATAATACAGTGCCATTAGCAATGCTAATTATTTATTTTCCGACCTGTTACAATATGCTTGCATAACTTCAGCAATGAGATGTAAAGTTTTTGGCTAGTTGATTGGAGAATTTGGTTCATTTTTAATTTGTTTATTATCATATGTGGTGGAATGGGCACTTAATAAATTGGAATATTCTGATAAAAGTACATGATTATTGTTTAAGCTCTAGGCATTAATGTTGATAATGGCTGCCATATGGTAGATTTTCACATATTCATTTTTTGAGAAAGAAATATCTGCACCAATAACTTTGATATTGCTTCTGTAATATAATGATGTTAAAATGTTGGAAAGCTAAACATTTAGCTTCAGGGTTTTAAATGA
The DNA here is from genome assembly GCF_032062135.1 of Pyxicephalus adspersus. Classification (NCBI taxonomy): domain Eukaryota; kingdom Metazoa; phylum Chordata; class Amphibia; order Anura; family Pyxicephalidae; genus Pyxicephalus; species Pyxicephalus adspersus. The sequence continues at coordinate 81,489,782 of NC_092859.1, read as the reverse complement.
AGATGAAGTGCCATCTGCTGGCACAACATGAAAGTGAACGTGGACTGGTATAGCCAGCCTGATTCACTTCAGGTATGATGATGAGGTACAACACTGCCATCTGATGGCCACACAGGAGACTGCCATGCCAGAAAACGTGAATTATAATACACATTTCCTTCTACTTTTTGCAGTAAAGGAATATAAAGTTCCCTAGTGATGTTTATATTCTAGTCTATTGAATGCAATATACAAACAGATGAAGGTATGCTTTAGTGCATAATTGCACAGACACATTGGGCCTGATTTATTAAAGCTCTCCAAGGCTGGAGAAGATATACTTTCATCAGTGAAGCTGGGTGATCCAGCAAACCTAGTATGTATTTCTTCAAAGTCATTTGCTATTTGTTAGCAAATGTTTTTAATCCTGGACCAGATATATTCCAGGTTTTCTGGATCACCCAGCTTCACCGATGAAATTGTATCCTTGGAGAGCTTTAATAAATTTGGCCATTATCTGGATTTCACCATGTTTGTGTGCCTTCACCCTTGGACAAAATATGTGACTTCTTAGAAGAAACATATTTATATATTTAAAAAAAAACACTACCTGTTGTATTAGGAAACATGTACATAAAGAAAAATGATTGTCATTGCTGGCTTTGGTTTGAAAATGCTAGCAACCTGCCTTGAATATTTTTAGACACTTACAAGCAACAAATATGCAGATCAGAAAAGTAAGAGTCAAGTTACACCTCCTGATAAAAATAGCTGTTCTAGTTCAGAAACTACTGAAGCCACTTGATAAGTATGACAGCTAGAAAATATTATTATAGAAAAATAACCAATGGCAGCCTCCATATTACTCACTATAGGTATGGTTTAGTTGGAGATGTCAAGATTGTCATTACCTAGAAGACCTGGGACTCTCATGTGGTTCTAAAGGCTGCCAAGCTATCATGACAGGTTTTCTCTGAGAGATTGTTTAAACTACAATTTACCTCCAGCTGGCTTCTTGAAGAAAAGGATTCTTGCTCACTCTCAGTCTGTTTAAACTCAAACAGCCATCCAACGACTCGGATACTGCCTGTAGCTCTTAAAATAAAAAAAAAAGTGTAAACACCTGTAAAAAAAATCATGTATAGCAAAAATCCATGAAATAATTCTTTCACCTACCTGATAAGCAATTGTTACTGAGGTCCAAGTACTCCAAGGAGACAAAGGAATGAAAGGGTGAAAGATGTGACACACTACAAAATAAAACCAGAAATATGAATGTATGTATTCATGGAATTCAGAAATACCAGCATGTGCAGTCACATCTGTAACATTACTTCCATGTTCATGATGATACAAAACAGAACTGCCAATGATGTAAATACAAGTGGTTTCTAGCAGATCTGTACAGTGATGTATCAATTTCAGTGGCAGAGAGAAAGCTGATTACAGAATTAGCGAGTACAGAAAGAAAAATATAAATGTTGGTATACTTTCCAGAGAGCCTGGATTTCCCTTTCAGCCTCGTGACTAGTTATGATCTGATGTAATACAGCAGGTTTAACAGTTTATTGCTCCACATTGCTAATGATAAATACAATTTATTACGTACCTGTTCCTTGAGACTGAAAACATTTGCAACAAAGGTAGCCAATATGACGACATATCATTCAATGTTGTGATGTTGTTATCATCCAGATACATTTCTCTAAGCAGCACATGATTATTCAGTTTAGGAATCTGTAAAAAGCAAAATCACTTTACTTAATAAACCTTTTTACTGTGTTTTGGGTCTTGTTTACAGTGTCCACTGCAAGAATAGTTTATGTTCTCAGCTGTCATGTAAAAATCTGCCTTTTGTGAAAAATCATAATTCTCTGCTTGCTCAGACACTGCATCTTAGCAAATACTCTGATTTATGTATTTTTTTGAACAACCAATTTATTTTATATATCTCGTTAGCATGAAGCCAATTAACACCTCATTTATGCTTTGTAATTACTCTGCTCTGCTTTACTATGCAGACTGTAGCCAATTAGACCATTAAAATATTCACAGCAGCACATTGTTCAGGAAGACCAGATTCACTTCTCTGTGTTGTAGTAATATGTGCATTACCATGCAGGTTATCTTAACACACAGTAACTTACATACCATGCCTTGCAGTGCAAATTTAACTATGGAATTTTCTACATGCATGAATGCATGAAATACTGTATGTTCTAGTGGAACAGCTACCATTTTCTCTAGAAATGTACTTGGTTAATCCAATGTAGACCCCATAGTATATGTGGTAGGGACATTACTTTGTTATCTCTTTTAGGGACATATAAACAGTTCTCTGTAAAACACTGTAAAATTTACTATATATATATATATATATATATATATACTGAAAAAAATAACAGCAGAAAACTTGGACCAGCAAATACTTTGCTCCCTATTTAACAACTTGAAGAATCTGCATAAAATACATTACCATAAAGTATTGCTTAACCTCCTTGGCGCTATTCCCGAGTGTGGCTTGGGGTTAATTTTCATGGCATCCTCCAGGGGCGCCCGCGGTATCCTTCAGCGATGCCTGGCATCTGCGTCTCCTGGCAATGCCCACCCAGCATCTGTGTCCCCTGGTGATGTCTGCCCGGGATCTGCGTCCTCGGTGTGTGAACTTGGGAACGTGAGGCCAGGGGACGCGACGTGTGGAGGTGCGGCTGGGGGGCGAGACTAGGCGGGAAACTTAAAATAATAAGTATTTTTAAATGTGTTGCTTTGACATTTAAAAATACTTATAATCAGACTGCCAGAGAGGTTAATAAATGAACCAACCTTTTTGACCTTTTTAAACATGGGGGAACCCTTGAAAAAAACGTTGAGGTCTCCCTGCTATTACTTTAATATACACAATAGTAAACAGTGGATTTTGGTACCCTGTAACTTCTAGTAAAGGTTTTGTTACCAAACCCTGTGTGTGCATAACTTATAAAAACATTGAAAAGAAGAAGAAAAGAAAAGTATTTTTCTGCAAAAGGTAAGTTGTATTCAACATTTCACTTGGATCAAGGTGTAAATCACAGTTTAACAACTTTGTGATAATCACATCAACATACATATAAAAGGTGACCCCATGTAACAACACTGGGGAAGATGCCTGTCAACTAGACAAGAATGTCTCAATAGTAACTGTGGGCAAAGCAATACGTCTCAATGCTGATGCGTTTCAGGTGATTCAGTGGGACCACAACAGAATGTTAGGTGACAGGCATGGTTCTTAAAGAGACCATAGTTCATAGGTAGCAAATGTTGAAAAGTGTGGAGTGGGGAATATTCTGTCTCCAGGACACATGCTCTCTTCACCGTCTCCCCATCTTCAGCCACGGCTCCTCTCAGCCTCTGTAAGCCCTCTCGGTATTCAGTCACCTTTCTCTTCTCCTTCCCTTCTCTCCTCTTGCGGCAGCTCTCGCCTCACAGCTTCTCCTCAATTCAGTAATGGCGGTGGCTCAGGGAACATGCATTTGCTCGTAACATCCTCTCTTCCAGCACGGAGCAGTGCACGCGCATTCCCAGAGAATCCTCCAGTCAGTAGACGTCAGTCCCCATCAGAGTCGTCATCGTAAACCAGTTTCTGCCCTCACTTCTGCCACCGGTGGTACGAGCAGTGGACGTAGTTTAGCAGCCAGGGCGGGAACTGGTTTACAATGACGACAAGTGGTTATCACAAAGTTAAACTGTAATTTACACCTTGATTGAAGTGAAATGTCGAATATAATTTAACTTTTGCCAAAAAAAACCTTCTTTTCTCGTTCTTTTCAATATTTTAATATGTTCAATATACACAACTCACAGTACATCGGCCTGGTGATCAGTGGGAAGAATGTCATCCTTACAGATTCTTGCAGTGACCAGTGTTCTTTTTCTTTAGAACGGCTAAAGAATATACGCAACTGCTGCTGTTGTGCCCAGACAGGGACGGACAAACTTACAATACTAAAGCCTGCAAGCACACAACATATTGTACCCAAAGCAATACCCTTAAGTACAATTCTTTTTAACATTTTTTTTTTTATTTACTGGTCCTGACCTGGTCTACAATGTTGAAGCAATGTTAAAGTATTATCTTGGGATGACTGTACTTCTACTTTTTGTGAAACATATATGTACTTACTGACCACAGAGGTAGCCCATAATTTTAATATGCGATTTTCAGGTTGAAAAGGGATAAAGATGTTGGCATGTTAAGCCGGTGAGAATAAAAGAGCAGGTACAACTGTTTTACAGTTATGAAAAGGTTACATACCATAATCCTGTTAGCTATAATTTGTCATTTTGAACATGAAAAAGATGCATGAAAGCCACATAATGTATTACTTTACCTCGGTTAGGTTGTTCCCTTGTAATTTTAGAATCTGCAGCAAGCCACAATTCTGAATTCCTTCAAACTCGGTAAGATAGTTGTAAGAGCAGTCCAAGTAAGTGAGCAGAGGTGTGCTCTCCAGACCTCTTGTAGAGATAAGCTGATTATGGTCCAAGACTAACCTCTGAAGATTTCTAAGAGAATCCAGCCCACCTAAACCAAGCCAAATATGTATCATCACTCTCCTTGTAAGCAGTGCTTAGAACAGATGGTTTTTACATTGAAAAATACAAGTTCATAGAGACAGATCAAGCAAATCACCTTGTGAGACAAAGCTGGTGAATGGCCCCAACCTTTCTATATAGGGATGGACAAAATCTTCAGATATGTTTAGCCTAATGTTATGACACACTGAGGTCATAGGCCTGCATAAGATATTACTACTAATACTATACAGGGCAATTCTTTCACCCCCATAAACTGAACAATGTGTCAGGGGAGCTAAAGGAAGGCAAGTATATGCTTTTGTGGAGGTATGCATTAAAGTGTATATATACAAATTTATTTTATTACATATATAGGAGCTGATTTACTTTTAACATTTTTTCTGTACATCAATTGTAAAGATTTAGACAGCTCTCACTCCCTGTGACTATTCAGTATGAAAGGAAAAAGCACACCAATGGGGTAATCCCTCTGTCACCCCAAAATCTTATCTCATATTCCCTTTGTTCTGACACCAAATTGGCTCCTGGTGCCACTTTTTTCCTCCCTGTGATTGAGTATTTAGGTAATTACAAAGCTTGCATACAAAGAATTCATTTAATGGATATATAATGAACAACCAGGTTTTTTCCATCAATAGAATTTTTCTTCCCTGATTTGCACTACAATTACAAGCTTATCTTCTACACTCACTACATCAAATACAGATTTCTAGCTAACCCTATCAGTCATGATAATAAAACAGAAGTAACCCTGTCAATGTTGTGGTAAACCTATAGACACAGATGGGAAAGTTTAACTATAGTTCCACTTTAGGACCTTTAGTAAAGGACAAAATGACATCCTTGGTATCACCCACTTGCTATGTTCAGTCACTTCAGTCATTCACAGCTTAGCAAAGCGATGCGAAAAAGTTATCTTAGCGAACGTGATCACAAAGGCAGCTAAAGATTGCATGTTGTAGCCACAATAGTAATACTATTAATATGAATTGCCTGGAAGGAAGAAGTGTAGTTTATGGTCTATATTAGCTGGGAGATTAGCTTGAAACATCAAATCATCACATTGGCTCTATAAGATTCTCACTAGTTTCTATAATCAGTACAGAATATAGTCTAGATAAATAATAAAAATAAAATATAAATAAATGTAAATAATATTAATCTTTTCTTTGATATAAACAGATAAAATATGCTTTATAATATATCACACTTACTGATTCTAGTAATTAAATTGAATGATAACTCCAGACTCCTAAGGTTTGTGCACTTGTCTAGTCCATGTATTGATGTAATTTGGTTCTTGTTCAACAAAAGGACAGTCAGATTTTCCAGATCTTCACAGTTAATGACATTTATGCAGTTTTCCTGTGTGAACCAACATAAACATGAATTACTAGTACAGCATTCAATAAAATCTTTTTTTAAGGTTAACTTTGAACATTTAGTAATTGAATCTGTATTTGACAATCATTATAATATACAGGTTGTTGTAAATGATACCAGTTGCAAAAATCAGAACCAGTGCAAACAGTAAGCATATGGTTAGTATACTGGTCGGCAATGGTAACTGCAGGCAGTAACTCTGAAATCCAGGTGGGTTTACTTTATGATAAGCAAATCACAGGTTTCCCTGGAAAAGGAGAGTGGGCCAAATTATGACACATGTGAATGCAGTCTGCCCTGAGCTGTGTTTTTAAAAAACAGGACCACCTTCAAACATCGTCAAAAACCAGAAGGGTTATAACCACTCCCATTGATGGGTGTGTCAGAATCGTACACTGGGGTGCGCATACTCAGCTCAGTGTACAATACTGAAAAGATTGTGAACAGGCAGATAAGAATATGTTATAGTAAAAGGGACACCAGTCCCTTCTGGTAAAAACAACCTGCGTGCTATAATTTTTTTTTATTTTTAACCTATACCTCCAACTTCCACCAAAATAAAAGTTTTCTTTGGTATACCTTTCACCAAAGTTTCCACTGGCAGGGTCCCCTCCACAAATCACCAACTCATTGTAGGTGAAAAAGGTGCCTGTAAAAGATACTCCTCTCTTCTGCCTTAAGTTACTAGGTGAGAATGAAGTCACCTCCCTTCAGAGTTAAGTCCCGTGAAATACAAAGCAGGACACTGCTCTTGCAATGGACTAAAGTGTCTTCTCACAAGATGACACCTGTACGTCATTCCACAGAACTACCGTAACTTCTTTCATTACAGATATGTGTTTTAGGGAGGAGGAGGGGGCCTGGCCAGGATAAATGAAACCTCTCTAAAATCCCCAGAGATCCAACAATGTAAATAAAATATTCCTTTTACCACATACTTTTATAAATAAATATGTATATTTTAATGCATGATTGGCTCACTTTATATTATTCTGGGTCATTCTGGGAATAACTAGGCCTAAACTGTAAAGAGCAGTTTTTAGTTGTCAACTCCCATGGAATATGACATGGATTAGACAATCCTTCCAGTGAAATATGAAAATAGGAAAAATTATTAATATTTTACTATTTTATAATGGTGCTTTCTTGGGAAAGTGTGCAAATGTAAAATGATATATAAATATAGAAAATTATATAAAGGTAGGATATACAATATATATACCCCAAAAATAAATGTTCCTGTAGAAAACAAAGAACAAATTATATTTTTGGCATGGCTTGTCAATGTAAGTAAACAAATAAAAAAGCAAGATATAGAAAACATGAGTACCTGTACATCAATATATTGTAGTTGCTTGCAATTATTTATGCAATCAAGTGCGGGTAAACTGCAACGCCTCAGAGAAAGATATTTAAGTTTTTCACAGTTTGATAATGTAGAAAGGCTACATCCCGGCAAGTCATGTAGAGTCACTGTTGTAACCTAAAAACAACAACATTTATATGTTAATGCAGGAAGAGGAGACCCAATCCCATATTCTTATGAGCAAAACTATGTTTAATGTAGGAGGGTTTATACTGCATGTAAATATATAATATATATTTATATATATAAATATTCATACTCCTTGTACTTTTATAAATATTATAGTATTACAACCTGCAAGGAAAATGTTTTTAAACAGAATTTTATGCCACCATATCAGTGAAAATAATTAATATCTTTCCTAAATTATAAAAAAATAATCTGTACTGTATTGAATAAAGTAACTTGGTTTCTCATTGAACAGGAAGTACATCACAATCAAATGTAAGGAGAATAATTCTTTAAAGTACAGACAGAAGTACATAGTAACAAGTAATATGGGAAATTGTGTTTTACAGAACTATATGGGCAACAGTTGGGATAGTGATTTTCATTGTATGGTAAGCCAGAATGTTAATTCAATATTACCAGTCACATGGTTAGGTAAATGGAGTTTACTATAGTCACATCACCTCATTATAAATACACTTGTTTCTGGAAGGCCCTAGTTTTTTTGTAGACATTTTGTGAAATTTGTGGAAAAGATTATTTAAAAAAACACCAAATAATGTTGAAATGAAAACTTATTGTTCATGGGTCACTAAAAAAACATCAGAGCGTTGAGATAGCCATAGCCAAGATTTTGCACCGGTTAAGACGACAGAAGAGGTTTACTTTACAGCAGGATGATGACCCTTAACTCACAGACAAAGCTACAGTAACGTGGGTAAAAACTTAGAACATGAATGCCCCAACGTACTTTTTTTGCCAGACAAAACTGCTTTGTCTTAAGTATGAGCCTAGGGTAGAAAAGAAAACCTATCCATAACCTTACCCATAACACCCCCCTCCCCAATACACATACAGCACAACTCCCCCCTTACAGCAATACTAACACACTTTTAAAGAGCCACCTAAACCCTCCTATCGAACACCTCCTATTGCCAGCAACATTACTGTACCCCCCCCCCTTAGTGGTGATCAGTAGGGGAGCATTCCTTCCTTAGTCCTTGTTGCCCCTTTAAAGTGATTACTGAAAGGTTATTCCACAATCTATCATCCCCACGCTCACATTCCCTGTGCTCCTCAAGTGTATCTTCCAATTTCAATTGACATTGTGATGGTGTATCTGTGACAGTACAGTCACATTGTATTTATTGATGAATCCTGAGTTGTTTGCAGGCTTTATTCATGCAGAAGCTGCCAATAGCAGTTACAGTATAGTACTCATTGCATAGATCAAAAGTGACAACCATAAATTACATCATAGACCAACAAATATATTAGGTCTTCCAAAGACCATGATAGGTGTGCTTGATTATTGTGTAAAAGATCTAGTTAGCTATGTTCAGTACACACTTTAATCCTGATCATTTTGTGCAATAGAAGAAATGTAAGTGAACACATCAGGAGATTGTGGAGTCATTTATTGTTGAGACTAAATTCTCTAAAGTTTCTTCCCATACTACATGAAGTGTATTTTTTTTTTAATATGAAAAAACTGAAAGTTTAAATTCTGTTGAAAACAATGAAAAGGAACAAAGCACATTTGTAAGAATGTAAACCTCAGCTCCAGTAATAATACTGCAATCTTACCTTTGAAGGATAAAAATGTGTGCTATTATGTTTTTATTTTCTCTTCTCACTGCAACACCAATAGTTACTGACCTGATCTCACCATAGCTCATGGCTGATAGCTGTAAGACAGCAATGCCATACGTTAAGTATCCACGTTAAGACACTTCTGCTCATACAGGCAGTTTTACAAGTTTATAGTTTATGCCGCCGTCATTTTCCTTCTTCTCTTATCTTTTATTTAGATCCCAGCCATCTGGATTAGCCAGGCTGAGTTGATGTAACATCCATGCAGGAGGGAGTTCATGTGCAGCTCAGCAATATTGACAGGTAAGGGAGGGATCAGGTAAGTGAGTACGGTTTATTATAGAAGGGACATTGCCTGTCTCTTTCTGCAATAAAACCCTGCCTGATCACAATTTTTAAAGTAATATTTTGGTTCCATGTTAACATATTAACACGTTAATATCTTACCAACAATCAGACCAAGCTTGCCAGGATAAATGACAATGGATGTGATGGATAACACAGTGATCAATGAAGCTACCAATCCTAAAGCCATCTCTTAATGCTGATATTTCTGTACAGTTACAGTGTTAGGGCTCATGCAAGCTATATTACAATGCAGACAAGAAATGTGCTTTCATGCATTGAGGGATGTTGTCTTGGGTAGTCCAATAATTTGGGCTGGTAATGCATGAAAATATAAATTCATGAAGATCTTTGTCAGTGCAGCTACAGAACATATACGTGTGATGTGGTGCACTATAAAGCATCTGTGTTTCATCACACTGTAGGTATGTACTGGTGTTCCATTGACTGTGACTAGCAATGCATCCCAGCACACCTCTACAATGCATTTCTGTGACACGTTATAATGCATGGTATGGTCTAATCAAGCTGTTTTAGTTTGTCACTCTCTCTGCCATAATCATATATTCTTGTTAGCATAGTCTGCAATTAATAAAAAGGAAAAATATAAATAAGGAGACGTACAATAAAAAAGTAACTGGCATACTATCATTCTTGTAGTAACTTTATACAGGTAGCCCTGGGTCACATACTAGATAGGGACTGTGGTTTTGTTCTTAAGTTAAATTTGTATGTAAGTCAGAACAGGTACATTATTTTGATAAATGCAATTAGGACAGATGTTTGTCTCAATATATTGTTAGGCAGCGTGGTATCAGTTAGTGTATAAAATCCTCACTGTGAGTTAATCACAAACAAAGCAAAAAAAAAGGGGTGTCAAGTTCTGGCCCGAGAGCAAAATTTGGCCCCCCAAAGGAATTTTTTGGCCCCCAAAGGAATTCTAAATATGAATTGTTTTATTGAAGCAGGGAATCGTAGTAGCGGTGCTATTTCTCTATTATAGGCTTGTTCCATATTGAATGTTAAGCAAAACCTCTTTGTTTCAATATGAAAAGGTTTTATATCTAATAAGAAGAAAAAAACTTCCTCTAATTTTTCAATAAACTTCAAGTTTGGCCCGTGACTTTGTCAAAGTTTTTAATTTTGGCCCTCTGTGTATTTGAGTTTGACACCCCTGACCCACAACCTCAGCTGTATTTAGCAAAATATTTCTTCTGCAAGTCATGCAACCCCTTCCTCCTCCAGACTTCTTTCTGCACAGGACCGAGCAGGGAAGCCCCATTCATATCTAGGGTGCGTCTGTATGGATATCCTGTTGGATATCCTTAACTCAAAGACTACCTGTACATGAATGACAAAAGAATATTGTCCAAGCCAGTGCTCCTTTGAAAGGCTTCCAAGTCTGAATCTCCCACTGACTTTAGATATATCCCTAGAGAATTTTAATTCTAACTGCATTGATTTCCAGGAAAGTATAAAATGTACCACTTGCCATGAAAGTTTTGATTTTGATAGACACCTCTCATGGCTGGGGTCTGAAAATAGCTATGGCAGGGTTCTCCCCAGGCACTTTTAGCTGGGCGCACCACCCGGCACTTTTCTGCACCCACCCGGCTGTTTTTGGGTGGTCACCAAAGAGTTTGTTCACAATAAAGGGGCTGCCACCCACCTAAAATTTCTTCCCACCCGGCTTGAAAAAATTTCTGGGTTGAGCACTGTATGGGTATTTTGAATTAGGCTAGTCAAATATATTAGATATCAAATCAACAAAAACTCTATGTTTCGATAATAAAAATGCAAACCAGACCACACTGCAGCTCACTACAACACTAATCAGCTGACGTTTAATGTCACAAGGTACCCATAGGTGTGATTATTCATCAAACTAGTTTAACATACTCATATCAGGTGACAGTCCTCTAACAACAAGAATATATTTAGCCCTACAAATACACCAGTCTGATGATAAATCAGAACGAATATACTTGGATTAAGATGTACAAGTAAAACACCTAAATACTGATGTAATTACACCCATCGTTCTGCTCCGGGGTGCTCTATTGAAGGAAAAGCTCATTTCCACTGCAGCACACATAGCACAATAAGGGCACAGTGCAAGCAACTGGAAACAATTTGGCAGATTCATCTGAACAGCTAAAGTGGCAATTGGTACTTTTTTACAATGTGTCTCCATATGTGTCTTTAATATATTATGTTGCTAAATTATAAGCACTGAGGATATTACTTGCTGCAAACCCACAAAACTTTCAATTTCCTGTGCTTTCTAAATCATAGAACAAAGTACAAAAACATGTTCTGGATAGCCTATGTTTTAATTATTTTCAGGCGAAATCAGTAAACATTTACCATTTCATCTAACCAAATGTAATGTATAATAAATACAACACACATACAGTCAATTTTTGGAACCGGGACCAGAACCAGAGGGAAAACACAATGAGTATGCTTTGCACTAACTAACCACATGCATATGCGTCATGCAAAGAAAATCAGTGACAGGAGAATATCAGAAACTGTTAAAGTGTGACCCATGACACCACACAAGGCTTTGTTTTGAAAAGATGATGAGGTGAAGCTATATGTCTAGTGACATCAAAGTATATCATTTCTCATGCTATTTTCCTCAAGGTAAAGGAGACTTTTTTTTTGTAAAACTTGCCCGAAAAGCATTAGCACAGCATGTTGGGCCCATCCATATGCATGGCAACAGCCTATATCTAGTCAGCACCTTAAAGCGTACCTAAACTCAGAATTTTCACTTTACATAAAAGGGTCAATGTCTGATCCCACGCATGCGCAGTGAGTTTGGCAAGTGTTTTACCCATCTATGTCACCTGATCTCGTGCCTGCGTCGGGTAATGTAGGAAGAGGAACCCGAAAGAACAAAGAGAACGTGGTGGTGCCTAGTGCGCCGGCCCGAAGACCTATGCCAGGATGACGTGGGACCCAATGGAAGAAACCTCCGGCTGATGGACTGCTCTGCGGGATTGAAAGTGTATTTTTTGTTTTGAGTGGTTTTTGGGTTTGCTCCCTCTTTAAGTGCCCTTAAACCTCCCTCTTCTTCCCCTGTGTAGTATCCCTTAGTACTATTTTAAACATCCCCTGCGCATTCATGAGATCAGCAATTTTTCTTACATTGAGATTAGGGCATGCGCAGAAGCAGCAGCCAAGAGCCTCCCAGGATGCATGATGTGAGTATCCCGGGAGGCTTTTACCCCCATTTTGTTTTGATTGCTGAAAGGGGAGGTGAGACACCTTTTTTTTTAAGTAATTCTACCTTTTTAAAAATAAAAATTCTACCGTTTTTAAGCCTTAGTATACGTGGACAGTTTTAAAAACGCATGTAAACATTCCTACTGCATTTGTAGGAATGCACTGCATTTGTGTTTTTATGCACTTTTACTAGCATTTTAAGGCTTGCCTTTAAACCACTGGAAAACATCTATGTTGTGTTTTTCCACATTTTTACGTGTCTAAATTTCAATCACTTATAAACACGCGAAAACGCCTCTATTGAAATCTTCGGACTCAATTAAACCTATGTTAACTTATGTTAAGCCTGCGTTTTAATTTTTAAAACATTGCAAGAAGCATTATCTTTAACGTTCAAAAACGTGCCTTAAGGAAAGGACCTGGTGTGGATTAGCCCATTGGAATGCATGGGAATTTCAAACATGGGCTTTTAAAGCCTCAAGGTAAACACTGGGGAAACAGTCGGTGTAGACTAAGCCTAAAAAAGGGTGTTGCACGTACAAAAATAAATAAATAAAATGTTTGCTTTAAATAAAAGGGTTGTCTACAAAATTGTGAGTTCTCCTCTGCTACTGTTGACAGCACAATAAATAACAAAATTCAACTGTTCTGTTTTGTGGCTGTGTATGTGCAGGCTGTTTTGTTAGGTTGTCCAAGGCTGTGTGCAGGATGTTTTCAATCCTGGAGTAGATCCATTCCAGGTTTGCTGGATCACCCAAGTTTAGCCATGATAGTCTATCTTCTCCAGCCTTGAATAACTGTATCACTCCAATATCGCCCACTATATCAGCACATAGGCACCCTTGGACAGGCTGCATTTGCATGTTGATCATTATAGGAAACACCCACATATGAAGTTGACTTAATGGCTGACAGGACACAGGATAGAAGTCATACTGTGGAGGGAAATGTGACCAATCATTTTCAGCATTTTCAGCAAATTCTACCAGTGTATGAAAAGAAAGGTAAGACTGGCCAGCTTATTACAGTATAAACAATAGATTTCTGGAAAAAGAAACATAACAAATGTGTTTATGATGAAATCAGGGAACCCTGGTTTACTATGAGAAAGGCAGAATGTAGGATAGTGGATTGATTTTGCTTAAGATTCTGACATTATTGGCTTGAAATAAAACTAGTCTTGGCACGTGTTTCATCTGATGACTAGAAGAGGTAGTCAAATATCTTCTGCAAACATCAAAGCCTAGGTGATCAAACTATACAAGTGTATCTCTGTAACACTGTTCAATAAATATTTTATTAAAAAGTAGGTTTGATTGTGAATATAAAATTATAAGTGATACAATCAAGGTGCTTGGTGTGCATTTAATCTCGACACTTAATCAAAATTTCTTTAAACTTAGAAGTCTGTATTCAAGTACCTACCCTCATCAAAATGTGTCTCATACATTTAACATAATATTTATTGTTACAGTATTTTATTATTCAGAATAATCAGATTAAGAAAGCTTGTGGCAAACTGCATGTGATGTAAATTCAGGATGATTTAGATCAGGCTGAAACACTGCAGCAGGACGGATCCATGAAAAACAAGCAATGTATGCACGGCAGATTCTCATCCGACATCAACCCTGAGGCTTTTTTCAGATGAGAATAATCTCACGTGTGTACGCAGCCTTAGTGTTTATTGTATGTTTGAAAGTGTAGTATAGCTGTCTTTTAAATATTTACATTATTTATTTATTATGGTCAGCTCTTTTTAAGAAAAAGCACGTATTGCTGGCTGTGGCTTCCAGCCTCCTCTACTTGCCTAGGTGCTGGTAATGTCACTACAGGAATAATTTCAAGAGTGAATTCTTAATAAATCAGCTCAGTGTGACCCCAAGTAAGCAGAATCTGAGTTGTCTTTGGAAATCCTTTGTTATAAATTAAGTGTTAATTCAATAGAAAGTGAAGGGCAACTTAAAACTTTACAGTTGTCCCAGGAAGAGGAGGAGAGGAGAAATGAAAACACTTGCTCCTCTAACAATTGCTTAAGAGGGGATTCCACTTTGCTTTGGAAAGATTTCCATTGATGCATTGTTTAGGACAGAAAATTAGGCAAAATCTAAAAAAGATGCTGGAAGCGGTAACCCCGAGTCACACTCGGGGTAGGTAAATCAATGGAAAACAATAGTAAATGAAGCGCTTACCTGATCAGCCTGCGTTCCTCCATCATCCTTTGCGTCTTCTTCCTTACTCCGGCGGGCATTCTCTGCACCCGATTAGTCACTGAGGAGTTCCCGGTGACGTCAGTGCGTGCAGACGGGGCAGGAAATTCGATTCTATTTGTATTGCATTCAATACAAAAATACTGTATTGAATGCAATACAGTGGATTTATAAATGTAAAAGCAGTACATTGTTTTTCATGAATATTTATTTTACAGTATAATATATACCGTATTTTTTGCCATATAAGATGCACTTTTTCTTCCCCAAAACTGAGGGGGAAAAGTTAGTGCGTCCTATACGACAAATGTGTTAAAAAAAATAATTAAAATATTATACTCACCCGATACCCGATCCTGCGTGTGTCTCTGGCTGCAGCGTGTGTCTCTTCTCTCCTCTGTCAGCATCGTGTTTTCTCCTGTCTGTAAAGCAAAGCGAAAGAAGCCGGCACAGCGCCACCTGCTGTTCCCTGTCCTAACTGCCGTACAATAGAAAAAAAGCACAGAGTGATCAGAAGGGGAGTTTGAATGACAGAGTGATCAGAAAGGTAATTTGAATGGCACATGAGTGATCAGAAGGGGAATAATCTTTCAGAATCTTTTTTTCTAGATTTTCCTCCTTTAAAATTGGGTGCGTCTTATATTCGGGAGCGTCTTATACGGCGAAAAATACGGTAAATATATATATATATATATATATATTTTTTAATGCTCATACTATTATAATATACTGTAAAATACATTTTCATGAAAAACAATGTACCACTTTTAGACATATAAAAGGAAGTTGTCAAACATATTTGTAATTTGGTATATGCGCACAATACTAGTTGGTTTTGTTACCAGATTATTGTACAGAGTTTGTTAGCAATTTGTTTCAGTCCTAGACCAGATCCATTCCAGGTTTGCTGGATCACCCAGCTTCACTGATGAAAGTGTATCTTCTCCAGCATTGGACAACTTAAATAAATAAATACATAATAATAAATCTAGCCTAATTAATTGTGCTGGGGTGTTTTAGTGGCAAAGTTCAAGGGTTTCTACTTATATGTTCCTGCACATTATGATGCATTCTATTAGTTTACATGATTTATCCTAGGTAAGGGTTATCGGGTTAAGAGTTTAAAATACTTGAAAAGTCCTACCT
This sequence comes from Pyxicephalus adspersus, assembly GCF_032062135.1. Taxonomy (NCBI): domain Eukaryota; kingdom Metazoa; phylum Chordata; class Amphibia; order Anura; family Pyxicephalidae; genus Pyxicephalus; species Pyxicephalus adspersus. The sequence goes on along the minus strand of NC_092859.1, from coordinate 81,473,783 downwards.
GTTGCAGGCTGTTCCATGGACCACTTTTCAGGATGAGGGCTGCATTCAAAGGAGGACATTTTTTGGCTGCTGAGCTTTTCCTTTGCCTCGTCTTTCTAATAAGATTTTTATTTCGATTTTCTCTCAAAATTGTGGACCATGGCTTACAAAATTTCATCCAAGCTAAGCGCTTTTCCTCAATGTTATCTGGTAGAACAAGAGGTCTGGGGGTCACAGGTAAAGCTGGAAACTTACTTTGAGGTTTATCACCTGCTCCCTTTTCTATAGTTTGTCTCTCATTTTCAGTTTTACTGCATATGACATCATCAGTCTCCTTTACTAAAAGTGTTTGTGTCTGGGGTATCTGAGAAGACATATCACTCGTTTCCTTGTAATTTTTCTCCTTGGACTCACTAGATTCTAAAGAACTATTTTTTTTTATAGATAAGCAAATATTTAGGATTTCTTTAGGCTTTATTTCTGGTTCCAGATACGTTTGTGTTAATATATTATCTGCATATCCATCATTATTCACTTTCTGATGCATCTCACATTGGTTTGGTAGTATTTCGTCTTTATAAGACTCTTTCACTGGTTTTTCAATAATTTTACTGTATTTTGCTAGTTTTTGTCCATCCGTACAAGAATCTTCCAGACAAAGATTGTTCAGGTCATGTTTTATTTTGTCTTGTTCACCTAGATCCTTGTTGTTGGAAATATTTATATCATTTGTTGTTTTTAAATTCTTTTTTTCCTCTAGCTTTAACATCTTGGCTTTCTCTAGCCTCTGTTTTTCTTCTTGTTTCTTTTTCTCATACTCTCTCTGTCTCCTCTCCTGTTCCAAATGTTCTATTCTCTTGGCTTCCTCCATTTTCTTTTTTGCAATCTCCTCATTGAGCCTTTTCTCATCCTCCTTTCGTTTCTTCTCCTCAAGTTTCAACTTTATTTTTTCTTCTAACTCTTTCCTTTCCCGATCCATTTTCTCCTGCAATTCTTTCTTCCTTTTCATCTCCTCTTTTTTCTGTCTTAGAATTGGTGCATACATTTTATATATTCGATGTGCTCTGAAGGCTGCCTGGATTTTAACAGCTGATTTATTTTGGAGTTTCTCCAGATATATTCTAGCTTTAGCTTTCTGTTCCTCCAAGAAGTTTTTCTCTTTTACCAGCTCTGCTTCCATTTTGGTAATTAGGTTCTAACATCAGGAAATAAAAAAAAAAATTACAAAACAACGAACATCAAGTTATTTGTATATACAGATTCATAAATATTTTAACAGAAGTCACTCATGAAACATGAAATGTAACCAAAACTGATAACTAAATGTATGATATATATAAATATAAATATATAATATAATAATTGATTAGTGAGGCAATGACTCACCTGATTGTTTCTTAGATCGTTTGCTATTGCGTCATTCTTACTCTTTAAATCTGCTTCTAGTTTTTTTTCTTGTTCCTTGAAAAAGAATATTTAAATGTGCATTTTAGAATTCTAAAGAGTCCAAAAATGTATATATTATTTATAGGAAAATAATATAAAACTGTCTATGCATTCAAAATACATAGCAAAGGGCAACAGTAAAGCAAAATTTTAGAGTGCACATAGTACAATTAAGTTATCTAAAGTGAAGTTATCAGAAACCTGTACTGGTGGAAATATAAAAGGTTTTATTGCTGATCTTTTTCTGTACACATCACATGCTTAGCTACAGACCTGAAATAAGTATGCATCTAGGGAAGTCAGAAATCTTGACCTGCTTATGCTTAGCTTTTTTAATGTAGGCTAGTAACTCACATTTTAAACACAGAAAAAGTATAACAGCCTGGAAACAATCATATGCAGAAGGATTTGGAAGCAGACTTTAAGCTCTAAGTTGTACATTTTCACTTGTCCTGCAGCCTCTTAAAAACTGCATATCCTGTTGCCTGTAAGTGCAATAATCAAGAATAGGTGACTGCAGTCAGTGCAAGGGCTTACCAGTTTTAAGAATATACGTCTAGGGTGAGGTTAACTGGCAAGCACACATAAATGTTATATTTTTATAGGTTTCCCAATAAAGCTTTAATTATTAGTTCTCTAGTAGGACAATGAGCCTGATTTATTAAAGCTCTCCAACATTGCAACAAAAATCCTAATGACATAATATTATATTTGGCAATATATTTCCACTATATGCAACCCAAAACATTTAGTGAACAGTGACTGCACTGTTTGGATGCTATAGACCACTGTAGTTTGTGTACTGTGGCTCTTTCAACTTTCAAGTTGTTTGAAGGAATAAGATTATTTGGATGTGAAGGTATTTTTCTGTATCAGTATCTTTGTGAAGATCTAATAGGTTTACTTGAAGAAAAACTTTAGAAAGTTTTTTATACAAACTATACAAACATTACAAAGAGAAATAAGATGTATTTAGTCTGTGTCAATGCAACAGCAAGAAGTGCTTTAAGCTCCTACTTTTTGATGGGTATTCAGCCTTAAAAGCTCTTTCGCGAATTCCTTCTTCCAATTTTCTCTCTTTTCATCTTGTTCCTGAATTTCTTTCTCTAAGACCGCCTTCTGAGCGAGGAGTGCGGCTCTTTTCATTTCATTATGTTTCTCTTGTTCTTTTTCCCACTGCTGAAGTTTTTGTCTACAGCTTTCTTCCACTTCTATATAACAAAAGCTTATAGACTCATGGCTGCCATCTTCTATAAAACAAAATCTCTATAAGACACTTCAGAAAAAAGCTTCAGAACAGCTGCAGTAAAACTTAGTGAATACATGTTTTTCAATATTTCAATATATAGACCTATACTACAAAGACAAATACAAAGGTGCATTAAAGTGAATACCTAGTCCTTTAAATTATTTTAGATGTAAAAGATTTAAAATCCATGTCAATCTGTTGAATGCTTTTGAAATATTTTTGCTGCCTGCAGCATATTTGCACAATATAGTAGACTTACCTCTCAAAGAGCCCCCACTTTAGGGCTGCAGCAGCCAATATGTCTCTTATCATTCCTTATCTGCCACTGACATGTGCAGACCAGCGTACACTACTAGAAAAAAGTGCTGACATGCTGATAGAAACATATTTGACAGAGGAGACTTCATGGTTTCTTCTGCTATGATCTTCTGCTAATGACATGCCTCAGGACTTTTAAAAAATATACTCAAGTTCCATGTTAAGTTAACCTCCCCAGCAGTGAGCCCGAGTGTGACTCGGGGTAAAAAAAAGATGCTGAAAATGGTAACCCTCAAATCACACTCGGGGTAGATAAAACAATGGAAAACAATTGTAAATACCACGTTACCTGGTCCACCGGCATTCTCCTTCACGATCCCTGTCCTCTCGAATCCTCCAGCCGTCGTCCTCTGCATCTGATGAGTCGACCGGGAGTTCCCGGTGACGTCGGTGCGTGTGGCAATTGCGTTGGTAGAGTGGCGGGAATTTCAAATTATTTTGTATTGCATTCAATACAAAATAACCTTGTTTTTAAATTTTTTAAAATGTATTTTTTTAAATTTATTATTTTGACATGATTTTGTGTTTCAAACTTTATTATACTCATACTATTATATTATACTGTAAAATGAATTTTCATGAAAAACAATATCTCTGCTTTTAAACATAAAAATGAACCAGCCAGGAGGTTAAAGCAATATTTTAATTTATTAGTATCATGCCTCACTGCACACAATTTTCTTATGCAAATCATCATCATTGACTCTTACAAAGTTTCTTACATAGATATCCTGAAAGTAACATCACTTTCTTCTGCAGGTTTATAAAGCTAAAACTATCAATTAGCAGAAGAGCTGCCAGCCTGCTATGTGCACTCCTTAAGTTGGTGACTGGACTACCTAAGACAAGCATAGACCTGATAGACAGCTCAACACCCAACTGAAGGACCAAAACAGTATGCTGAAAACATTTCTGGCACAGGATTTATAAAGTAAAAGCTGTTTGCTTTTTTCTGTCACTACATTCTGTTTGGTCTGTATGTATCCAGTAGGAGGAAAGACAATCAATAACAGCTCCCATTCACTATTGTGTATAATGTTCAGCGTGAATTAAGGAGCCCAACAACATTGTATAATGTTATAAAAAGTTATACAATACTCATACAACACAAATTTACCTGAAAGCACAGGTTTTTCTGTTCTTGAATGATCTTTGATATTTTCAGCATTGTCTAAGTTGGACTGAGCTTGTTTGTCATCTTCTTCTATGTCAGCTAATACCTAAAATATAATGTGTGTAAAAAAAAAAAAAATACAACTATTCATGTACACACTGTAAATATTCATTAGACATGAGCAAATGTGTCTTATAGATGGAACACATACACATAAATGTATGCATTACAAGTGATGAGTGGCCCAGACCTGCAACTACACAGAGTGAAGAAAACCTCCAACAATATTTACATTTTACAGTAAAAAATAACACAGCATAGTAAACTGAATAAAACATAGAACAATAACCAGTGGCAATTAAATATACTGTGTGTATATACTGTGTCTGCATCCTGTGTCGGTATATTAAATGAACAGCATAGAACAAGGAAAAGGTGGTATACAGCTGTTGTGTAAAGTTCCAATGCAAGCTAACCAAAAGGCTAAATATGTAAAAAAAAGTGTTGAGTTGTAACAGGATTAAGAAAGGATGCGTAAAGGATCCCAAGGGTTGTACAAAGTAGCACAAGGTAAATGCTTCAATGTAAAAGCCTGTCTTGTGTAAAGATGGGGACATAAAGTCTTCTTGTAGTTCAGCGCAAATGTTTTCTAAGGCCCGAAATACAAAAGCTCAATGTAAGCAGACAAATGCTGCTGTTCACTGGAGCCACAAGTTATGAGAAGCTAAAGTATGGTGTCAGATATTGGATATGTTCCTGACAATATTAAAGACAAGAGGTTAGGCACACTCACCATTACAGCATTATACCACCAGCAAATCATATATATATCATACCTGTTTGATGAGTACTTCAGGGTCCTCATTATATTCAGAAGTCAGCTGATCCAAAATATCTGAATTAATGTGTTTTAAAGGCTTCGAAAACGGGCCTGTTATAAAACAAAACATATTTAAAAAATCCCAAATCACGTATAACTATAACTAAAACATGACAAATGCATATAACCAAATATAAATTCTTTAACAAGCAAATGGATAATTTACCTCCTTGGATAACACAGCCAGAATCTTTTCAAGAGAGATGATTTGCCCATATGAAGGGACAGGAGCTTCTGAAGCATCAGCTCTCTTTTGTGTATATAAACTAAACAAGGCACATCTCTGATTTGCTCTGATTTTGTTTATTACATATACTATTAAAAGAAATTCAGTTATTCTGTTTATTCATTACAAAAAACTACCTGTTGATCCTTTCAGACATTTGCATTGCACAGAAATCACTGAAATGGGAGGGGGGCAAGAAATACTTGCTAGGTACTATTACTCTTTGTTATTTTTAGGTTCATATGAAATGATTTTCTATAGTAAATATAGTATAGTACTGTATAGCACATTAGAATCCTGATTTAAATAACACCACACACCAACACATGCATGGGATGATTAGCATTGTAAGGAGCCATTGCCCACATTACAACAAATGTATATATGTGCAAACTGTCCACAATTCCTCTCTGCATCTTTATTCTGGCAGTAGGGACTTGGCAGCCTGCCAGCCTTTTACTGTAAACCAGAGGTCAGCAAACTTTTTTTGCCACTAGACCATTTGAGGGGTAGGCAGGAGCACACTAGGCCGGACTCTCTCTCTCAAGTCCCGCCCTAATGGCTCTGCCCCATCAGGAACCCCCCTCTACTCCCAATGCATACGGAGGAGTGGGAATGTTCCCTATTTACCCTGGTGGAAGAAGTGTTAGTGCCGGCTGCGGTAAATAGTGACGGGCGCTACAACACAGAAGCTCAAAAGCTGCATGCAGTATGTTCCGGGTCCGCTGCCGGTTGCCGGCTGGATCGGCCCGGGGGCGTTAGGCCGGATCGGCCAGGGGGCATTAGGCCGGAACAATCTATCGGCTAGGCCGTATTTGGCCTAAAGGCTGGAGTTTGCCAACCTCTGCTGTAAACTAAAAGCAGGTCCTGTAGGCTGTTGAAAAACAATTAAAACACAACTTTTTTTGCTGCTCTTTTACTCTTTGCTAAATACATTATTGGGAACAGTTCAGTCACATTGAATCTGTTATTGAAACATCATTGACCCTAAACAACTGACATCTTATTATGCATTCTACATAGGTTACTCCCAATAAAACATTTTGTACATTTTAATTGAAATTCACATTGAATGCAGACCTGAATTATCAGTTTCTATGGATTTTTACTTCTTTACAATAAAATAAAGATAATATAATCAAAACAATAACAATTATATGGGATAAAGGCATTGCATGTTAGCTGAGAGAACCAGACTAAAGAGAAATGTATAAAATTATTACTATAATTATTAGATATTTAAGGCACCTGTTACATCATCACTTTTCCATGAGTCATTTTCCAAATCTTGCAGAAATATTTTCTCAGCGTTGTCATTTCTTTGTTTAAGAAACTGCAGACATGACATTACAGAATCAGGGAGATCCTCTATTACCTAATGAAAAACACAAACATGATAAAATACTGCATTAGAATTTATCTGGAATAAATATAAAAAGCAACAAGATTGAGTTTTAAAAAATGCCCTCCTAAAGAAATGTTGCAATTCAATCAAAAAAATTACGTATTGTCCTACATTTCATTAGCAACTACATAACTCCAGTACCTCCAGAACCTCACAATGTGGGTGACACTGGACACAGCCATTCTCAATCTGCCTCCCTATCCCCATTGCACTAGGGAATCATATATTATTTCTGTAGTCCTTATTATACAATGGGGACAATCATCCAGAGGTGTAAGTAGGGTCCGAAAAGTCCTTGACAAGGGGCTGCATTGGAGCCTCCATAGACACCCCACAATTTTCCTCTGATCTTAAGCTTTTAGAGACAGATGTCAATGGAGTTTAACTGAGCTACTGCTGTCACTGCCCTGAATAATATGACACAGGCAGCAAAAACAAAATTGGCAGGGGTTGAAAACTTTTCAATTCTTTCAAAAAGAATGCTTTGGCTATACATACCTTTATACTGACCACCAATTCAAGGTGGGTGTTAGTTCTTCACTAACCATCAAGACCAGAAGACACTTAACCAATTATAATGGGACTATAATCACCTAACCTCCAGTAATGCAAAGTCCCTCTGCAACAAGAAAGTTCTTCTGAATCTTCTGGGTCTGAGATCCTGGGCCGCACTTATTGACTGCAGTGGTATGAATAAGCAAGCACAGGTAACAATCATTAAAGCAGAACAGACATAAGATGTCTCTCCTGTAATAAAAACCATCTTCTCAACTTTTACTTTTAAAGAAGAATGCAAATGAAGGGACAGGTGATGTTTCTTCTGCAAAAGAATAGCTACCTACTCATTTGCAATATTTTCCTTACAATAAACTGAGCTCCTGATGCTCCAGGATTTACCAGGTTTGGACCAGGTTAGCTTCTGTTTAGGATTAGGCACCAAGGAAGGAAGGTTAAGTTTAGATTTTGGGGGGAAGAATTAAGGTTAAGTACTAGGAAGAAAGATTATGGTTAGTTACGAGGGACAAGGGACTAGGGAGGAAGATTAGGTACCACGGAGAAGAGTTAGGGTTAGGTACGAGGAAGGAAGGTTAAGGTTAGGTACTAGGGAGGAAGGTTATGGTTAGGTTTTACGTAGAAGAGTTAGGGTTAAGTACTAGGGAAAAAGTTTATGGTTAGGTACTAGGAAGAAAGATTAAGGTTAGGTAATAGGGAGGAAGAGTTAAGGCTAGGTACTAGGGAGGAAGGTTAAGGTTAGGTACTAGGGAGGATGGTTAAGGTTAGGTACTAGGGAGGATGGTTAAGGTTAGGTACTAGGGAGGATGGTTAAGGTTAGGTATACGAGGGAGGAAGATTAGGTTAAGTACTAGGGAGAAGAGTTAAGCTGTGGTGATTAAGACTGAAAGGGGAAGTGCTGCACTTTTTTTTTTTTTAAATGGTGTTGCATGTAAAAAAAATAAATAAATAACTTTTTTACTTTACATATAAGGGTTGTCTAGCCTTTTTGTAAAGTGAAAATGTTGTGTTTAGGTCCGCTTTAAGGTTAGGTACTAGGGAGGAAGGTTAAGGTTAGGTACGAGGGAGGAAGGGTAAGCTTAGTTACTAGAGAGGAAGGTTAGGTATTAGGGAGACGAGTTAGGTAGTAAGGAAGATTAAGGTTAGGTAGTATGGAGAAGGATTAAGGTTAAATACTAGGGAAGAGGGAAGATTAGGGACCAGTAAGGAACAATACTTAGGCACCAGAGTAAGGGGTAAACTTTAGGCACCTGGAAGGCAGGGATTAGGAAGTGAGACATGGGATTAGTTTGGCCACCAGCCAGGCAGGGGATCAGGTTGGCAGTAGGATGGGATTTTAGCACTGGAGGTGAATAATTTTATGAGGGTAGGTCATTTTATCAGAACACCTACATAACTGACTGCTGGGAATGAATGAACACCGCTGTGTGCCCAGGAGTAACATCATTGCTGCCTGACCAATACCCAGAAGATCCTGAACCCAGAAGGGGTTTTGTTAAAAATTGTAAACAATCAGGTGAATTTATTTTATTGCAGGAGAGACAGTCTGTTCCTTCTGCAATAAAGAACCCGCCTCCTCCCAATTTTTTACTTTCCCTACAATTTGTATCTACCACATTTTTACTGCCCATCTTTTGTTTTGATGATTATTGAACTATAAATGAGCAAATATCATTTTATTGTTACATCTACCAGCAGATGATAAACCATAAGCTGTGGATTTAGTCATTATTAGCAGAGACTTCCTCAGAGCTGGGAACTATTTGAAGGGCTCTTCCCTGGCAAAACATGAGATGACAAACACAGAACTATGTATAGATAGCAGTCAGGAGATATGTGTTTATAATGTATGCCGTGTATAGAGAAGTGTGATCAGTATGGTGTATGCGCATAACGCACTCCTCTGGTTGCCTAGCAACCAGAGAGGCACACAGTAGCTTCCACCATCATTTCCCCGCCCGCTCCCCGCTGCCAAACCTCGTCTTCTTTGATATCTGTTAAGCCATATTCGTCTTCTTCGCTGTCCTCCACCGTTGACTCGTCCTGCGTTTCACAGTTAAAAGATATTTGTTTCACTTCTAGCTCTTCTCCCATGTCTAGTTGCTGTTGTGCCTGTCACGTGACCGCCTATGCTTCAGCGAGAGCCCAGGATATATAGGGGCGTGGCCTGTACGGAGGGGGCGGGCCAGCAGCCTATAGACTGTAACAGCGCCTCAGGAATAATATAGCAGGAGACACCGGCGGGAAAGGAGTCACCTAGATGGTGCTGCTCTCCTCTGTATAGTTTCAGTACATAGCCCTCTATAGGGGCCAGCCCTGAATATGCAGACAGTACACTATACAACTTCTGTCCCCATCTTTACATACTCCCATAGGGAAGGACAGTACTTGCAGTTAGGCTGACATAAAGGAATGACAGTGGCAAAGTTTACCACTTCCAGGTGCTCCTTCTAAACCAGTGGTCCCCAACCTTTTCGGACTGACAGACCACTAAATGTACAGGCTCCAGACTGTGCATGCATCGGGAGCCGGCTGTCTAACCAAGGGGAAGAATCTTCCCCCATAGTGACGTCATGATGCCAGAACCCCCCACTCTGCCATTGCGGGTCTGAGCCTGTGTCCAGAGACAACCTGCCCACCGCCCTGAGGCTGCTATGGGAGACATGGTGCATGGCTCTGGCTGGTGCGTCCCCCCAGCGGCTCTGGCGCAAAGCTGTGGACCACCAAGCATTTCTCAAGGACTACCGGTTGGTGACCACTATTCTAAAGCACTATGCACTCTGGCTGCCCCTCTCCCCTTATCAAAAAGTAGTACCCCTGCCCCTCTTTCCGGAGTTAATAAAGCTTTCCAAGATGAGAAGATAGACTATGGAAGAACCGGGGTGATCCAGCAAGCCTAGAAAGGATCTGGTCCAGGAATGAAAACACCTGCCAAATACAGTGGTACCTTGGTATAAGTCCTTAATACGTTCCAGATTTTTACCAAACAGGATTTATACCCAAAAAATTTTTCCCATAGGAAATAAAAGGAAAATGAATAATCCATTCCCATGAAAAAAAATCCTATTTTTAATGGCATATTATTCATTGATGGGGCTGTATAAAATAATTTAAACACTGCTAATACTAAAATACATAAATACAAAAGTAATTACAAAAAATAAATGAAAATTTACCTTCACTTAGGATGGTTCTGAGAAGGGAGGAGGAGGAGATGTTATGTAATTCACAGAGAGATATAATGCAGGTTGTTCACTGAATGGTGGCAACTGACGTACTGACACTCGTGGGTAGTCATGGCTTTGTCTCGGGAGAGGTAAAAAAGGGTAGCGTGCAGTGTTATGACTCATTTTTACCCATACAAGTTCTAACACAAAGGTTGTATACCGAGCAAAATGTTTCGTGTCCAAACAGGACTTGTACCAAGTTGGACTTATACCAAAGCAGACTTATACCGATGTACCACTGTAATTAGCTAAGAATTTGGTTCCCAGGTTTTCCCATGAAAGTCTATCTTTATAGTTTTGGAGAGCTAATAATAAATCAGGTCCATTCTGTACTAAAAGACATGTTAAAAGAGATATTCAGTTTTCTCCAGGGAGTGCCCATCTACTGCTGGTCAGTGAAAAGCAAAGTTATCACCCTAGAACAGAAAGCGCTTTTAGCATTACAGAACAACCTTACTTCTCATCTCCATAGCATGCATCCAGCATCCATGCTGTAGTCACATGTATGCCCCCCCCCTTCTCTCCCATCTGTCCTGATTTCCACCAAATACAAGTCCTGCAGACCTACCCCATGTCCAGATTTCATGTGCTGCAATATTTCATACAGTACCCACAGAAATAGTCTGGGATAATCTCCTTTACCAGACTATGAGGTGCTGTACTAATCTCAGATCTAAAGGGGTGGAGGAGGGTGTAGTTCATTAATGATTTCCTATTCATATCTACAAATTACAGTAGCAGATCATCCATCTATGCTTTTGCCACACTTTTTAGAATTCAGCTTTTCACCCATGTGGTTCGTGCTTCTTCCAAATGCGGTTAATCACAGAACAGGAACCCAATCCAGGAAAATTCTGTGTTAGAGCCTCTCTTCTGTGTAGTGTAACTGCCTAGCTATCTGCTGATCCTCTCAATTTATTGTCAGTAGTGGTGGCGAGAATGTTCCAGGAGGATGCTAGTCTAATCAGTGATCCAATGTGATAGTGATAGTGAAGTGATCCAGTGATACTATGCCCAGAATGACCATGGTAGTTGTGTGGTTTGGGGAAACCAGCAAACATAACAAGGAGTGTCCAGCTAAGGTCCTCTAAAGAATTGTAGTAGTGGACACTGGTCGGTGAAAAATATCCTATAATGTTACACCCTTTTCTACTCTTTTGGCATCCAGTCAAATAAAAAGGAGTTTTCTTTCTTCAAAAATGACTAAGCACACATCCTAGTTCATATTCCTCATGCCAGTTCTGACATGAAACACACTTCACTCCCACCTTCATACATAGCTACCAACTTCCTTGATTATGGCTGAACTATTCAAGCATTTGAACCAAATCTATGTATCCTGCAGCCTCATACCATGACACCAGGTTCCAAACTGCTTGCTCCAAATTATAGATCATCAACTAGTGCAGCGCTCATTTAGAAAAATGAAGAATCTTTCCCCACCTTCTGTTTATGATCACGTGAAGAAAATGTCACGATAAATAGCCACAATGGAAGATTTTCATAAACTAGGAAAAAGGGTGGAGAAGGTGCTGATCTGAGGTCTGAAGGAAAGTGTGGGAATGTAAAGGGGAGTCTGATTAGGGATAGAAAAAAAATAGATGTATCTGAGTATAAAGGTAGAGGTTAGCCTGATGATCTTAGTGTAAAGGAAGGGTCTAACCTGGGGTCTAAGTGTAGCGAAGGGGTCTGACCTAAGGTCTAATTAAAAGGGGTGTCTGATCTGGGGTTAAATTTTTAAACAGAGGGTCCAGTCTATGGAATGAGTGTAAATGGATGGTGGGGGGGTCTGATTTTGGGGTCTTAAAGGTCATCAATTATTTAAATTCAGAAAAGAGGATGAACCCTTTAATATTAGGTAAAAAGTGTTTTTTTTTTTTGGGGGGGGGGGATTTTAGGGATTTTATGGAGGGACCCCTCCCCCCGGGGGCAGTAGAGACTGAATGGGAACCCTGCAGCCTCCTGGTGTCCCAGGAATCCGCAGGCTGCTCCCTCTACACATGCCTGACCTCGATGGAAGAGGCTGATTTTTTTTTTTCATCAATACTATATTCTTATAGTATATTATTATAACCCCATATTTTATAATATTGTCACCAGGCTGCACGTTGGTTTTATACAATATCCATTTCTATATAAAATAACTTAACCTGTATATTGGAATACATTTTTCTGCTGATGGTAGAGGGCACTAGAGGGCAGTATTGGAGTTCTCTGTAGTCTAATAGCTTGCACAGTCTTTTCCACTAAAATGCTTACACATACATTTGTAATAAAAATGTCTTGAAATCAAAATGTAAATGTAAATCATGTTAAAATCCTTTACATTCTCTATCACTCAGGTGCATTGCTACTTAAAAGTATTTTGTTTTTCCATGAAGAACTTACATACATAATAAATAAGGCAAGTTTTTCTTGCACAATCATGTAGTCATGTTATTTTATTTTGACATTATTTATCATAATTATTGAGCTATGTATTTATTTAGTGCAATTCAATGCATAACAATGACTTTACAAAATGGCAGCAGAAATGTATATATTATTCTCCATTATAAACTACAGATACACTACAGTCAAATTTTAATGGCAAATTTTTTTTACAATCTAATGCTTGTTCAGGTATTAATATAGTGATATACCTTAGTTTGTATCAAACATGAAACAAGTTGTATAAACTAACACAGCCTTGGAAACAGGGGAATAGGAGGGGATGTATCTGAAAAAAAAAATTGTTATTATGTGCAAGTAAATTCTAGGTCCCTATCCAAAGTCAGAGAGTAAGGTGGTTTCATTTTTTGGAAAAAAGGAGAAGAGAAAACAAAATTGTGAAAAGGTAAGGCCTCATGCATGGTGGTATTTATAAAAATGATGTATAAAATCTGTTAGAAGAAAGGTTGAATGCAGATTTGTAATTCTAATGTAAAATTTTAAAAAAGGAAGAGTGCAACTATGGGACATTTAAATTCACTTTGTGGTGTTGTCAGGAACCTCATTGTAAAGGTTTATAGGAGCATATATAGTTTGGTAGCCATTCACTGCCCACCAGCAGCACCATAAAGCAGGGTACATTCTTCTTCTATTATATCACGTAGGAGGTAAGAGAGGGCAACTTGTAATATTAAATATATTTATCATAAAAGGAGGCAAGGTTAAACTGATCCAACAGAATCCTAGATTTTTAAGGAATGTTTATGGAGTTGATAAAATTCTTTACATCCCAGGCAGAAACTCAAACAGGGTAGCAGTCCCCCATAATAGGAGAAAATGAACCAACAGGATGTTTTTAGCTCTTAGTCCTTTCCTCCACACTCAGTTACTGTTCTGGAGATTGGCAATAGCAGTCTATTTTAGGTTGAGGCAGCAAGTAGTTGGCTTTCACATTCCTCAATACCTTACTTTATCCCACAACACCATGTACAGATTTAAAGGATATCCCCGGTACATTACTGGTTGGATTTGTGTAGTTACTATGTTGTTCGCTAAGCAGAAAGTGTCCAATACTAAATAAAAATATAATAAAAAAGAGATCGCACCAAATGATTCAGAACACAAACTGGTATAACACCGTGATACCAGTAATGTCATCCTAGGACATGAAGTGTGCTACTGGTAGAATGACCAAAAACCTCACATTCTGTTTAGTTTATCCCTCAATTTTTACTTTGATCCTTCAATTAAACTCTGATCTGGATCGTTCTTGATTACAAGACAACTCTGTTATGAGGATCCTGTTTATAGATATGTATACAACTAATTGTTTCATTTTGTACTTGTTTTTGCTGTTTTCATAACTCTTTCATAACTCGTATTTTACCAAATAAATACAGAAGCTTCTTTTCTGATGGCATGTTAAAACTGTAACAGTAAAGCAATTATACTGTATGTGGATGCCATGAATTCAGTCTTCATTTTACAGCACTGAGTGATAATTATTTTTTATCCTTTGCTTAAAACTCTTTCATCAGCAAACTATGTCCACTCGGATTAGCCACAATTTGTTCATCTGGACCTTTGTCAGTGAGAAAGGTGTTAAGATCCTTTGTTGAAGCTGGATGATTCCAGACAAAGCCCAGACAGATTCAACAAGCAGAGTTATATCAAAGATTAAGTGCTCAGTGGCAAATCCATTCTCATTGACACATATTTGGATAGCATCTCTATTTATATTACCAGTGTCCCCCTATTTTCTTTCTTTGTATACTGGAAAAAAAGGCATCAAGCATGTCTGTTATTCTTGTCCTGAGAAAACAGATGTGTTTTGGTCGCAAATCACTACATGTGTATGACCGTTTATTATTGGATGACTGGTGAATATAGAATGAATAAATGTAGAGGTAAAGTGTACATTCGGAATGTTATTAGAATATGAAACATTTCATACTGTCAAGGTAAAAGCTTATTCAGGTAAACAATTGCTTAACAATTGTACACACACGCATACACCTAAAATTTGATTTTATTGGCACACTAGTGTAGGGGACTGCCTTTTTCTATCTGCTTGCTGAGTTGTAACTTTATATATTGCAAATAAAGTTGTTGAAGCCCCTGATAGTGGCCTTAGAAACCCCATCAGAGATCACCTAGGAAATGCAGGAAGTACAGAGATGAGAACATGTGCTCAGCCAGGGTAGGTGCCTGCATCCCATCACCTATATAAAATTTATTTTGAATATAATTATATACAAGACAAAATAAAAGAATTCAGAAGCACATCATAAGCCACATCTGGCTCCAATATATCTCACCTAAACCTTAAACACTTTGGGCCTGATTTATTAATGCTCCTCAAGGCTGGGGAGGATACACTTTCATCAGTAAAGCTGGGCGATCCAGCAAACCTGAAACGGATCTGGTTCAAGATTAAAAACATTTGCTAACAAATAGCAAATGACTTTTAGAAAATCCATTCCAGTTTTGCTGGATCACCCAAAATCACTGATAAAAGTGTATCCTCTCCAGCCTTGGAGAGTTTTATTAAATCAAATCCTTTATTAAATTTACATATTTCTTTAGTAGAAGCATTTTGGGATACCATCATATCCTGTAATTTCACATTAAATATTATATTGCCAACATCAAAGAAGAATAAGCCTGACCCACTTACTGTAATTGGAGATGTGTTGATGTTGTATCTTGATAAAGTTGTGTTGCAAACATACATTTAATGATATATCAAATAGTGGATGATCTAGAGTAAGATTGCTCTTATCATAATTGTGCCAAGTGAATTAGATTCCATCAGTAATGTTAATTATAACTACAGTATTGGTTAGTTAGATTCCAAACAAATAATAAATCTCCAACGGATCCTGTAGAAAGATAGGGCAAAGGGAGTAAAAGGTATATTTAGGAGCGTGGAAAGGTTTAAAACTGATTTTTAATTGTCTTTGTTACCATTGGTGATGTTATTATAATCTCCCTATATTGACTGCCTAATGCAGAAAGGCAACAGAGAACAGTAATGATAACTTGACCCCTTCCCAAAAAATAAAAACAACTGTAGGCACACATTATTATATAATATTGTTTTTTTTTTTTTTGTGAGTCTATCTTTGGCCAATATCAAAGGTAACAGCCTGAAATCAAGCTACCTAATAGTAGGTTTATCAACAGCAATGTCTGATCTGTAACTTTACTTGTCTGTTAAAGTCTCTTTAGTCCCCTGTCTGAGGTCTCTAAATACCCACTCCCCTCATTTTTTTTTAATTTGTTAGTAAGACCATCATCATCCTTGACCTACAAATCATCCTTGACCTACAAATAAAGTGCTACCTCAATGAAGACTGACAGCCTTATAACAAAGGTGTTGTCAGAATTACAAATTTGCAGAAGGCCTTGATCATTTACAGGTTTACCCACCTTCATCAACTCAGAAACTGAGCTTGAAGAATCCTTTCACCTCATTTTGTAATATTTAGGTTGGTAGGAGGAATCAGTGGAAGTTGAATGGGACACAAGTGCTCCTAAAAGTGTCAGGTATAGAAGAACTTCAGCTGCTGATTCTTCTTCAATGGAGCAGCATTTAGCAGCATGGGTAGCAAAGTATATACCTTGTGCTTGAAAGGCACTTTTTCATATAAGTAAAGATCACTGAAGAAAGAAATGTACAGAAAAAGTTATGGATACTTTGAATTCCTTTTAAAGTTTTCTTTTGCTTTCATGTTTGTGCAGATACAACACACATTTATACATGTTACAGTGTAACTGTGCCGCGTGTGTAGTTATTAACCCAGAATGACTGATTTTGAATCATCACATTGTTTAATAGTCTCCGCATTGGGATTGTATGTGCAGAAGAGAAGGGAAATATAACAATATAACAGTATAACAACTGACATTTCCTGCAAAATGTTTCTATATCTATATATATATATATATATATATATATATATATATATATATATATATATATATATATATATATATATATATATATATATATATATATATATATACATATATAACATATGGTATAAAGGTTTTGCTCATGCTGGTCATTTTTCAGCATGACATGACAGATCCCATTTTTTATTACACTGTTTTCCTGTCGCTTCTGTTCATTACAAGCTTTTATCATGTTTTAAAAACAAGCACAATTTATAGTTCACAAGACAAAACATGCTGAAAATAATTCTCAGAGACAGTATAAGTAATTTTACTGAAGGAGACGCCAATAATGAACAGAGGATTATTTTTTCTTCATGTTAGGTTACTTGAGGCAAAAAGAATAAAAATGTATGTAATAAATCAACGGCAGTTCTTGTCTTTGATTATTTTATGGACAATTCAATGAGCCCCCTACATGCTTAGTTTCAAATCAACTGAGACACAAATGTAAAATCAGAAATCAGAAAAATAGAATCAGTGGAATGTTGGTGAAAATTTCTAAAAGATTTAGTCTGAGTGCTTTAACTTGAAAGGGAAGAGGTCTGCTCTCTGACTTGCAAGTAAATGGGACATGAAAAGTTGCCACATTACCCATGCATGGATCTAGGAAATATCTACAGTATATACTTGTGGCTCACTGTAGCTCTGTTCACCAGTGTTTATGGTAATGTATGAAATACAATTCATTATAGTTTTTATGAAATATGCAAGGTAATGTACTTGAGTTAGAGTTGGAAGTAAATCAGTTTTCATTGTGTTGCTCACTTGCATAAAACATTGACTACAAGTCCTTACTCATGGCCCCTTTTATAGCCTCTGCCAAGTTTAGTACACCCAGTGGAACACATTAGTAATATACAGCAGTGATTCCAGTTTTGACATGTCACTCTGGAGGTGATGACCAAATTGCTTATGGTACATGCCAAGCACTTGGTGAAGCCTCATGTGGATTGCTAAATTATTGTAGCTCCCTTGTACTATATGAATTGTATAATCCCTATTAATCCTTTTTACCCACAGCCTGCTATATAGGAACATAGTGTAGTTGTAAATGGAGTATTAAAGGTTAATCCATGTAATCAGTATATACTATATCCGTATAAAGAGTTTGCTGAGTATGCATTACTGGCCAATAATCCATCTCAAATATGAAGAGAATCTTTGGAAGCAGTAAAGTTAACTGTGTGCTAAAATCTTGCCAACCACGGTGTGTTCAAGAACATTTTAATTTGTATGTACTTAACCACTGTTATGAAGGTCAGGATTTTTGTTATGAAATACAATCAAAATGTTTCATACATTATTTTATTAAGTTTGTGTGTTTTGTTAGGTTTCTTTATGTTCTTCCTAAAAAATACTGCAGACCATATGATCTTTTATATACAAAATACATACAATTAAAATGATCTTTCCTTGTATTTATTTATTACTGTTTTTACACAAGATTTACATGGTTACACATAATTTACACATTTTCAAGTTAGAAAATGTGTGAAATGAGTGTAGGTTGCATGAATATTCTTTGGAAAGCAGTCACAGCAAGAATAGGAAAGTCTGTTGCCTACCCGCATGCTGTAGCCAAAGACCCTTGCTCTCTCCAGTGGAGTGAGTGGTCTCTGCAGAAGTTCGTCACACCACCTTCTGAGTCAGACCTATTGCTTTTCATTCACCAGAGGTCAAATACTTTGATTGCAGAGCTCTAGCTTTGACTGAGAAGGAGGCATGTTGGATCTCTAAATAGAGACCGTAAGGTGACATAAAGTGCTTCTGACAACAGGTGACACAATAAAGAAATACCAGCCCCACCAACAGCAGAACACTATTTAGTTGAATTTGTGCCATATAGACTCTGGTAGTAGTGCTGCCTAATGTTCACTGTAATAAAAACTGTTCTTGCAAATATTCTAGAAAAATAAGCCCAACCGATAGCAAAATGCAATGATGATAGCTTTACTACACAACTGTACACACTAACACTATAATCTGTGTCTGGTATAGACCCAACCTGCAGAAAGTTCTAAGTATCCGGAAAGCTTAGTAACACTAAGCTCCCCAGCAGTTGAAATCAGCAGTTCCTGACCCCCGATATTGTGTTATCGTTAATTAATTTCAGCAGCTGAGTTTCAATCTTTTTTTTTTTTTGCACTTTGCTTAAAACAGAATATTCAGTTGCACTGAATGACTGAAATTCCAGGAGCAGACAACAGAAATGCAAAAGTTAAAATTATCAGTTTGAAGTATTTGCTTCAAGGACCTTCTGTCTGACAATAAATAAAAAAAACAAAACATTAAATTGGTGCCATCTAGATTGAATAGCTTGATTGGGTAAAAAAACTTGGCCTTTAAAATATAAACAGTAATTGAGAAGCACAATGATTTGAGAAGTCAGATGTAGACTTTTTTCTTTGCTTATAAACAATCAATGTAGCTCATTAATGAAAAGGAGCAGAAGTAAAGAAAGGTAATTTTCCTGGCAATGTGATTGCTTTCTTTAGAATGTTTCATAATATTTAATGCATTATCATAAAATGTAATCTTTAGTTATATTTGTGATATGCAAAGCACCACATAAAATAATTTCAAATCACATGAAAGCTCCCCCCCCCAGTTGACTGATAACTTGTAGTAGTATGGTAATAATAGGCAGCAAGAGTGTGGAGGAAGTACTCATGTGAATGGATGAAGCAGAAGCAGGGAGATGAATGCAGTTCAGGTGCTTAGATCTGTTATCAGCAAGAACATTGAATGGCACAGAAGAAAAACCATTAAATCTCATTTTAAACCTTGTGAAATTAAAGGTCAGAGGCACATGGTTTGACATGATCCCACACTCACAGTGATCTCACACTGATGACATACATCTACTGTACGTGGCTCAAGACACAGGAGTGCCTAGGCACAGATAGCATACTGCCAATTTCACAAGAAAAATAAATAACTATTTTTTCAGGGACTTGGTCAGACAAAAAAGCATTTTTAAATGTTTCCTATAAGATAGTAAATCTTCACCCTTTAAATTTGGGTGCAAAACTAAAGTACACATTTTATCTTTTGCCATAAATTCCTTCTGTAAAATAACAGTGCATGCCCTGGTATGTGAGATTGCCTTGTGTGCCTACAGCCTTGAAGCATTGTTTCCTCTAGTGTCAGGAAAGTTAGAGTTAGATTTGGTAAAAATACCATTGTGCTGTGTACTGCAGTCCTTGCTGGAGGCACTGAGGCCACAAACATTACTGCAAGAAAGCAGGGGATGGGGGTGAAGTTATGCGCCCATTGATTTTCTTTCAGTCACCTATTCTCAGTGCCATGTGGGAGCATTACCTAGAGCAGACTGCATGCAGTAATTCCTATTCCTCCAGCCTAAAGCAGCGTACATACACACAATTTTTGTTCTTTTGTTATCGTTTCCAGCCACAAAAGAGTGACAAATGAATGAGCGAGTTCTGTAAACACAGCGCTGTTTTGTTCATTGAAGAGGAAAGTGGGAAGAATGAGCAAGTGGCATCACCCTATGGTCCTCTTAATTGACTTGTACAGCGATCATTAATCGTCAGTCGGTCATGGATCTGTGACGATAGATCCAAGAATAATGTTGGGCAACCACTGTATGCATGTCAGATTCTCGCCTGAGACAAACTCATCTAATCGTCTCATCTAATGAGAATGATCTGACATGTACATAGCCTTACACTTGTATATTGATAATTGATAAAGATCTACATTCCTGTGTTGCACAATGACCTTGTCTGGTGTAATGGCTAGTGGCCAAGACTTCTTATCATAACTTTAGGACTAGACCAGGCATGGGCAAACTATGGCCCAATAGGGATGTTTCTCCGGCCCTTTAGGTATTCCGCGGTGCCACCCCGAGCAGGGTCAGAAGAAAAACACCGGCCAGAGCCGCGGAATGCGTTCCCTGGATCTGAGCCTGCGATGGGGGAGTAGGCGGGTTGGTGCAGAGGACCCAATAGTAGTTACTTCTTAACTGTAACTGACACACATTTGAATACATAATGCCACGCTGTTCTGGGAATTGGGTAAATGTGGACACTTTTTTCTTTTTAATAATATCTTATTTCATAATGGCTCCTTCAGTATGGTTTGTTGTATTCCATTTTTATCTTTGTGTATAGTTACAGCATTGTTATCACCCAATAAAAAACTTTATATTAAAATAATGCCAGCTAATACTTCACCAAATTATAAATGTTTCATCAAAGACTCAAATATTAAAACCTTTGAAATATTGATAGACAACTTCAAACCCTTGATCTTTGTACTTACCAGACAAGAACACTGTATATCACGCCAGAACAGCATCAACAAGTTAGTTCACGTTTTTCTCTGTTTTGTTGGTGCCAAGTAGTGTGATTCAGATGTAATAAAGCCATCTAGGTGACCTAAATATAAATTCTTAAGACTAGAGGCTACATAAGAATATTGTTACTGAGGAAGAATTAGGAGAAATATCACCAAAATGTAATCCAAGCTACAGACAAATAAGAATACCATATAAGCACTCTTCACCATTTTTGTAACCTTTAGTAGTGCCAAGGTAAATAAATTCAGATATTATATTTTCTTTATGATATTTTCAACAAGCATTGGGTTTTTTCACTTCCCAACCTTGTCTATCTTCCCCTGCCCTGTATGTATTTTAGTCTCTAATATGTATATGTGCTGTCACTCCCATTAGTTTAATTGTTTTACAGGTTTAGAGAGTGGTGGTGATGTCATGGGTGGGAATGTTTATGAAGTTTTTTTATCCTATAGAAACATTACCTGCATTGTTTATAGGATGCATTTAAAACTTAGCTAAATTGTGCTGAATCATGATCAATCATCACCAATGATTTTCTGCTTGGATAAACTGAACTATATTTACTATACCCATGGCGACCCATCACAAACCTAATTTGGGTGCTAAACTGCAGTTTAAGAAACACTGCTTTAGGCAGTAGGTATTATGGTTTTACAACTGTAGCATTACATTTACATTATTAAACACATCTAAATAATCATTGAGAATTTTTAAAGGAACAAACAAAAAGATAGTTAAGTGATTTCAAAAGGGGAACTAAATCCAGCATTACTCACCTGTTCCCTTGCAGTGCACTGCCATCTTCTTCACTTCCTTCTAGCAATCTTTGGCCATCATGATTAGCTGGGCCAAGATAACGTAACACTTAGATAAGTGCGTATGAGTTGCTTCATTCCAGGCACTTACAGATGGTCCATCAATTGTCCCTTTCTTCAATATTAATCTGCCTGATAATGTATTCTTAAAAGTGGAACTTTAGTTCCACTTTAAAGTAAACTTATACTGACATCATCCGATGTGGCTCAACCTTTTTAATGCATAATAGCGTGTTGTAAGATATGCACCTTTTTGCTGGTAATTTTCTGCTTTTTATTGTTCTTCTGGCACTATACTGCTCCGTGTTCTTGACTTGATCTACAGTATTATTCCTTTCTAATCAATCAGACACCTCTTACTTGCATTTACTTTTTTCCGTTTCTCTAAATTCTTCATACATTATCCATCCACCTCTTTCTGGGCCTTCCTCATGTTCTCTGTCCCTCTAATCTCCCTTGTGCTATTCTTTTTGCTGCTGATGTTTTTACACTTTCTCTCCAAGTGCCTAGCCCGTGCTATTCTTTCAAATTTTTTGAAGCTGACTATGTCTGCACCATCTATTTATATATTGGTTCTTCTATGGCCACATTAATAGCATAGTGAGAGAATATTTGGATGATCTAATAGTGGGCCAAGGAAACACTCAATTTAATACATAATAGATCATATGAGCTGTTGCCAACCCCAACATCATCAAGTGAAGAAATATTAAGAAGACTATTGTATTAGTGATATACTCTTATATTACAATATACATCCAACATAGTACAGATCTCACATTACTTTGGAGATCCGTTGAATAATGTCCAAAGGCCAACACTAGACATATCTCATCTATATATTAGGCTAGTAATAATGGTTCAATGTTTTTTATTAGGAAAAGCAAAGAAAAATATACATTTTGTAACAACAAGAAAGATCTATACAAAAATGTAAAAAAAAGTTTCAAGTGCGAATAACAGTGCAAACATCAGAAAAACAATGGTATTGAATGTTACAACCATGGTAAATCAGGATAAAAAAAAAAGAAGGAATGAAGGAATAAATAAAATAAAAAATCTAAGGATGAGGTCTCAAAGCTGCTCTGTCAAGGTAAAGAATAACTGTCCATACCTTGTAAGCTTAATAAGGTGTTTAGAAAGTCTGAAACAGGAAAACGTGATGGTATAAACACATTATATTTATCACAGCAATATTTTTTAGTGTTTCATGGCAGGAAAAAAGGTCCATGAGGTTTGGTGCATCAAATGGAATAGTTTATTGGAACCCAATGGATAAGATGCTATTTTTGCTTTATTTTGCTTGCAGCCTCCAAACCTAGGGCACAACTTCGCCACTTTCTCATACTTCAAAGCATGTTTAGCCCTTTCTGGTTTAACACTGCTACTGGCTAGTGAAGGTAGCCATTATGTAGGTGGGACAATAGAAATGTTCTGGAATGGGTTTATAGAATAGCTCCAATAAATACCACCTGAAAGTGACACGCATACAGTCTATTCTCACTTTAGTCTCTTCAAGAACTTTACCCTTGAACAAATCCTCAGGGTTTGTCAGATGCCAGGACATCTGCTGTGCACTATGGCTCATGCCGCTTACTTCTACATCACTACCAAGTACTGTTCTGAGATAAGGGCCAGCCTCAAAAGATGGAGCCCCAGCTCATGGTGGGGAGAACCATGCAAAAACATGCTAATGATTTATTTGGAAGCCATAGATCTTTATGAAAGTAAGCAATAGCTTGCCACTCACTGGTTAAATAAGTTGGCTGCTTTTTTTCGATTTTTTGTTTCAAGCAATAGTAATATTTAGTCATTTCTATGACATGGAACAAGTATGCAAATACAAGTCCTGGCTTTAGTTTCCTTATTGTGTGGTTGCTCTAGGTTATTCTCTCAAAACAGTAAGGCAAAGTGAATAGTACAGACATGACCGTTCCTCTGCTCTACTTAATACAGTTTTTTTTAAATTGTCCCTAAATCCTTGTAAAATCCAGGCAAACTGAATGATGCTTTAGAGGTACCAGCATGTTAATTGGTACCTATTGCCCAAAAATGTATGGTAAGTTTAATTTTTATATTTATTTATAGTTCATTCTGTGTACTGCAGTTTTTGTTGCATTTTCCTTTCAGGATGTATGCAAGTACTTATTTTACCATACACAATACTGAACAAACACACATGGTGTGAGTGAGACAAGAAGTGTGCACTGATACTGCTAAGAGAAACTATATAATTTATTTGAAAGAATTACAGGGCACCGTGACACTAATTTTAGACATTCACTGACATTTAAAAGAAGGCTTACTAAATTGTGGAGGAGCACAGTTCTTTACACTGAGACTGAGAATTGGAATGGCAGCTCCGTCGTTCTCCCCCTCCCCTCTCCATAGAGCAGAACGGTGCTGTATGTACAGCACTGTTCATGCATCGTGTAGTCTTTTGTCGTTGGAAAGGATCTTTCTCACAAAATTTCTCACAAAGGATCTCACAAAAATTGCACTTGTGTACGCAGCTTAAGCAGCAATCAATGCCTGGTGCTTTCAAAGTAAATGTATTCAATGATACTTTGAATCTGGGGTTAAATATGTAAATAGTAACATTTTGTGTTCTTTAAAGTATGTTGCTTTTTTACTATTTGGACTTTTTTACTATTTGGACATACATTTAAGGGTATACAAGAAAGGTGGTTAGGAGTACATGAAGTGGTTAGGGTTATATAGGCCCTGTAGGTCATGAATGTGTCTACTGTAATCTTTTTCCTTATTATGAGGCTTTCTATCAGGGCTCTTCTGGGCTTGGTAGGTATCCTAATAGTGAAATCAGCACTTTTTTTAAATTTTCAGGAGAAAAAGTCATCCAATCTTGCTCCTGTGAGAACAGGTGATGTAAGCACCAGCAAGATGACAGAAAAACAAGGCAGTACACATTTGTTTCTCCGCTCCCTGAAGAAATCTGGGACTGCGCAGGATCGAATGGAGTCTTATTGGCGGGACGAGGGCTCTGCAGAAGTAAAGGTGTCATTTTATTGTTATTGAAAGTTCTGTTTTGATTAATCTTTTATATAATACTGATAGGCACCAGTGGAAAGCTGTGTTACAAATTCATACACTTACACAGCACTATCTAGTGGCTGGAGTATAAACAAGAGATTCTTTATTTATTGGCATTTTCAGGTAAATAAAAAATTAGGTTTATACAGTTCATTTTCACAAATATATTATTATACATCTATTTACAACATCAACATTCTTTTCTTTAAATTGAAAGAATCCATCGTTCCTCCCATTTTGCTTAAAGGGTAAAGGGGTACTAGCTACCCATGTGCTCATCCCACAAGTGTGTGAACAGATATCTTGTGGCCAACTGGTCAAAGGGAACTGACAGATTCTTTTTTTCCCCCAAAATAAAGCTTTATTGAAATAGCAAATAACAGTGTACAGTATGTTACAATAGCAAGAAATACGTACATACTGTCAAATACAATTACAATGGATAATGTAAAAAGTGCACATTTCAGTTTGCCCTTGTGGTTTTAGGACAGAGAAAGACAGAAAGAAGAAAGACACAAAGACAGAACAAAGACGGGGATATTGTGCAGAAGAAAATATTTGTCTCTTTTAGAAGGATGGACTCTCTATGTAGTATCGTTGTACACATTTCTATATTCTTGGGAGTCATGAAAGTTCCACTATAAGGCCCAAGTGGTATAATATTTTGTTATAGCATCCCGGGATGCATGAATCATTCCTTCATTTCTGAAATACAATCAATTTGAGCAAACCATTCACGTAAGATTGGCCTAGACATTGATTTCCATAGTCTCGGAATCAACAATTCTTTGTTTAAAAACATAGAATAGAAGTGTTTTTTTATATTGTTGTGGTGTGTTGTGAGTGTGGTGTAGCAGAATTTCCACTGGGGATGTAATATCATGTTCCCCTGTAATTTTCAGTAACAAATTGATAACTTCATCCCAAAATGGTTGAATAACTGGGCAGCTCCATCGCATGCCAGATTCTAATAGGCTACACACACAAGGATTCATGTGCATGCACCTGTAAAAGGCTTCCAAATGTAGACGGTAATCAGTCTTTGTGGATTCCTATGTATAGACATTGCTACAGAGTGCAGAGATAAATATTCATAAAAAGCAGAGTAATAGAAACTTTTCTACTAATATGCGCTGTTGTTCATTTTAGGTTTAGTTTAGCGTAGTTTGGGCTATACACGTGTGAACAATACAGGTTTCAGCCAAACTAAGTATATCTCCTCTCAGTTTTTGTTCAGAGGATAAAGGAGTACGAGCTAACCCTGCCTTCATCCGACAGGTGTGTGGAAAGATATCTGATGGCCCACTTGTCAAAGGGAACTTCCAGATTCTAATAAGCTGCACATACATTGACCCTCACAACATGGACCCAGTATTAAAAAAATTTACTCCTAAAATCATACTTCTTTTAAGTCATCAAAAAACTATTAAAAAAATAGTCATCAAAAAACTATTAATTTCAACAGTAATCTTCTCATAATACATGCACATACACCTGAAAATGCTTTCTTGTGTAGACAGTAATCAATCCTTGTGGATTTTTGGTTGGTCTTTTCTGGACACAGCAAAGTTAAAACGTACCTAAACTCAATATTTTTATTTTACATTCATGCAATGTACATCATTCACTCTCTATACCAGAACTTATACATAACCCCACACCAGCAATTAGCACCAACCTGATAAGACTGATAACCTGATAAGAACATAAGAGGAGCCTGCTGGACCGATCCTGTCCATCTGAGTAAGATCTAGGAGGATGGGTAAGTTGGGTAAGTATTAGGGACAACCGGGACTGGATTGATCTTCCTGTAATGTAATTTGGACTGCGTTGGACCCTGCAAAGGTAACTTTTATTTTATTACTTATAAAGCCGTGCTGTCACCTTATTTTTAGGACCATTTAACTCTTTTAGGGAATGTGCAAATTATTTTGGGGTAAGGATTTTTTTTGCATTGGGGACAACCAGCACTGGATCGATCCTTGTGGAATGTCATATGTGGACAACGCTGGAGCTTGCAAAGGTAATTATTATTTTATTAGTTAAAAAGGAGAGTTGTTTTCTAATTTGTAGGGCTGATTTAACTATTTTGGGGAATGTATGTAAGGTATACTATATACCGTATACTCATTCCTAAGGGGGTAAGCATCTGGGGTCCCCTTTTTAAAGGGGCTTCCAGATTCCAATTTAATCCTCACCCACAAAACATGTTTCCATTCCCATAGACTTGTCTGTGTATTCCATGGAGCAGACAGAAGGCTGCAGAGGAATACGCAGCAGGTGGCCTGGAAATGTGTTTTATAAAGCAGAGTAAAAAGACATTGCATTATATGCACAGACACTGCTAGGTGATGTATCCTAGACACACTACTATGAATAGCACTGACAGCCCGCAGCTTCCCCTCCATGACAAGCCCAGGAAGCCCAGACCTGGCTGTGTACACAAAGACAATGCTAAGACTTAGGAAGAGCCACCTATCAATGTCCCACCACATCACATGCCATGGAACCTGAAAGCGCCATATTCAAATCCGTAGCGGAACGTTCCAGTCCAGTAGAGGAACCTAGAAGTGACAGCGACCAGAGAAGCGGAAGTGGGCAGGGCTTCGCAGATCAAATTTGAACCCTGGGAATAAATTGGTTGACAGACAGAGAAAATGGATGATCGGTCACCTGACACAGCACAGAAGGTATGTGTGTGTGTAAGTTATATCTTTTACGCTGTCAGGGTTATTTATGGGGTGCAGGAAGTGTCACATAGATAATGGGGTGAACCGATAATATTGCAGGGGATATGGAAGGATGGGGGAAAAGTGAAGACAGGTGTTTTGTATATTAGTGTTATTGCAGGGAAATATGGGGTTCAACAAGGGGTTATGGGGTGCCCCCCTATTAATGTGAGGTGATATTGTAGTACAGGAGAGAGAGATAGGTGATGGGGTGCACTCCTAATAATGTGAGGTGATATTGGTGTACAGGAGGGGGAGAGATAGGTGATGGGGTGCACTCCTATTAATGTGAGGATAGGTGATGGGGTGCACTCCTAATAATGTGAGGTGATATCGGGGTACAGGAGGGGGAGACAGGTGATAGGGTGCACTTCTATTATTCTGAGGTGATATGGGGGTAAAGGAGGGGGGAGAGATAGGTGATAGGGTGCACTCCTAATAATGTGAGATTATATGGGGGTACAGGACGGGGGGAGAGATAGATGATGGGGTGCACTCCTATTAATGTCAGGTGATATTGGAGTACAGGAGGGGGAGACAGGTGATGGGGTGCACTCATTTTAATGTGAGGTGATATTGTGGTACAGGAGGGGGAGAGACAGGTGATGGGGTACATTTCTATTGTTGAGTGCTAATATGGGGGGACAGGAGGTGCACCCTTATTGTTGTGAGGTGATATAGAGGTACAGAAAGGGATTAGAGGTGATGTGGTGCTCTCTTAATGTTGTGAGGTGATTTGAGGGTATAGGAGAGGGTGAGACAGGTGATGGAGTGCACTGGTATAATTGCAGGGTGATATGAGGTTCAGCAAGGATGAAACAGGTGATGGTGTGCACTTTTTTTTGCAGGGTGATATGTTGTTCGGCAAGGGTGAATCAGAAGATGGGATGTACTGCTATTATTGCACGGTGGTATGGGGTTCAACAAGAATGATTCAGATAATGGGGGTCAGCTGGTATTTTTGCAGGAGATATGGAAGGATGGGGAAAAGTGATGACAGGTGTTTTTTATACTGGTGTTATTGCAGGATAATATGGGGTTCTGCAAAAGAAGAGATAGGTAATGGGGTGCCCTCCTATTGTTGTGATGGTATATGGGGAGGTAATGCACTTTTGCTGAACCACATACCACCCTGCAAAAATACCAGTGCACCCCATCGCCTGTCTCACCCTTGCCCTACCCTATACCCAACTGCAAATATAGCAGTGCAAGAGTAGTGATGGGGTGCACTGGTATTATAGTAGGGTGTTATGGAGAATAGCAAGGGTAAGACAGGTGATGGTGTGTACTGGTATTATTTCAGGGTGGTAGAGGTTCAAGAAGTGTGAGATCATTGATGTGCTGCACTGGTAATATTGCAGGATGAAATGAGGGTGAAGGAAGTATCAAACAAGTAACAGGGTGAACTGGAACTATTGCACGGGATATGGAAGGAAGGGGAAAATAAACACGGGTGTTTTGTAGACTAGTGTTATTGCAGGGTACCATAGGGTTCAGCAAGGGAGAGATAAGATCATGGGGTGCAATCCTATTGTTGTGAGCTGATATGGGGGTACAGGAAGTGATGAGAGGTGATGGGGTGCTCTCCTATTGTTGTGCGGTGATTTGGGGATACATGAGGGGGTGAGACAGGTGATTGGGTGCTCTGGTACAATAGCTGGGTGATATGACAAGTTGAGGAAGTGTGAGACAGGTGATGGGGTGCACGTTTTTCTTTGCGGGGGGATGCGTGGTTCAGCAAGGCTAAAACAGGTGATGGGGTGCACTGGTATTAGTGCAGGGGGTATGGTGTTTTGCATGGGTGAATCAGAAGATGGGTTGCACTGCTATTATTGCACGGTGACAGGAAGCAGCAAGAATGATTCAGATATTGGGGGTCAGCTGGTATTTTTGCATGAGATATGGATGGATGGGGAGTGCAGGTGGGGGTGACACAGATGATGGGGTGCACTCCTATTCTTGTGAGGTGATGCACTTTTACTGAACCACACGCTACCCTGCAATAATACCAGTGCACCCCATCACCTGTTTTAGCCTTGCTGAACCCTTTACCGCCATGCAATAAAACCAGTGCACCCCATCCCTGGTTAATTGGAGTGTGGTATGGAGTTCAGAAAGGTGACGGGGTGCACTGGTATTATTTCAGGGTGGTATGGGGTCAAGCAAGTGTTAGACGGCTTATTGGGTACCCTGGTATTTTTGCAGGGTGGTATAGGTTCAAGACGTGTCGTAGATCATTGATGTGCTGCACTGGTAATATTTCAAGATGAAATGAGGGTGAAGGAAGTGTCAAACAGGTAATGGGGGTTAACTGGAACTATTTTAGGGTATTTGGAAGGAAGGGGAAAAATAAAGACACGTTTTGTAGACTTGTGTTATTGCAGGGTAATATAGGGTTTAGCAACGTAGAGATAGGGTCATGGGGTGCACTCCTATTGCTGTGAGCTGATATGGGGGTAGAGGTAATTTGGGGGTACATGAGGGGGTGAGACAGATTATGGGGTGCACTGGTACTATTGCAGGGTGATATGGGGTTTAAGAAAGGGTGAGACAGGTGATGGGATGCACTGGTATTATTGCAGGGTGGTGTGGGATTCAGCAAGGTTGGGACAGGTGATGGGGTACACTAGTATTTTTGCAGGGTGACATGTGGTTCAGCAAGGGTGACTCAGGTGATGGATGCACTGGTATTATTACTGGGTGGTATGGGGCTCAGGAAGTGTGATCTGCAATAATACCAGTGCACCCCATCACCTCTCTCACATTTGCCTAACCCCATTCCCACCTGATTCCCACATGCGCCCTTTTCTAGCAAATTGTAGGGTACTCAGCTGACTGACCAATGAACTCGTCCAAAGGATTCACAGCCAGGTAAGTACTATACAATTGGCTAGAAGGGGTCACATGTGCTTCCTGGATTGTAAGGCTTTGTGCAGACAGGCTGACTTCTATGGACATACCAAGCAACTGTCTTCTCTTGAAAATGACTTGCCATGTGATTTGGTTGGACGATGCCATTGGTCAGCCAGGAATGATGTCATGCACTGGATGTAAACACACTGAAGCTGTGGCTTTTTGCCTGTTGCTAAGGAGCCGCTACTCTTGAAGCATCTCTGGACGCATCTCCAAAGCAATTTGACTGAGGCCTTGTGCGGTTTGCAGTTTTCTATTTGATTTTTGGCTGATTTACTCACACCTATACCTTAATCACATAAACCTACATCTCAATCACATATACTTCAATCACATATACCTACACCTCATTCACATACACCTACACCTCAATCACATACACCTACACCTCATTCACATACACCTACATCTCATTCACATACACTTACACCTCAGTCACATACACCAGATTCACCGTTACATCTTGAATCACCGAAAAGAGCATCTTATAGATCAGGATGCCAAGACAGAATGTCAGAGGCCATTCAGGGCCCAACATGTCATCTCATCAGGAGGAAGACCAGTACTCCCCTGTGGCTCATAGGACCAGGTCCAGAGCTGCACTTCGAACAAGAGGAAGATCCACAAGAGGAACTACTATGAATAGCACTGACAGCCCGCAGCTTCCCCTCCATGACAAGCCCAGGAAGCCCAGACCTGGCTGTGTACACAAAGACAATGCTAAGACTTAGGAAGAGCCGCCTATCAATGTCCCACCACATCACATGCCATGGAACCTGAAAGCGCCATATTCAAATCCGTAGCGGAACGTTCCAGTCCAGTATAGGAACCTAGAAGTGACAGCGACCAGAGAACCGGAAGTGGGCAGGGTTTCGCAGATCAAATTTGAACCCTGGGAATAAATTGGTTGACAGACAGAGAAAATGGATGATCGGTCTCCTGACACAGCACAGAAGGTATGTGTGTGTGTGTGAGTTATATCTTTTATGCTGTCGGGGTATTTATGGGGTGCAGGAAGTGTCACACAGATAATGGGGTGAACCGATAATTTTGCAGGGGATATGGAAGGATGGGGAAAAATGAAGACAGGTGTTTTGTATATTAGTGTTATTGCACGGAAATATGGGGTTCAACAAGGGGTGATGGGGTGCCCCCCCTAATAATGTGAGGTGATATTGTAGTACAGGAGAGAGAGATAGGTGATGGGGTGCACTCCTAATAATTTGAGGTGATATTGGAGTAAAGGAGGGGGAGAGATAGGTGATGGGGTGCACTCCTATTAATGTGAGGTGATATGGGGGTACAGGAGGGGGAGAGATAGGTGATGGGGTGCACTCCTATTAATGTGAGGTGATATGGGGGTACAGGAGGGGGAGACAGGTGATGGCATGCACACCTATTAATGTGAGGTGATATTGGAATACAGGAGGGGGTGCGATAGGTGATGGGGTGCACTCCTAATAATGTGAGGTGATATTGGGGTACAGGAGGGGGAGACAGGTGATGGGGTGCACTCCTGTTAATGTGTGGTAATATGGGGGGACAGGAGGGAAAGATGGGTGATAAGGTGCAGCCTTATTGTTGTGAGGTGATATAGAGGTACAGAAAGGGATTACAGGTGATGGGGTGCTCTCTTAATGTTGTGAGGTGATTTGGGGGTACAGGAGAGGGTGAGACGGGTGATGGTGTGCACTGGTATAATTGCAGGGTGGTACGGTGTTCAGGAAGGGTGAGAAAGGTGATAGGGTGCACTGGTATTATAGCAGGGTGATATGAGGTTCAGCAAGGATGAGACAGGTAATGGGGTGCACATTTTTTTTGCAGGGTGATATGTTGTTCAGCAAGGGTGAATCAGAAGATGGGATGTACTGCTATTATTGCACGGTGGTATGGGGTTCAGCAAGCCTGAGAGGAGTGATGGGGTACACTGGTATTGGTGCAGGGTGGTATGCAGTTCAGCAAATGTTAGACACATATTGGGGTGAACTGGTATTTTTGCAGGGGATATGGAAGGATGGGAAAAAGTGATGACAGGTGTTTTTTATACTGGTGTTATTGCAGGATTTATATGGGGTTCAGCAAAGGAAGAGATGATGGGGTGCCCTACTATTGTTGTGATGGTATATGGGGAGGTAATGCACTTTTGCTGAAGCACATACCACCCTGCAATAATTCCAGTGCACCCCATCACCTTTTTTACCCTTGCTGAACCCTTTACCACCTTAAATAATACCAATGCACCCCATCACCTGTCTCACCCTTGCCCAACCCTATACCCACCCGCAAAAATAGCAGTGCAAGAGGAGTAATGGGGTGCACTGGTATTATAGCAGGGTATTATATCAGTATTGTTGTGAGCTGATATGGGAGTACAGGAAGTGATGAGAGGTGATGGGGTGCTCTCCTATTGTTGTAAGGTGACTTGGGGGTACTTGCGGGGGTGAGACAGGTGATGGGGTGCGCTGGTACTATTGCAGGGTGATATGGGGGTTGTGGAAGGGTGAGACAGGTGATGGGATGTACTAGTATTTTTGCAGGGTTGCATGGGGTTCAGCAAGGGTGACTCAGGTGATGGGTGCACTGGTATTTTTGCTGGGTGGCATGGGGATCAGGAAGTGTGATCTGCAATAATACCAGTGTACCCCATCACCTGTCTCACCCTTGCTGACCCCCATACCACCCTGCAATAATACCAGTGGACCCCATCACCTGTCTCAAACTTTGCTGAACCCCATACCATCCTGCAATAATACCAGTGCACCCAATCACCTGTCTCACATTTGCCTAACCGCATACCCACCTGCAGTAAAACCAGTGTGAAACGAGTGATTGGGTGCACTGGTATTATTGCAGGGTGGTATAGAGTTTAGAAAGGGTGAGAGAGGTGATGGGGTACACTGGTATTATTTCAGGGTGGTGTGGGGTTTAAGCAAGGGTGAGACTGATGATGAGGTGCCCTGGTATTTTTGCAAGTGTTATGTATACTGGTGGTATTGCAGAGTAATATGTTGTTCAACACAGGTGAGTCAGGTGATGGGGTGCCCTGGTATTATTGCGGGTTGGCATGGGGTTCAGGAAGTGAGACGAGTGATAGGGTGCATTGGTATTACTGCAGGGGATTATGGGGTTCATTATGTGGTGTGTGTTTCAGGATGTGTGAGACAGATGTATTTTTGCAGGGTGATATGTGGTTCATTAGGAGTAAGTCAGGTGATGGGGTGAACTGGTAATATTGCAGGGTGGCATGGGGTTCAGGGAGTCTGTGACGAATGACGGGGTGCACTGGTATTACTGCAGGATGGTAAAGGGTTCAGCCAAATAGAGACAGGTGATGAGGTGCACTAGTATTACTGCAGTTTGATTTAGGGTTCAGCAAGAGTGAGACAGATAATAGTGTGAACTAGTATTTTTAAAGGGGATGTGGAAGTGATGACTTTTTTTTACTCTGGTGTTATTGCAGGGTAATATGGTGTTCAAGGGAGAGTTAGGTGATGTGGTGCCCTACTATTGTTGTGATGTAATATGGGGTACAGGAGGGGGTGGGACAAGTGATGGGATGCATTACTGTTAAGTTGATTTGGTGGTACAGGAGGGGGTGAGGCAGATGATAAGGTGCACTTCTATTGCAATAATACCCCTAAATCACCCTGCAATAATACCAGTGCACGGCATCACTAGGGCACCCCATCACCTGTCCCAGCCTTTCTGAACCATTTACTTTAGGGTGCACTGGTATATTTGCATTGTGTTTTTGGGTTCAGCGTGGGTGAGACAGGTGATGGGGTGCACTGATATTATTGCAGGGTGGTAAAAGGTTCAGCAAGGCTAAAACAGGTGATGGGGTGCACTGGTATTACTGCAGGGTGGTATGTAAATTCAGCAAGGGTGAGTCAGAAGATGGGGTGCACTGGTATTACTGCAGGGTGGTATGGCATTAAGGAAGGGTGAGCCACATGATGGGGTTCACTGGTGGTATTGCAGGGTGTTATGTGGTTTAGCAAGGGTGCATCACTTCACAACAATAGGAGAGCACCCCATCATCTGTCTCACCCCCGCCTTTACCCCCATATCACATCACAACAATAGGAGTGCAGCCCCTCACTTATCTCTACCTTGTTGAATCCCATATTACCCTGCAATAACACCAAGTTCACCCAGATATCAGTCTGATTTTTGCTGAACTCCATACCACCTTTCAATAATACCAGTGCTCCCAATCACCTTCTTCACACTTGCTGAACCCCATACCACCCTGCAATATGACCAGTGCACCCCATCACCTGTTTTACCCCTGCTGAACCCCATACCTCCCTGCAATAATACCAGTGCATCCCAGTACTCATCTCGCACTTCCTTAACCACATGCCATCTTCCAATAATACCAGTGCACCCATCAGCTGTCTCACCCTTGCTAAACCCTATACCCCTCTTCAGTATTACCAGTGCACGCCATCACTTGTCTCACACTTCCTGAACCCCATGCCACTCTGCAATAATACCAGTGCAGCCCAACACCTGACTCACCCTTGTTGAACCACATACCAGGCTTCAATTATACCAGTGCACCCCATCAGCTTACTCACCCCTGCAGAACCACTTACTGCCTGCAATAATATTTATATGTTCTATTTCTGCAGGTCGGTATGGGGTTAGACAAGGGTGAGACAGGTGATGGGGTGCACTTGTATTATTGCAGAGTGTTATGGGGTTTAGGAAGTGTGTGACGAGAGCTGATGTGCATTGTTATTACTGCAAGGTGGTATGAAGTTCAGCAAGAGTCAGTGAAGTAATGGTGTTCGGCAAGAATGAGACAGGCGATGGAGTTCAGCAAGGGCGAGACAGGTGATGGGCTGCACTAGTATTATTGCAGAGTGGTATGTGGTTCTGCAAGGGGGAGTCAGGTGATAGGGTGCACTGGTATTTTTGCACGGTGGCATGGGGTTTAGCAAGTGTGGGACGAGTGATGGGGTGCACTGGTATTACTGTTGGGTGGAAAAGTGTTCAGCAAGATAAGACAGAAAGTCATATGGGGTACAGGAAAGGGTGAGAAAGGTGATGAGGAGTACTGGTAATATTTAGGGTGATATGGGTGTCCAGGAAAGGTGACAGGTGATGGGGTCCACTGGTATTTTTGCAGGCTGGTTCAACAAGGGTGAGTCAGGTGATAGGATGCACTGGTTTTTTTGCATGGTGGCATGGGGTTCAGGAAGTGTGGGTTGAGTGATGGGGTGCACTGGTATTACTGCCGGGTGGTATGAGGTTCAGCAAGGGTGAGGTTTCACTGTTATTATTGCTGGGTGGGCTGAGGTTCAGCAAAGGGTGAGGCAGCTGATTGTGTCCTCTGGTAA
This sequence comes from Pyxicephalus adspersus, assembly GCF_032062135.1. Taxonomy (NCBI): domain Eukaryota; kingdom Metazoa; phylum Chordata; class Amphibia; order Anura; family Pyxicephalidae; genus Pyxicephalus; species Pyxicephalus adspersus. The sequence goes on along the minus strand of NC_092859.1, from coordinate 81,437,859 downwards.
TATTGCAGGGTGGTATCCGTTTCAGGAAGTGTTAGACGAGTGATGGGGTGCACTGGTATTACTGTTGGATGGTATGTGGTTCAGCAAGGGTTAGGCTGGTGATGGGGTACATTGGTATCATTGCAGAGTGGTATGTGATTTATCAAGGATGAGAGTTCACTGGTATTTTTGCTGGGTAGTATGTGGTTCAGCAAGAGTTAGTCAGGTGATGAACTACACTGGTAATATTGCAGGGTGGTATGGGGTTCAGAAGGTGTGAGTTGAGTTATGGGGTGCACTGGTATTAGTGCAGGGGTGTATATGGTTCTGCAAGGGTGAGACAGGTGATGGGGTCCTCTGGTAATATTGCATGGTGGTATGGGTTTCAGGATGTGTGAGACAGATGTTGGGGTGCACTGGTATTTTTGCTGGTTGGTATGTGATCCATTAAGGGGGAGGGTTTACTAGTATTATTGCAAGGTGATATGTGGTTCAGGAAGGGTGAGTCAGGTGATGGGGTGCACTGGTATTGGAGGGTGGCATGGGGTTTAGGAAGTCCATGACGAATGATTGCGTGCAATGGTAATACTGGAGGGTGGTATAGGGTTAAGCAAGGGTAAGATCGGTAATGGAGTGAACTGGTAATATTGCAGAATGGTAAAGGGTTCAGTCAAAAAGAGACTGGTGATGAGGTGTACTGGTATTACTGCAATGTGGTTTAGTGTTCAGCAAGAGTGAGACAGATAATAGGGTGAACTAGTATTTTTACAGGGGATATGAAAGTGATGACGTTTTTTTTTTATACTGGTGTTATTGCAGGGTAATATGGGGTTCATCGAGAGAGAGATAGGTAATGGGACGCCCTCCTATTGTTGAAATGTGATCTCGGGTACAGGAGGGGGTGAGACAGGTAATGGGGTGCATTACTGTTGTTATGTTGATGGGGGGGACCAGATGATGAGGTGAACTTCTATTGCAATATAACCTCTAAATTACCCTGCAAAAATACCAGTGCATCACATGACATGTCTCACCCTTGCTGAACCCCTTACCACTCTGCAAAAATACTGAGGCACCCCTTCACCTGTCTCAGTCTTTCTGAACCCTTTACCGCCCTGCAATAATTCCTAAACACCCATATCACCCTGCAATATTACCAGTTATAACCATCACCTATCTCTCCCTTACTGAACTCCATATTTCCCTATATGGAGTTCAGTAAGGGAACTCCATATAAATATGCAATAACATAAGTATACAAAACACCTGTCTTCACTTTTCCCCATCCTTCCATATCACTGGTATTATTGTATGCACTGGTGTTAATGCAAGGTGGTATGGGGTTCAGCAAGGGTGAGACAGGTGATAGGTGCAGTGGTATTATTTTACGGTGGTATGGGGGTTAAGCCAGCTTAATACAGGTGATGGGGTGCCTTGGTATTTTTGCAGGGTGGTATGGGTTCAAGAACTGTGAGAGGGGTGATGGGGGTGCACTGGTTTTTTATCAGGGTGGTATTAGGTTTAGCATGGGTGAGACAGATGATAGGGTACAGTGGTATTATTGCAGGGTGGTATGTATATTCAGCAAGAGTGAGTCAGAAAATGGGGTGCCACTGGTAGTACTGCAGGTTGGTTTGAGGTTCAGCAAAGGTGAGATAAGTTATGGGGTACCCTCCTATTGTTGTGGTGTAATATGGGGTACCGGAGGGGGTTGGACAGGTGAGAGGGTGTACTCCTATTCTTGTGAGTTGAATTGGGGGTACAGGCAGGGTTCAGAAAGATGATGTGGTGCACTCATTTTGTGAGGTGATGCACGCTTGCTGAACCACATACCACCCTGCAATAATACCAGTGCACCCCATCACCCGTCTCACCCTTCCTGAACCCCATACCACCCTGCAATAATACCAGTGCACCCCATCACCCTCAGCCTTCCTGAACACCCATACCACTCTGCAAGAGTTTTAGTTATACCCACCTGTCTCACCCCTGCTGAACCCCATACCACCTTGCAATAATACCAGTGGACCCCATCAGTCGTCTAACACTGCAATTAGTGCATGTGAATATAGGGTTAGGAGAGGTTAAGACAAGTAATGGGGTGAGATGGAAATATTACAGGGGATATGGAATGATGGGGAAAAGTGTAGACAGATGTTTTGTATACTTGGGTTATTACAGGCTAATATGGGGATCAGCAGGGGAGAGATAGGTAATGGGTATTACTAGTATTTTTGCAGATGAATATGGGTGTTCAGCAAGGGTTGGACAGGTGATGAGATGCACTGGTATTATTGCAGGGTGGTATGGCGTTCAGGAAGGGTGAGATACATGATGGGGTTCACTGGTATTATTGCAGGATGGTATGTTGTTCAGCAAGGGTGCGTCACCTTACAACAATAGGAGAGCACCCCATAATCTGGTGGGTATGGGGTTAGGCAAGGGTGAGACAGGTGATGGGGTGCATTTGTATTATTGCAGGAGATATGGAAGTATGGGGAAAAATGAAGACAGGCGTTTTGTATTCTGGTATTATTGCAGGGTAATATGGGGTTCAGCAAGAAAGAGATAGGTGATCGGATGCTTTCCTATTGTTTTGAGGTGTTGGGATAGCTGATGGGGTGCACTGCTATTTTTGCAGGGTGGTATGTGGTTCAGCAAGGGTGAGTCAGGTGATAGGGTGCACTGGTATTATTGCACGGTGGCATGGGGTTCAGAAAGTGTGGGAAGAGTGATGGGGTGCACTGGTAATACTGCAGGGTGGTATGGGGTTCAGCAAGGGTAAGTCTGGTGATGGGGTGTACTGGTATTATTGCAGGATGGTAAAGGGTTCATCAAAGGTGAGACAGTTTTTGGGGTGCACTGGTATTAATACAAGGGTGTATGGGGTTCAGCAAGGGTGAGACAGCTGATGGGGTGCACTGGTAATAATGCAGGGTAGCATGGGTTTCAGCAAGAGTGAGATAATTATTGGAGTACATCTGTAAAATTGCTGGATGAATTGAGGGTGAAGGAAGTGTCACACAGGAGATGGGGTGCACTGGTATTATTGCAGGGGATATGGAAGGATGGGGAAAAGTGAAGACAAGTGTTTTTTATACTGATCATTTTACAGGGTAATTTGGGGTTCAGCAAAGGAGAGATAGATGATGGGGTAAACTCCTATTGTTGTGAGGTGTTATGGGGGTACATAATGAAGTAAGACAGATGATGGGGTGCACTCCTATTCTTGTGAGGTAATATGGGGGTACAGGAATGGGTGAGATAGGTGATGGGGAGCACTGGTATTATTTCAGGGTGATGCGTGTTCAGGAAAAGTGACAGGTGATGGGGTGCACTGGTATTATGGCAGGGTGGGCTGGGATTAGCAAGAGTGAGGCTGGTGATGGGATACATTGGTATTATTACAGGGTGTTATGTTATTCATCAAGGTTGAGGGTTCACTGGTATTTTTGCAGGGTAGTATGTGGTTCAGCAAGGATTAGTTAATTGATGGGTTGCACTGGTAAGATTTCAGGGTGGTAAAGGGTTCAGCAAGGGTTGTTGTTGTTGGGGTGCACTGCTATTATTGCTGGGTGGCATGGGATTCAGGAAGTAAGACAGGTGATTAGGTGCACTTGTATTTTTGCAGGTTGGTATGTGATTCATTTAGGGTGAGGATTTACTGGTATTATTGCAGGGTGGTAAAGAGTTCAGCAAGTATGAGACTGGTGATGAGGTGCACTGGTTTTATTGCAAGGTGGTATGTGGTTCAGCAAGGGTGAGTCAAGTAATGATGTTTTTTTTATACTGGTGTTATTTCAGGTAATTTGGAGTTTATTAAGGGAGAGATAGGAGATGGGGTGCCCTCCTATTGTTGTGATGTGATATAGGGTACCAGAGAGGCGATGGGGTGCATTACTGTTGTTTTGTCAATTTGGGGGTATAGGAGGGGGTGAGGCAGATGATGAGGTGTACTTCTATTGCAATAATACCCCTAAATCACCCTGCAATATTACCAGTGCACCACATCACATGTCTCACCCTTGCAGGAACCCTTACCACCCTACAAAAATACTAGGGCAACCCATCACCTGCCTCAGCCTTTCTGAACCCATTACCACCCTGCAATAATACCAGGGCACCCTATTACCTATCTCACCCTTATCACCCTGCAATGATACCAATTATACCCATCACCTCCCTTACTGAACTCCTATTTTTCCCTGCAATAACACAAGTATACAAAACGCCTGTCTTCACTTTTCCCCATCCTTCCATATCCCCTGAAATAATACCAGTATACCCCATCACCTGTTTCAATATTACCAGTGCACCCTATTACCTGTCTCACCCTTGCCTAACCCCATACCAGCAAAAATAGCAAATAGAAATAAACATAATTACAGGGTGGTATGTGGTTCAGCAGGGGTGGGATAGGTGATGGGCACACTGGTATTATTGAAACAGGCGATGGGGTTCACTGGTAATTTTGCAGGGTAGCATGGGGTTCAGGAAGTGTGAGACGAATGCTGGGGTGCACTGGTATTACTGCAAGGGGGTATGGGGTTTAGCATGGGTGAGACAAGTGATGGGGGTGCATTGGTATTATTGCGAGGTGGTATGGGGTTCAGCGGGGGTTAGACAGGTGATAGGTGCAGTGGTATGATTTCACGGTGGTATGGGGGTTAAGCCAGCTTAAGACAGGTGATGGGGTGCCTTGGTATTTTTGCAGGGTGGTATGGGTTCAAGAACTGTGAGACAGGTGATGGGGGTGCACTGTTATTTCTTCAGGGTGGTGTGAGGTTCAGCATGGGTGAGACAAGTGATAGGGTGCAGTGGTATTATTGCAGGGTGGTATGTGGTTCAGCAAGAGTGAAAAAATTGATGGAGGGCACTGGTAATATTGCAGAATGAAATGAGGGTGATGGAAGTGTCAAACAGGTAATGGGATGCACTGGTATGCATGGTGGTATTGCGTTCGGCAAGGGTGAGAGAGGTGATAAGGTGCAGTGTTATTTTTGCAACCTGGTATGTGGTTCAGCAAGGGTGAGTCAGGGGATGGGGTGCATTGGTGTTACTGCAGGGTTGCATGAGATCAGGAAGTGAGAGACAAATGATGTGTTGCACTGGTATCACTCCAGGGGAATATGGGGTTCAGCGTAGGTGAGACAGGCGATGGGGTGCACTGGTATTATTGCAGGGTGGTATTTAAATTCAGCAAGGGTGAGTCAGAAGATGGGGTGCACTGGTAATACTGCAGGGTGGTAAGGAGTTCAGCAAGGGTGAGATAGGTGATGCGGTGCCCTCCTATTGTTGTGATGTGACGCACGCTTGCTGAACCACATGCCACCCTTCAAGAATACCACTGTACCCAATCACTTGTCTCACTCTTCCTGAACTCCATACCAACCTGCAATAATACCAGTGCACCCTATCACCTGTTTCAACTTTGCTGGGTAGTATGTGGTTTTGCAGGGGTTAGTCAGGTGATGGGTTGCACTGGTATTATTCCAGGGTGGTTAAGGGTTTAGCAAGGGTAAGACAGTTGTTGTGGTGCACTGATTTTTTTGCAGGGTGACATGGGATTCAGGAAGTGCGAGACAGATGTTGAGGTACACTGGTATTCTTGCAGGGTGGTATGTGATTCATTAAGGGTGAAGGTTTACTGGTATTACTGGTATCATAACAGTGCACTCTATCATCTATCTCTCCCTTGCTGAATCCCATATTACCTTGCAATAACACCAATATAAAAAATATGCAAAAATACAAGTTCACGCCATTTTCTGTCTGACTCTTGCTGAACCCCATACCACCTTTCAGTAATACCAGTGCATCCCATCACTAGCCACACACTTCCTGAACCATATGCCACCTTGCAATAATACCATTGCACCCATCACCTGACTCACCCTTGATGAACCCTTTACCACCCTGCAATAATACCAGTGCACCCCATCAGCTGTCTCACCCTTGCTAAACCCTTTATCCCCCTGCAGTAACACCAGTGCCTCCCATCACTCGTCTCACACTTCCTGAACCCTATTCCACCTTGCAAAAATACCAGTGCAGCCCATCACCTGATTCACCCTCGTTTAGCTATATACCACCGTGCAATTATACCAGTGCACCCCATCACCCGATTCACCCTTGCTGAACCCTTTACCACCCTGCAATAATACCAGTGCACCCCATCACCCGATTCACCCTTGCTGAACCCTTTACCACCCTGCAATAATACCAGTGCACCCCATCACTTTTTTCACCCATGCTGAACTACTTACTTACCCTGCAAAATTATTTATAGGTGCTATTTCTGCAGGTGGTTATGGGGTTAGGCAGGTAATGGGGTGCACTCGTAATATTTCAGGGTGGTATGGGGCTCAGGAAGAGTGAAACAAGTAATGGGGTGAACTGGTATTATTGCAGGGGATAAGGGAGGATGGGGAAAAATAAAGACAGGCGTGTTGCATACTGGTATTATTTCAGGGCAATATGGTGTTCGGCAAAGGAGAGATAGGTGATTGGGTGTTTTCGTTTTGTTGTGAGGTGATATGAGGGTACAGGAGCAGGTGAGAGGTGATGTGGCACACTCCTATTGGGTTATTTGGGGGTACAGGAGGGGGTGAGACAGGTGATGGGGTGCACTGGTATTATTTCAGGGTGATATGGGTGTTCAGGAAAGGTGACAGGTGATGGGGTGCACTATTATTATAGCAGGGTGGGCTGGGGTTCAGCAAAGGGTGAGACGAGCAATAGGATGCACTGGTATTACTGCTGGACGGTATGTGGTTCAGCAAGGTTGAGGCTGGTGATGGGGTACATTGATATTTTTGCAGGGTGGTATGTGATTCATCAAGATTGAGGGTTCACTGGTATTTTTGCTGGGTAGTATGTGGTTCAGCAAGGGTTAGTCAGGTGATTGGTTGCACTGGTATTATTCCAGGGTGGTAAAGGGTTCAGCAAGGGTGAGACAGTTGTTGGAGTGCACTGATTTTATTACAGGGCGGCATGGGTTTCAGGATGTGCGAGACAGATGTTGTGGTGCACTGGTATGTTTGCAGGTTGGTATGTAATTCATTAAGGGTGAAGGTTTACTGGTATTATTGGTATTATACCAGTACACCCTATCACCTGTCTCACCCTTGCTGAACCCCATACCACCAAACATAAATAACAGTGCACCCTATCACCTGCCTCACAGTCCTTGAACCCCATGCCACCCCTGCAGACAGGTGATGGGGTGCACTGGTATTATTGCAAGGTGGTTTGGCGTTCAGCAAGGGTGAGATAGGTGATGGGGTGCCCTCCTATTTTTGTGTTGTGATATGTGATACTGGAGGGGGTTAGACAGGTGAGAGGGTGCACTCCTATTGTTGTGAATTGAATTGGTTGTACAGGCAGGGGTGAGAAAGATGATGGGGTGCACTCCTATTGTGAGGTGACTCACGCTTGCTGGGTTCAGCAAGGGTAAGACAGGTTATGGGCTGCACTGGTATTATTGCAGCGTGGTAAAGGGTTTATTAAGGGTGAGACAGGTGATGGGATGCACTGGTATTATTGCAGGACGGTATGTTGTTCAGCAAGGGTGCATCACCTGACAACAATAGGAGAGCACCCCATCATCTGTCTCAACCCCTGCCTGTACCCCCATATCACATCACAAGAATAGGAGGGCACCCCATCACCTACCTCTATAGATAGGTTATCATCACCCCATCACCTATCCCTCTATCGCTATCCCTTGGTGAATCCCATATTACCTTGCAATAACACCAGTATAAAAAAAACACCTGTGATCACTATTATCTGTTTGACTCTTACTGAACCCCACACCACCTTGCAGTAATACCAGTGCACCCCATCACTCGTCACACACTTCCTAAACCCCATAACACCCTGCAATGATGCCATTGCACCCCATTACTCATCTCACACTTCCTGAACCACATGCCAACATGCAATAATACTAATGCACCCATCACCGAGTCACCCTTGCTGAACCCTTTACCACCCTGCAATAATATTTATATGTTTTATTTCTGCAGGTGGGTATTGGGTAAGGCAAGGGTGAGACAGGTGATGGGGTGCACTCGTATTAATGCAGGGTGGTATGGGGTTCATGAAGAGTGAGACAAGTAATGGGGTGAACTGGTAGAGGCACTTTGAAAGTTTCAATTAAAAGTGCTATAATACAGCTAACAAGAAGATGCATGTGCCAGCCGACAAAGATAATTAACATGGTGCTTTTAACATTCCATCACTTCTGCCTGTGGCTTGTAGTTGCACATCATGCAAAATAATCCAAAAGGTGCGGAAAATGTACAGTTAAAAGGATTGTAATCCTGAAGCATCCACCTCATCCTAAATTACAAGAAGATAATGTACATTAATTCATAAAATCAAATCAACCATAAAAATACAGCCAAAACATTATAATTTGCTTAGACTCTGTTTATATAATGTAACAGAAGAGCACTGAGACAAACAAAATAATCTATGTGGAAACATGAGGTTTTCATTTCTGTATTGTGTATATTATTCCTTCTATAAAGTGTGTAAAAAGTGAGGCCTGTAGCAGGGAACGAAGTGAAAAACCAGTGGAAGGCCTGCATGACTGGGAAGGGATGGGAGCAGGCAAGGGAAGGGTTAAGAGTTAACATAGAGAATGGGGGGGGGGGTTGCTGAATTGGTATGGCGGGAAGTGATGTACAGGGGGAGGGAGAAGAGGAATGAAAAGGGGGGTGAATCGGAAAGGGAGGGTCTTTTTCCAGTGTGAGGGAGGAAAGGAAGGAAGTTTTTCCCACCCACTCACCCTTTTTGAGGTGTCTTGGTGAGGTCCTCGAGGGAAGGTGTTGTACTGGACTGTTTCAGTGGGGATGAAGGGTCTCATCTATGGTATGGACCCTCGGTAAGGTTGATGTTGGGAGTGTTAAATTGTTTGGGTTGTAGGGCTGCGAGTGCTGCTGGTATCGTTCCTGAGCTTGAGGTGCGGCTGGGAGCATTACATATCACGGCGGTGCAGACCCATTATGTGCAAGGGGTTACAATAGTGGACCAGTAACCAAGGGGTGTGCTTAGGAAAGGATGTTTTATTAATGTATTGGTTACAGTTATTTGTGAATATTTGTAAACTGTTATTATTTGTTGATTATGTGTTTATATATTGTTATTTATTGTTATTTTTATTGTTATTTAATAAAAGAGTTATTATTTATTTAAGTTATTTGTTAATAAACGGCCCGAAGGGGCCATTTAACCAAGTTGTGTTCTCAGTGTCTGTTTGGGGTAAAGGGGGTGGGGTGGGGGGAGGAGGAGTAGGGGCATGGCCTGCGGGAATCAGCCCTATTTCAATACATTACACCTATTGATGCAGAATTTGCAATATTCCCATTCTATAAAAATGTAATAACATTTACAGCTGTTGTCTTTCTAAACTAATACTAAAATGTGTACAAAAATGATTCAAGGAAATACAAAGAGAACATTGAACAGCACTTTTGAATAAAATGACACAGCATGTAACTGCACTTCCTAGGTTTTTTCAGCTTGGTGACACAGCAGGGAAGAATACTGATTTGCCACAGTTAATGACAAGCATAATGACCAGTCATAGTAATTTCTCAATTCATCATTGTTCCAGATAGGGGAAAATTGAAGTTTATATTTCCCTAAAATGTTGACAAAAAATAGCGGTTTAATACAAAAGGTTCCTTTAGCTAACTTAGATTTGTAAACAAGACCCACATTAGGCCTTAATATTTTAAATAATAATCTGTGTTGTATTTATGCATTAATCAATTTTAATACTTACTGCAATGAAGTTTAGACCTGCACAATCCTTCTGATTTCTGGCATTATTGGGTTTAAGTATTGTACTGGAAATGACGAAATATCAACGTGGGCAAGCTATACTAGAGCAAGAACATAGCAAAAGTCTTTAAGTCTCTGGATCTCTGGTACCAAACAGGCAGGCTGTGATCTGTACCAACCAGTGTTGAGTATATGGCACAATGTTGGCCTGGGCAGCTCTAGATTGGCTCTTGTGCTGGACTGCTTGCATCTCAGTGTTGTAGCAGGGATCCTATTTTATTCTGGATACTCACTTTAAATAGGGTGCCCCATACACAGTACTTATTCTCAGAATGGGTTAAATAAAACTGATAAATAACCACACAACACCATAGAATAAAATCTTGCTTTTGCTACCAACGTGTATAGGATCCAACAATGAACCTTACATCTATCCATCCCGCACTGGTTTCTTCTCATTCAGCATCTGCTGTTCTCTCCACACTGACAGGTGCTATGCCCACCTTGATAAAGCTCATGTCTTGGCATTCATTCAGCCAGGGTCAGCTGGAGATAGCTATGCATGGCTGACTTATTGCATGATTGGCTGAACAGTAGAAAACAATTATGATGTGAACTCCATTGATGATGAGATGAACTTCAATCAACCAATTTAATGTAAAATCTTTTCTTTGCCTGATTTGATGTCTTAAAAATACTACTTTTGAATAACAACAATTCAACTATATTTAACAAAGCTTCAGAATGCAATAGGTGACACAGAAAACCTATTGCTTCCACTTCTTTCCTGGAATCCTTTAAAGGATTTTTAAACTGAAATAAACCAAAATTTTAATTGTTCTTTAATTGAAAATGTTATGCTTAACAATTTCTTGAGTAAAGCTTTGGGATGGGAAATGTACACGGTAGAACAGTCTAGATGGGATAAACCACCCACCGAAAACTAATGAGCAGAATGATGTTCAAAAAGTATGAAAAAATATAATTAAAACTAACGAGATTTCAAAGGAAGGATTAAATACTTTTCTGGAGGGGAAAATGACTTAGAAGAATAGGATTATGATACCAGTGACAGGATGCGAAGCAATTCAAGAAGTAATAATGCATGACATAAATGTTACATCATTAAAACTATAAGGAAATACAGCTTTTCAAAACCTAAATATTAACATATGTATTTTGATGTGGTTACGGGTGTATTACACCAAATGCAGACCTACAGGTATAGAAAATGCATTAAAAAAAAAAAAAATTAAATAATGCCGGCGATAATAACATCTTATAACTTCTCAAAGTAGAATGAATACAATTCAGTTAATCATTCTCAGACATTCAGTTAATGTCTCTCAGTTGTTTATTTGCATGTATTATAGGAAACCCATAACACGATTAACTAATTTTGCATTTATTTAAACAGTATTAACTACCTTGTTTGGTTAAGCAAGAGAATGAACCTTATGGTAAAATGGTTAAATAGACGAGATTGTAATACATTTATTTTGTTTCTGGAGAAATAAGATCATAGACTAGATTTGGATAAACCTGAGCTAATCCCTGACAAGAGTTTCTAGAGCTGGTCATGCGTGTCAGTCATGTAATGAAGGAAAATTCCTAATCATAATATATATTAGAATGAATTTGCAAGTCCAGCCATTTCCCATTACATGCAGTTGTAGACACATGTGCAGATGTTAACATTTTATTGATACTAAGAGACTGGAATATGCCATCTGAAAACTGGATAATATTATTATACTTTCAATGATCAAGTACAGTGAAAATCAATAGAATTTAGGAGTTGTGCTAAATTTAAACAGTTAAATTGACTGATTAATCTGAGTTCATTATAATTTTTTTACCCATATTAAGCAAGATTTTATGTATACTTTCTATCTGTCATATGCAAACCTGTGGGTTATTTTTTTTATCATGAATGGGTCTTCAGAAGATAGGGATATTATTAACTATAATGCTTTAGATAATGATACATAGGATAAAAGTCATAACTTCCATTTTCATTCTTGAGGGTTATGTCTTTTGCACCAACCAACCGGGATGCCTGAAGTTGTCTAACTAAGGTGGCGTCAAGATGTTAGTGGTAATGATGAAGTGACTTGGAAGATCATTTACATTACATTGCTGGAGGCAAGGATGCTTTGACAAAAAAAGCGTGCAAGCACATATTTCAACATTATGGTATGTGCCCGCCTTAAATTGGAACAGGTACATTCAATAAATTCTGGAGCAAGCTGTGCTTTGATATGCAAAAAAAAAACAAATGCAGAGTTTGTCCTGGTCATTAAAGAGTTACAAGAGCTTGCAGAAAAGCTCAGTCTCAGCTGTGTTTAGCAAAAAATTTCTTCTGCAAGACATGCAAACCCACCCCCATTCAAGCCTCCATCCTGCACACAAGGGAGCAAGGGAGCCCCATTTGTACCTAGGAGTCGTCCGTAAGTGGGATGTCTTTAACCCGGAGACTACCTGTATTACATAATCTCATCAATTTAACCTGTCCCATGAGTTCACCATGTAATTGAGATGACTAAAGGCAGGCATGCTTTCAGTGAAGCCTCTTCTGCAGTCATGGTTGTTTAGTTTTAGTACAGAAATGGTAGCCAAGAAAGGACCTAAAGTGTGCTATTTGCAGGATCATCAAGTGAAAATGAAAAGTAAAAAGCCTAACAAAACATGAAAACGAATGCAACTGCTGTTTAAAAATTATTTTAGACAGTTTGCCCTACAGCCATTCTTGCTCTAAATGCATCCAACGCAAGTACTTTCCCATGGGACTGCATCACAGTACACATTGCTCTCAAAGCATTCTATTCTCCTTATTTTAATTATTGTACCCATATGTCTCAATTTTAAAACCTAATTGGGAAATAAAACTAAATATTTTTATTTGAGAATGACAATGATAATATAATGAATAACCATGAATATCTGTAGTCTTGTACAAAACAAAAGCTTTAGTCAATATGTTGAATTATCTGATGTAATTCCATTTCACAATTTTATCTTCTATTTAGGAAACACCTACAGATACGGCACAGTCAAGCATGTGCTTTCACACTAGAATCTCTTATGAGTCAGCACAGAGGAAGTAATTGTTATGTGGTTTCTGATGCAGGGCACAAAAATATTTCATCACCCACAGTTGATTTGTTGAAAATGAATAAATCACTAAAGTTTAAATCGAGATAAGAAACCCAGTTTAGATATGTGTACAGATTGTTGAATTGCGTTCTTACAAAGAGAATGTGTGGAGTTCATTGATCACATAAAAGACCATAATAACCTAAAATGCCCTATAAAAACTACTCTCCAAACGTTTCGCCTTCTTCAGCTGTAAAACATTAATCAAAATATTACATTATGCAGTGGTACTTGAAGACACCTCCATCATCCTACTGGTCATTTAGGTAGGATGAGTAAAAAAAATGTAAAAAAAATCCACTTTAGGAAATGTTTTAAAAAATAAATACTGTATATGAGATGAAATTGCTGACTTGTTTTGCTGAAAAAAAGTCCAGAGGCTCTAATAACAGGTAATCTGACATTTCCTCAAACATTCCCATTTGGGAATCAATTATTGCCATCACATCATTGAAACACTTTGAAACTGGACTTTGTACATTGAAATTTCAGTCAGCAAGGACAGTTCCTATTTTTCTGATCTTACAGGTTCCCTTTATTCTGAAACATTAATATATGATTACATTATTACAATATTGTGTGTCATTCCCTCATCTAGGAGGTGTCTCTGCCCCCATGTGTTATTAGACATTTGATTGTTCCCCTAATTGTTAAGACGATTTAGCACTATATTAAGATAGTTGGGCTGATTAATAATTTAAATGTAAGCAATATATTTTTCCAAAGCTCAAAATGTAATCATATGTGAAGAAAATTTGTTACTATCACAGCTAAATTGTTAGCATAAAGTGTAAACATCTTTATATACAGCACCATACGTTCACTTACTTTGCAGAACTTAGGTCACCCTCAAGTGGTTCTAGGTGGCCCCTTGCCAGAAACCTGGTAACTCGCATTGAGCACTCTTAAAGAACCTGTCTGGAGATCTGACAATGGGCAGCAGTCAGTGGTACTGTACTTCTCACTGCTGCCCCCATTCATTCTTTGGGGCTGCTGTGGGTAGAGGTTCTTTTTTTAGTGTCTATTCTGATGGAGTGGCCCACTGGCATGAGGAAGGGGAGTAGTGACCGCACTATAACTTCATTGCCATTCCAAACTTAGCCTTATTTGTACATTTTGAATTCTTCAAGGTAAGGTGAGTGCTGTCCTTTCCATCTTACCTTCAGCAGCTCCTTATTGGCCTTTTATTCTAAGTTTTAATGAGCAATTCAGATTTGCAAGATGGCAAGCAGTGGATCATGGACAAACTTTTTCTGCAAAAAAAGGATACGCATATTAGAGCTCTTTGTGGCTCCCTGGAAGTTTTGTAAAGGTATTTGCAGAAACAGAAACATGCTTAAAGCAGAAGTAAACACAAAACAAAAAAACACATACCTTTACTCCCGTAGATCAGTCTATCTGTTGGGAGGTTTCTTCCATCGAGTCTCGCATCATCCTGGTATGTGTCTGTGGCCCCGGCGCAGAGGGAATGCCAAGCACCAACATTTTATCTTTTTCACCTACGTCACCCAATCTTGCGCTACATTGGCGCGATATTGGGTGACGTAGATTGGGAAAAATTTTGCCAGTCTCACTGCGCATGGGTGGGAGCGGTAATTTTTTTTCCTATTGATGAAAGGGCTCATTCTGCATGTGCTTGAGCCTCCCGGGACATCCATGCATCCTTGTTGTCTACCCTTTTATGTAAACTAAAAATTCTGAGTTTAGGTCCGCTTTAAGCTTCATTTATTCTGCTAGTTTAAGGTACAGAAGACAGTTTTACTCTAAGTACTATAAATATCACTATAGTCCTGTTTGATACTGGCTATAAAGTATATTGCTAAGATGCATGGCTTCAGAAACAAAGCAATGTGCCCTTAAATGACCACTAAATGCATTATATTTACTTCTGTATCAAAGAAAAGGGATGTGGTCCTTTGTGATTTCCTGCCAAAAGACAACATTCAAATGCAGATTAAGAAATCTTTGCATGGCCAGATCTGTATGGCCCCCTAATCTTGTAATTAATTCAGGTTTCACATTTTAGTGGAAAGTTCAGTCTAATGTTAAGGCTTGAAACACCCAATATATTCAGTGTGTATGTGCAGAACTTGTAGCTCAATATATTCCTTGTGCAAAAGGAAAAATTAATTACAGTAAAACTTCCAGATAGGATTGTTTTTTTGCTTTTTAATGTTAACATGTAAAAATATTACTAATATTGGTTAGTTATTTGTAAGTTTTGTTGTTGTTTTGACTTTTTCAATAGGAGGCAAGTATGTGTGGTAATATGTGGTGAGTACTTTTACACATAGTACCATATCAGAATTAACCCTTAAATAATCAAAACATGAGATTTGGTTGGGTGTTTTAGAATAATGGTGTTTGCATATTGTCATTCTGCATTGGACTTCCTTATCTATGTAAGCTTTTCCTAATATATAGTTTTAAATAATTAAATTATTTTGATTACTCCCAAGGCTGAGCGGGGGCTTACTAAAGGTGAAGACTGTGGCGTTAGATTGGGGGACTGGTGTCTGGTGAGGACTGGTGCTGGCCATGGCCTTACAAATACATAATCATGGCACAATAAATTTATGAACAAGGCTTTAAAAGTTAACTTCAATGTTTGCAGGACTCAGTTACATAGGAATTGTTATACTTTCCTGAAATACAAAGTTGATCTCCGTCAATCTGTGAAATGCCACACCATGCAAGGAGCAGCAAATAAGCCTTACAACAAAATTCCCCATAAAAAATAGATCTACTTAATTTTTCTGGAATTGTTTCTGGAAACTATATTGTATCAATGAAGAAACTCATTTTCATACTGCTTACTCCTCATTAACTGCAGCAACATGAACATTTTTGTGTTATACCCCTTTAGAATGATTTGATGTCATGGTTCTATTCTGCTGAATAAAACCAGAACCCCTTCACTCAGCCTCAGGCTGATCTGATATTTTTGTGCTGTAATGGCGGTAGCACGCACATGTACTAGTTTAAAATAGTTCTTACACATGTTACTTTGAAAATAGATAAAAACCTTTATCACATGTTGTACCTTATTTTAAAGAAATATGCTGCATTCAAAAATGCAGATACTCTTCAGAAAAGTAACTCATACATAGGGCTAGTATAAAGATTCCTAGTATGGGATACTGGTACTGCCCTTAATTAAAAGCTCAATATGAAAATATACAATTTTTAAACAGCAGTTTACAATATTACTAAATTCATCACTGAAGGCATAACAAAAGTGTAACACAAAACAGTGCAAGAAATTAGCGCGTACAGTCATTTCAGTTTGTGTTTCATTTATCACAAAACCTTTTTATATTTCAAATATCTGTCTGCAGTTAACTGTGCTAATATATAAACTCATGAAAATAAAGTGTAGCCACTACTTTTACCCAAGTACAATATGTACATGAATAGAGCTTGACATACCGGTAATAAAGGAAACCTAGCACACAAGCAACTAGCTTGTTCAGGAGGCTAACAATGACAACCTTGATTTCCTATTAATCTGATCTCTTGGTAACAAACATATAGATATAATGTTTGTTACCAAGAGATCAGATAAATGAGTTTATGTATGCGGGTACATTTTATTATATTATCCTGCTCCGGTTGAACTTGAAAAGAATGCATCACTGCTCAATGTCACTGTGATCCTTTATTCACCTATTTTATGTACTGTTGATTTGCTAAATACCATGAGAGCAGCACATTCATGAAATGTCATATGTTTTTAGAGTTAAAGCAGATAGGTAAAAACAAATTTAGCTCTGTTTTTAAGCTCTGACGTGAAGGTGGATAAAAAAGAAATAAATGAAAATTCATGATGCTCAATAATCTTTCTAAAAGTGTCACAATAAACATAAATAGATTAAAACTATTTTTTAATTTAAATTCTACAAAATAAATTTGAATAAAGAGTCAAAGGGGGAAAAGTATTACCACTACAGGTCAATACTATTTTAATGTTCTCTAACAGGATTGAGCAGTACAGAATCCCAAAAGGGATATATTTTTGAACATCCAAGATGTTAAAAATGTCTATATGAGAGTATTGATTTTACATATAGTACCTCCTGAATATATATAATGTAGATTATAGTGTGCCATTACTAGTACTAGTACTTCGAGGTATTGGGGCACATGTTACTTAAACCCCTTCCTACTATATGACAATGCTGATGTTTTATTACTAGATGCTAAGGCTATGGGCACCCTACAAGGTGGAGAAAGTCATTAGCTGTGTGTACCAGGATTAACTTGGAGAGTACATCAAGCTCTTTTCTATTCAATAGGACTGAGCAACAGGTTAATGAGCGGCAAATGGTAGGTGGGTATAAGCAGCTTCATGGACTAGTTTTAATATAAACCTGTTGCTATACCAATGGGTCCCTATGCATGGACAAAAAAACTGGTGTACTTTAAAGAAAACTTGTATTGATGAAATATGAAAGCTGCCATTACCAGCCTCTCTTTCTGTAAATTTTATTTCCTTTAATAATTTCATCCCTAATGTGCTTCAAGTAAGCAAATTCTAACTTCACTCTGACTTTGCTTCCAGCATGCTTGTTACAGAATATTGACTTAATCATTTAGGCCACACAGGATTCTTACTCCATATTTCCCTTAACTGAAATTAATAAGGTAATTACACTTTATTTCTGAATCCTGCCAGTGATGTTAGTTTGCTATTACTCATTGTTAACACATCTTGACTACTGAAAAAATATTCCATTTACACTTCTACATGAGTGCATTTTACTTTCACCTTTACATAAAACATTTGGTACTTTCAGCTCTGCCCTGCTAAGTTGCCAATACTAGGGTCAGAATTGAGTGTAATGCATATATCTACCCATATATACATGTACAGTACCATATATACTTGGCACTAATAATAATAGTTTATTTGACAAATAAGTTAGCAAATATAGCATACTTGTCTTTATCAAATAAGTTGACACCTGGTCCTGCCTGTCATACCCCCCTCCCCACTATCTCATTGGTTCAGGACTGTCATAGATCTCCTAACTGATCAAAGGATTGAAATTTTGATGTCAAAGTGCCACAAATTTCAGGGCACCAAACTTATCAAATGTCAGCAATTCAAGATTTATTGACAGGTGCATTTGACCTGCAGTTGACCTTGCATTCTGAATCTGGCTTACTTCAAGCCCATCAACGCAGGCCACAAGACAGCTGGAAGGCAATTGAAGGGGTGCCTTCTATAACATCTATGCAACAAAAATAACTCATAATTCTACAACTTTGCTTTATTAAAGTTGACATTGTTCTGTTAGTCACATATTTTACAAGTGTCAAACATTAGGAAGTAGAATCAGATTTGCTACAAACCACTGTCAGTTATTTTGCTTAATAATGTGTTCAGCTTCACTGACGTACAGGTCCCCATGAAACCGGTGACATATGTAGTTAAAAGGTAAGGTACTTTTCTTTTAATTACCTGGTCCCTGAAAGCCAATTTGTAGGTTGGCTAAATAAATATTTTGGGATAAATGCCACTCAAGTAAAGGATTAAGGAAAACACACTTACCTTCCCTTCTCTCTACCCAATTCACCTGCTGCAGCCAAAGAAGAAACTGAAATTGACCAGTTATGGAGGCAAATATGACTGTCTGCTTCTCCTCAATGCAACGTTTGATATCTTAATGGGCAATAGTCTCATGTTGGGCGCTCCAGGGGTCCTTTATAAGCTCAGATTCACTGTTGGCTTGGAACTTTGGTACTTTATATAAAAAATGTTGTAAAATGCACTTAACACCCAGAACATGTAAAATGAATAAAACTAAAAGAATGAAACATAACTACCAGTCCTGTTGCTTCCTATATGTGAAACCAATAAAAGTTACCAACCATTAGTAGGGATCACCTCTGATGTGTTTCACACCAAAATGTTTCATGGGAGATTGCTACAGATGGTTGTTAAAGTGTTACTGTTTCATGTATTATAAATTGTTTCATGTATTATAATTGATCAAAATTGATATTAAGTTTCATTCTTTCAGTTTTATATGTAAATACACAGAACAGACCAACCATGGTCAGAAACTGTACAGGCTGCTTGTAGCGGGCCTGACTCCCTAGCAGATGGAAAGGCTTTTGCTGTATATTTTGTCTTTGTTATATGAAGATACCAGTAGGTTACCGTCTTAGATAACTTTTTCTGGAAATCACTATGGATAGTTTTTTTTACATAACTGAGAACAAGCTTCAAAACACAATTTCCACAGGTAATCGGCCCGTAATAAACAAATTATTTGAGGTCAGATAGTGTGAGACTGGCTGTCATAATATTGTTGGTAGACTTTAAATGACACAGACTCCATACCATCCACAAATTTTATGAACAAGTTAGTTAATGCCCTTTTGAAGTATATAGACAGATATGTAGAGTCTAGCAATATGAAAATCCCAAAGGAATGTTAAGCTAGGCACCAATTAAACCAGACTGACGCTGCTTAGGGATTTAGATAAGAGTATTAAATATGTGAACTCACATGCATTCAATACATTAGTAGACAATGCCAGAGGGGCCTAATACACATGTTTTAGACCCTTTTTCAGTTAAAAAAAAAGGTTAACAAATGTAGTCCTTTAAATACTTAAATGATGATTTATGTCTTACACTGTAGTGTCAGAACATGAATAATCTTCTTTTAAATACAAGATCTTTTTGCTGACGTAGTAAAACTCCTTTGATATTAAATAAGTGCATTTCACTAGTTATTGTTTGTTTTCCTTTTCATAGATTTGCTATTGTAAAAATCACAGTTATATCCTGTAGAGAGGCATGGAAATATAGGATTATGCATGTTCCTACATAATTATTAACAGTTTGCCTGTGGTATTATGTTTCCAGTGGTATGAAATCATCATTTACAGTAGGTAAAATCCTGAAGACATAATATTGTCATATACATCTATCCAGATTGTTTATATCTCTGTGCTGCAGTATGTTATGTCTACATTTATTAGTATTACCTTTTAGTTATAAACCATCCGTCATACTAAGCATCGCTGTACAATAAATAGAGGGCTTCGATGACAAATCTGCATACATGACATGTACAAATTATGGAACAGTAGAAGAGAAATCTGCTAAATAGAATATACAATTGAAGAAGTGAGGAAGCATAGTATACAGTAGATAAAGTCTACAGGATTTTTGAGACCCATAAAATTTAATGACAATATGGTATGTTTTAGGACTTGTGTACAAGTTTGCTGTTCTGCAGCATTTGTCATTCATTTAAAACACGTCAAGTGCATCATATTCCCAATAATTTCAATGTACTAGTGTGAATGACAGTTTAGAGGCTGCAGCTAAGCAGCTTTTCTTTGCATTGCACTTCTTTGAAAATAGCTGCAGCTGAACAGCTTTTCTTTGCATTGCACTTCTTTGAAAACAGCAGGTTTTTAAAGTACATGGAGTATCACATAATAAAAGTAAAATCAAATTTAACTTAACATTTTTTACTTTAAATTATATAAAGTGGAGGAGGAACCATTTTCTTTTGGCTAAAAAAGGTTGTGAGGTTTTTAAACGGGTTAAGTTTGACAATAGCGGGTAAGTATATAAATATGAATCCAAATTCCAAGACTCCAATATTCTTAGGCTAAATCACTAACTCCCTCACTAATAAAACCATGCCACAATTTGGGAGAAGGAGGGACAAATGTTCATTAATGAACACATAAAATATACATTTTTGAACATTTGTAATTTAAGAAAAATTGGATTTGTAATACTAAATATTAAAGCTGAACTAAAGCGAAAACAATGCACCTTTCACCCTAGTGGAAAAATGCCTAATTGAATGGGCATGTGCAGATGGAGCACCAAGAGCTCGGAAGCCATCAAGACTTAAAGGGGCAGTGCTGCACGTTTTTTTTTTTTTTTTAAAAGGTGTTGCACTTAAAAAATTAAATAAATCATTTTTTTACTTTACATATAAGGGTTGTCACCGTTTTATGTAAAGTAAAAATGTTGACTTTAGGTCCCCTTTAAGGAAACCATCAGAACCCTTTTCATTTCTCATCTTCAGGCATTCTGTAGTAACCAAACTGTTCTTAATAAAGAGTACACAGTTCCTCCCACCCTTTTTTTTTGTTTTGCCATTTTCAATTAGTCCGGTTAAGTCCCCCCCCCTATAAAGGGATCATACTCCCCACTGTGGTTGCTTACGATTCAACAGAAAAACAATGGGGTCCCAGGAGGGCTTATCACTAAGTTTGAGTAATTTTAAGGTTGCCAAGCCTGATTTGGTAGAGAAGAGAAGGAAAAGGAGATCAGGCTTTTTAAGGCAAGGTGTAGAGTGCAATTTAATTGAATATACTGTGTTCAAAATTAGTTACTAACAAAGTCCAATTGAACACAATCTTAGTAAGTAAATAAATTACAAGTTAATAGACCTATTAGTGTTATCAATGATAGCATTTAGTATTAGTGTCTCTTGACAAATTAATTTTTAGTGGAACTCAAATTTCCAACACTTTTCGCAGTCCAGCTTTCTCAGGGGATTGCTTGAAATTTCAGTAATTGTCACACCACTATGTAAAGGTGAGAATTAAAACATCTGTCAAATTTACAGATTTAATTTTTTTTTTAATGTGTTTAACCAAAACCGTCAAAAATGACGGTATAGGAAAGGTAAATGATATGGTGGTAAGCTTGTGGATGTAATGGTTCAAAGGTGTAGGGAAAAACGTTTGTTCCAGGTAAGAGCTGCTTATCCTGGTTGGTAAATGGAAACTGATCAATATCAAAAAATTTTTAACAGGTGTAGGCAATACACTTAAGGGTTGCTTAAGGATTGCAGTCAGGAATAGAGAGTCTGGAGTGGTTATGTTGAAGAGACCGTTGGTGGTAACAGTGGAATAAGGCATGGGACGCGACAGCCAAGCCAAAGATTTTTCTGTAGAGCAAGTCAGTTGCAAATTCCTCTTGATTGTTTTACACGTAATTCGGATTTTGTTGTATGTTTTTGAGAAAATGTGTTTTTTTTTCTTTCTTTCCACTCGGTTACGGAATGTTTTAATGGACTGTTTTGTATTGGAATTGTATCTCTGTCCTATTTTTGTAAAACTGTAATAAAAATTTATTGAAACAAAAAAATAAATAAAGAGTACACAGTTTATTTGGTGTTAATAAATATGATACATACGTTATATCCCCCAGTGTACAAAAAGGACCTTCTACGCATTCCTGAGGTAGGGCATCCGCAGAAGACAGCCAGGAGCCTCCTTGGATGTATGATGTAGATATCCCAGGAGGCTCGCACTCCTGCTGTGATAAAGAAGAAGGGCTTCACTCCTTTTTAAAGACAGTGTGGCTTCACTCCTTTTTTTTTTTTGGAAAAAAGGATCTTAAAGAAAAACAAAGTGGGTCATTTTTATTTTACATAAAAGGGTTGTCTACAATTATCACAGTTGTGTTAAAGCTTCATACTAGAACTTACAGTTTACCCTGGGCAAAATATAATTGTATTTATAGGAGAAAAAAATCTATATCTTCATTAATTTACTTTCAAATTCCTGAATACTGTAAAAATATGTATAATATCTTTATGGTAATTTTATATGGTAATAAAACCATTACAGTGCTATAACGTTGGTCATCTGCTGTAGGCACAGGGTGCAAATTTCCATATTTGTGATGTGTGAAAAATCACCTTGTCCAAACATATCCCCAGTATGTAATACAGCTAAATCTTATGCATTGAGCAGAATCCATTGGATCTAAAGATATAATTTTAGTATCCTAAGAATGAGATAGGAGGAGTATATTCCATATAATGTTCTTTTTTATTCGTTTTGGATAGAGAATTAAACATTTTTAGGATACTCTTTATGTTGCCCTTGTGAGCACAATTATTTATTCTCTATTTTTATCTTTAGGATCACTGGATCAGGAAAATCTTTCAAATGGGACATTTTTAAGGGGGATGTCTTAGAGATTTCTTCTCTTAATTTATATAGTCTATATACTCTAATTACACATGTAAATGTGAGTTCATGTTTGGGAATATACTTTGTATACTTTATTCATATTTCTTCATTCATGTAAGGGTGAAATCATATTAAAGTGCTCTGTATACACATGTACGTAAGAGTTCACAATAGAAAAATATATTACGCATATAGTAATTACACATGTAATTGTGAATTCATGATAAAGGAATGCTACATTTTTCCATATCAAACAGATATAATAAAAATGCTTTCAATTTTATATTTAAAAGATCAAAATGAAAAAGCTCATTGTTAGAGTTGACAATTTTAGGTGTATCCATGATCAAAGCTGTATTTGTCATGCTGCATTGAACCTCCTAAAAACTTTCTCCAACTCGTTCCTTGTATTTCATGCTTCATTTTCCCCAATAATACATTTTCCCTGTTTTTTATGGGGTGTGCTTTGCGCAACTTTACCCAAAATTACTGTTACTACAACTTTTTATATTTCTGTTTGTGTGTTTTTTATGAGACTATTCCATAATAAACTGTGGTGGACCAAAATTGTTTCAGCATGCCCTGTTTGGCACCCTGGATATCTGACAAGCCTATACACAAAGCAAGGGTTTTTAATATTTTGTAAAGTTTCTTATT
The DNA here is from genome assembly GCF_032062135.1 of Pyxicephalus adspersus. Classification (NCBI taxonomy): domain Eukaryota; kingdom Metazoa; phylum Chordata; class Amphibia; order Anura; family Pyxicephalidae; genus Pyxicephalus; species Pyxicephalus adspersus. The sequence goes on along the minus strand of NC_092859.1, from coordinate 81,414,303 downwards.
TTATTGTCCTGCACATCAATGTTATCAAAATGTGCTGTATTCAGTTCAATATCCAAGGGAAACTGTAACAAAGGTTTACTAGAATAACCTATTTCTGTCCCATGCATATGTTATGTTTACATTATTTTGCTTTTTGGAGAATGTGTTTTGCCACTAAGCATTGTTTATCCCATTCGTTCAGCAATAGATGTATTATTTTCTTCTTTCATCAAGTCAATGAAGAAGCAGGAAATAAAAGGAGGATGTACAGTCAATATTAAGGTCTGACAAGACACATGGAAAAGTTAAAACTTGGTCACACTGTTAAAAAAAGGGGCAAGGCTCCATTGATTAAATTGTGTTTTGGAAAATCATGCATTTACCTTATTTTGTTTATTTAATCCAGCACATTTGTATATTTTTCTTTTTCATGTATTTGATTTTATAGAATTCTCACTTCCTGGTAAGTATACTGTATTCTCTAATTACACGTGTAAACGTGAGTTCATGTTTGAGATGTTGGTACACTTTATTCATATTTCATTAAGAAGACCATGAGAAGCACAGATGGTCTAAGAAGAGTGTTGGTAATATGGGAACTGTACACAACCAGCCTACCCCTGGAAGAAGCAAGTAATTTGCTAGTCCTAGCACAGTCTATATTGTGTAAGATAACTAGGAGCTGTTTTCTGTCCCAAAAATTGTCCAGGAGCCTTCAGGAGTTATTTAATGTTCATTGCTTCTTTAAAAACTAACCAGCACCCTAATTTTGCCTTACCTTCATCGTCAAAGCATTTTTATCTTAATATGCAACATTTACCAGTTTTTACTGAAATACTGAGAGAGTGAAGACTTTCAATTGTACTCATTGCTATTTAGAAGGATGTCACAAATATCACACCAAAAATGTTCACAGAAATCAACACAAATCAAAGTGTTTTTATATATGTGACATATAATACTATATATGTGATATTTTCTACCTTTGATTTTAAAACACTGCAATCGTAATTAAAAGAATTAGCAATAGTGATAGCTACAAATCTGGATGCAGCCATAGCCCCTTTATACCCCTCTGCTCCCAAGATATACACCTGTGTTGATTCTACGATATTGGACCTACCACTGAAAGATTGTGTGGGGTGCTATTGCTGACACCATTGTGAAGGATACTATTTCCTTGGATGGAAAGATGACTTTTGGTTTTAGCAGTTTTAGTCACCCACCTGAAACAAGCATGCAGATAACTGTGAAATTAGCTGGACATCCGAGCTGCATAATCATTCTGGCTCAGGGATTCAGAAAGTATTAAAAGCCCAGCATTAGAACACCAGCCAGGCAAGCAGCATATTTTAGAACCAAACCAGAAATAGCAGCTTACCTAGCATCTTAGAGTCCATGTTAATGTAATCAATTATAATTATTTTTTTTTCTCTAGTAAACTCCTGTAAACATGTTGTTATATGGTGTTCTGTGAAGCCCAACTCCATTTAAAACTATTATTTAGGTTTTCATACCAAGAGAATATAGAAAAACAGAGATAACACACAGTGGCTCAGAGGTAGCACTCTGGTCTTTGCAGTTCTGGGTCCCAGGTTTGAATCTCAGCCAGGTCACTATGTACATGGAGTTTGCAGGTTCTCCCTGTGTTTGTGCGGGTTTCCTCCGGGTACTCCAGTTTTCTCCCACATCCCAAAAACACGCAGTTAGGTTAATTGGCTGCCCCATAAAATTGACCTTAGACTAAAGACATATGACTGAGGTAGGGACATTAAATCGTGAGCCCCTTTGAGGGACAGCTACCAGTAGTGACATGACTATGGACTTTGTACAGCGCTTTGTAATATGATGGTGTTATATAAATACTGTATAATAATAACACTCACCCCACTTTGAATGTCTGTTGTGAATGACATTTATGAAGTTTATGGTGTGCAGGAGTCTATCTAAGACAAGTTTTAGTTTGAAGACTATGCTGAGTATAGTGGACAAAAAACAAAAAGTTACAAATTAAGAGCTTAAGATGTTGTATGGAATGCACATTAGTGAAGAAGCAAAAGAACAAAAAATCTATAAAGAAGGAGGGGCAAAGTGGTGGGGAAGATTGGTGCTGGACCAGAATACAGAATCAACAATGAATGGAGTGACAGGTTGGCTCGTAGAAGAGGTTAGAGATAAGGACCAGTTTGCTACAGTTTTGAGCAAGAACTAACAAATGACTTGCTTTTTCCAGGGGTAGGCTGGTTGTATACAGTTCCCTCATTACCACCACTCTTCTAAATAAATAGGGGATATAAAAGAGCCCTGTGTCTTTACTAGAGCAAACTAGGGGGACATTCAGATGCTATTTATTTTAGACTCCCTATTTATGAAATAGGGTAATTGAAGAAGGAAGCATTTTACCATGTTCCTAGTCACTGATTACCTTTGGAGGAATGTCCATAATCCATCTCCTTTAAAGTGTTCACAGTAGCTGTTAATTCCTTTGGAATGCCTACAGCCCCTGTCGAGCTTTTAAATTTGACCTGCTGCTAACCAGTTTTATATGGCTGTATAACCTCTATATAGTCTCCTAGCTCATTAGGTAAAACACCTGCCTGTACCGTTTTCTTTATTATATATCAGACAGTTCTCTATCAATAAAAAAATGCCTTCTGCTGACCAAATTTACACGGCCATATTACCTAAAATGTATTTTTAATAAGAGTTTGATTGAAAATGGGCAGCAGCATTTCAGTTTTCTATCAGTGAAAACTGGTTATTTTTTATATATGCCAATTACTAAAGCTACCTGAAAGTAGGCCTTTTTATTTGAAATGCTGCATTAGTAAAAGAAACCAAATATGTATTGCCAGTGTATGGTGTTACTGAGCCTGTCCATAAATCTCATACTGTTCCATAACACCATCTAGAGCTTTAAGGTATCCCAGGCATGGTTTTAAAGGATTTGTGTATTTTCAGTGTTGTCCTTAAGGCAGCATGAAAAGACTTTTTAAAAAAGAATTTTAAACAAAACTTACCAAACTGCAATTGAACCTGAGGAGATTTGTCCATTACTATCTGTCAGCTTCTGTCTGGGTCACTTGGCAAAGATTACCCAATTATTGGTAAGGAACATATTTTTTCCTTGCATGTGATTGGAATGGAAGTCAGCAGAGTTTCATCTCATTTACTAATCTAAGTGAAATATACCTTGCAAAGGGATAATTCACTTTGCCATGTGATCAGCCTATATTTCTCTAGTAAATCAACTGTAATTTATTACCATTTTTTGGTTATGGTAATAGTTTATAGATACACAATCATGTGAAAACTGATATTGGATGATTGTCAATTGAATGACTGAAATGAACACACCGTACTTACTAAGCAAGGGGAACACATTCTAAATTGGTGTACTGCTTTGAGGTTATTTCAGCATTATACTGTTTCTTTATACTACATTTAGATTAGTGTGCAGTTTCCATAGTGATAAAAGGTAATGTATGCCCATTTTCACGTATATAAAACATATAAAAGTTTTTTTGTTGCATGTAGAAATTTTTATTAGAAATTCTATTGTATCCTACTTGGCCATTTCATATCTATATACTGCGGTTTAGTTATGGGTCCATTTGTACCTATGTCTATTATTTATGCTGCATTAAAAATGCAAAAATAATGGGTCAGACTAAAACTGCACTACATGTGCATCCTACATTCCCCAATCTATATTGAGTCCTCTTCTCCTCCTGTGTCACGTGTGGCCCCTATTTATCATACACTACTGTGAAATATGTTGGTGCAATATAAGGTAAAAATGATAAAATGTGCACAGGTGTAAATGTTTTGTAGCTTTAATGAATTTATATTTTTAAATTCCACAGAAGAGCTATAAAAATCAATATTTCAAATGTGTATATTCTATTCTGCGTATGTGCACGGTGCTTAGTACTGAACAGGTTAAAGTTTCCCTAGCTATGTATTTAAAATTATGTAATCATAAACCTGCTATACAATAACAAAAAAATTATTTTTTTTCTCTAATTTGAATCCTTCTGAACGTCATATTTTTATGAGATAATGGCAAAAAGGCTGAAGATGTAAAGTGTAAGGACCACTCCCTGGACCAGGATGATGCATAGTGCTTGCTCCAGCTTGTAGAGAGGTGGATTGTATCAGACACACAGACTACAGTCTCCTCCCACCCATTCCTCCTCTTAACCCAGCTCTTGCATGTGCATAGCCATCATCATTACACAGTGTACACACAGCAGGCGTGCTCTCTCATCACCAAGCATCTTCATCTTCTTTAGATGAGAGGTAAGCAGCATTGATTCTGCTTTATTATATTATTGATGTGTAGCTAATAATTGAGGTTGGTTGCGAAAGGCATTTTTGTGTGAAAGGATGATGCTGAATGCTTGGTCCTTAAAGCAGGGTACCGCAGGCCTGTGTGATGCTCATGTGACTGTATACCTAGCTGGCTATAAATGATAACAGATGGGTGATGTGAGCCCAGGGCATGTGTGTGCCTACTGGCATCATGTTACTCCATATCAGCTTACCAGGCTTGGTGTAGGCAGTATATCAGTATGTGACAACTAAGAGGAAATTGCACAGACACACGTTTCCTTTACCAGCAAATATGGAAGATTTCCGCTTATAGAAACCGGCTCTGGTAATAGATCATATGATGCAGCTAAACACATGCACTGTGTATTAATAATAAAAGAGGAAGGCAGTTGGCACATATCCAAACATAATATACCTAGGCAAAGGTGAATCATTTACAGAGGAATGAACCAAATGAATGAACAAGCAATTCTATGTATTAATACATGCTCTCCAAATATGAAATAATACAGTCAAGCTATTATACTGCTTGTGGCTAACAAATTGCTTTTTACCGATAGCAGCCAAGGGAGCGTGTGAAGGTCAGAATGCAGAAATGTGGTTAAATCTTGATGTCATTAGCCTTTTGGATGGCCCTAAATCTCATTAGAATGATTCTGGTCCTAATCTTATAAGCTGACAGGGCGGATGAAGGAATGAAGGTGGTGCTCCTGCTGCAGCATCCGTCTTCTTCATTTCCAAATAATTGTAATCAATGTACGCTAGTAAATGGCTTTTTATTTTCTTTGTCATGTGTACACTCATTTAGGAATGTTGGGAATCTTGTAACAAGCATGCTTAGCACGGTGGCCATGCTTCTAGGTAGTGGATTTGTGTCCAAGGGCACCCTGTGCCCCCCTTCCTCCATGTAAACTATGGTAGAGTAAACCCAGCCTGGCTGGTGCTGCACCAAGGCAGCTGTGTGCTTTGTATTACTCACCATGCCCGCCCCTCCTTCTATTCTGTGTGTGTCTGTATTCTCTTCAATGACAAGGGTAGGCCTCTTTTATCTAAAGTGTGACGCCTGCTACATTGCATCCTTGTCATTTTTAAAACATGAACTAGACCTTCACTAGGTGAATGTTTGATAAATTTGTCTGCATATAGCCCCAAGATAAATGCGTTTAAAAACGAATACCTAAAATGAAAAGGAAAATTGAGTCAGTATATTTGTCATATTATACACACATACATGATAAAAATGTTGCACCAAACTTTTAAGCTCACCCATCCTGTGAAATGCAATTATTCCTATGGGGACGTCTTCTATTGTGTCTCAATGATGGATATTGCAGGTACCTGGACAGGTGAGTATACAACTCTTGAAGGATGCTGGGGAATGTAACTTCCAAGAAAAGTATGCAAAAGTATAAGTAAGTTTTAAAGAAGAAATAATTTGTGTTGCTTCATTAGAATGATATATGGATATTGTCAAGTTCAAGATGGAACATTTAGGGTTTCTCCTAAAACACTTAGGTCCAGTCTTCACTACTTATTGCCCGCTTTAAACACACATCACCTGAAAGCATTGTAGAGACTTTCCATGCTGCACTGTTATTGAAGCAAAGCGATCCAACACCACCATAGATTCATTAGTACATTCCTGACACTATGTTTGAGGCATGGTGGAGCACAAAACCTGGGGATTTGTGAACTAAACCAAAGCCCTGGTTATCAATAAAACCGGTAACAGTGACTGAAATATCTTTTATGTAGATGTTTGAAGGTGGCATGGTTGCAGTACAGTTTATCAGATGCTTCATGCAGCATTTCAGGGTAGTCTGCCACTCCAACAACTAGCATAGACCTCTTTAGAAAACACTAGCAAATGATACGTAATGCTTCTGCATGCCTAGCAATTGAAAATAGGCTCCCAGGAGCAATTAACTATGGTGCTGACAAACTACTGTCTGAACTTGCCTTGTTCTTACTCTCTTACACATCCTCTTGCTTTCCTATACAATTCTCTGCTTCTGTGCACCTTAGTAAATGACACACAGTAGTTCACATGTAGATATGTGCTATATGAATAAATATAATCATGCTTTATACAAACTCTGCGCATGCTTTTGCAATACAACTATTTGTGCTTGATGAGAGAAGCCATTCTGTACACACATATAATTAGAATTGATTAGCCCATATCCTGTAAGTCATCAATACACTGGTGCTTAGTTACATACTGAAGTAAAGCTGTGTGCATGGCCTTATATATATATATATATATATATATATATAGCTTGGTTTGAATATGGATCACCCATTGACCTATTGGCTCCTGAGGTCCTACATGGAACAAAACACTTTTTTGGCATGGTTCTGAAAAGTTCCAGCATTATTGATTAAAAAATCATCACTTAGCTCAAGTTTAGTGACTTTGCCGGCTGAGATAATGGCATTAGACTGCTGCAGGCAATATGGAGCATCTTCTTTTGGTCGTGAGACTACAACATGGGACTTTTTTAACAAAGGGAAAGGTTACATCAGGTGCTGATCTCTTTAGGACATTTGGTAACCCAGCCAAGAACTCATGGCTACCATAATGTACATTGCTTTTTGTCATCTCAGAACTAGCATTTCAGTTTAGGAAGTAGGTGTTAACCTTGAATGCTGGAGGAGGAGAATGCTGTCAAGGTATATAGCAATGTAGTCTGCAAGGGTCACACCTGTATTCCTAGCAATGGCAGGTGACAAATCAATTTGTACATTATTTTGGTGTGTTCCTTGCATCATATTGAATGAGTTCACTTTAGGCTGCCAACATTTGAAAGGGTGGATTCACATATTCTTATAACAAAAGTTTTATTCATACTGTGCAAATTTAGAAACATCCACAAATTAGGTCAATGATTATTTATAAACCATTGTGAGTAAACTGGAACGACTGAATATTCTTGAGTTAACTATGAAAGGAAGTTGTCGGGTGAATGTAGCAGAACTAAATGTAATTAAAAGGTAATGGTAGATGATGGGTAAGTATATTAGGAAAACTAGGGTATGTGTGCATGGTGAGCACATGTAACAAGTGGTGCAAGTAAAGGGAGTATGTTTACGGTATGCCCTGGCCTACAGGGGTAAATATAAATAGTAAATGTATTCACCAGGGTTCAGCTACTACATTCACCTACAAAAGACAGGTTAAGTAACTTAAAGTATCCTTTTGCACAGAAAAAACACATTTGCAAAAACATTGTGCCAGTAAGCGATGCATGAGTGCAGGTGTGTTATTATTATAGTTTAACCTTTATAATCCCAGGTGTGGCACAGAAGTTTGGCTCACTAGATAAATGTCCAAATGCATATAACCATGACATATTAAGGATCAATGTACTTTTTCCTATGCTTAAGAAAGACCATAATTTTTGTATATGACTGGCCTTACTGTTTACTAAAATAGTTTAATTTAGTATATGTCAGCAAGACATTTATTGAAGCATTACCTTTACATACATATATACATACATACAGCTTTACAAGCACAATCACTTAACTACAGCAAATAATTGGGATCTAGCTGTGTGTGGTTTGAGACTATGGATTCTTCATTTTTAACTCTCAAAAAGATCATTCTGTTTAGGTAGGAAGGTTAGTGTTTGTGTTAGGGGTTAGACAAAAGTTAGTGTAAAAGTTTAGGTGCAATGTTAGATTACATTTTAAGTTAAAAGTTTAGCTTAGGTTAAAGCCCAGCTGACTCATTCAGATAAGCTTTGTACCTATCGCCTCTATTTCCATGGTTTCACTTCTTTTTAACTTTTTAGCAGTCTTGCAGCATGTCTAAATATGTCTGTGCAGACCACCCTGTGCAATGCATTCTAAATGACTGTGTGAGAAAGAAATGTTCCTTGGTGCAGCCACATTCCAATGCTCTAAGCTTGTAAAGGGAGACTTTCTTTCTCTGCAGTACAAGGATGCCCATGATAAGGAGTGTGGCCAGTTCTCAGCCATGCCTGCACAGAGCACTGGAGTTATAAAAGTAAAATGAAAACTTTTCAGGCATTCCTGTGGAGTAAAATCGGGAAAAATTATGACAAAACCCTAATTATGTGTGATTTAAGGTTAAGTGTCAAGTGTAAAAAATGTAGGTAGGAAGGGTCTGCTAATGTCCCTTTAGTATTGAAATACTGGCTTTGATTAATCTACAGCTCAGTAGTAGTAATAAAAGCTTGGTTATGATATGCCTTCTATGCAGATGTGAGAGAAATAGTGTCATCTGTGGCCAGCTAATGGTTTAAGACAAAAGACTTTAGTCCAGGGAGAAGATAAAAAAAAGATGACAGTAGAGTTGACAGATTGGGCCTGATTTAATAAAGTTCTAGGCTAGAGAGGATACACTTTCATCAGTGAAGCTGGGTGATCCAACAAACCTGGAATGGACCTGATCCAAGATTCAAAACATTTACCAGCAAATAGCAAATAACTTTGAAGAAATCCATTCCAGGTTTTCTGGATCACTCAACTTCACTGATAAAAGTGTATCCTTTTCGACAGCCTTGGACAGCTTTAATAAATCAGGCCTACTGATATGGAAGGAGGTAGGTCTTCCATGTGCAAATATGTATACATATTTATATATATATATATATATATATATATATATATATATATATGCAAATACTTGAGAATGATGTCAAGGGTTCTGAGGACCTGCAGAAGCACAGTTCTGTTTTAATGGCTGAGCTATGATAAAGGCTTCTGCCATTGAGATGTTTCTTTTGGAACCAGTTCATTAGAGCTTGGTAAGGACTGTTAAAAGGTCAAAATAATCAATATATGATGGCTGTTCAAGAAGTTTGTACTTTTTTCCCCTAAGCTAAATTCATAGACCCTGTGTAAACCCGCTATAATTTTTTATTAAGCAGACGCTTTTAGTGTCAGTTTTGGGACATTATTTGTATATGCTGCAAACATTTCTAATAAAATCAGGTCCAATGGGGGGATGGGCTGTTATTATGGAAGTCTCACAATCCAACATTCTTTGGTGTGTCAGTTTTCTACAGAATTGTGACACTGATATAATTACCAATATTGTGCCACAGAATGGGCTTCTAAAGATATCCTGCCTGCTTGTACTTGTCAGGGTAAAATGTGAAAAGGTCTATCATATACCTATGTACATTTTATTACTTAGAATATAAAATATCATAGCGGACAGTGAAATGTATTGACAAGCAACAATGCTCATCATATTATATTGTATGCCAATATTTAATTATGCAGCATAATATTCATAACTAGAATTGGTATATTAAAATTCCATATAGCTTTGCATGGAGTACATAACAGTGCTGACTGATCTAATATCTCTTTTATTACATAATGCTTACTCTCTGCACCTACAATAAGCTTTTTTTTGGATTTTTCAATGGATTTATTGGACTGGTAATGGATTTATTCAATAACATGAATGTATATGTAGTAAAACATGTGTGTTTACAATTGTACATATAAATGTATCACAATACAAAAATAAAGTGGATGTCAATCAATTTATATATTTTTTAGTTTGGTTTAAGATCCACTATATAGCAGTCCTGCCTTTTCAAGGACTGATTGATTTTGTTACAGATAGTTGGCAGTAATGCAGAGAACAGACTGATGCAATGCTTTGCTGATGTTTCACAAGTAATGCCCGTACTAAAGTATATCATATCAGCATCATCAGTTACTGCAGCTATATTTGAATGTATATATTCATTGATTGTCATGCCTGTGTACCACACTGTAAAAGAAAACAATCCAAATGCAGCACTAAATCACAAAAAAAGCATAAGCATTTACATCAGGAGCTTATAGACAACTCATCCAATAGATGTTAGTTGAAGAGCTGCACATTCTAATTTAATTTAAGTAGTTGTGAACCCAGTTCTTTTTAAAACAGCAGCATGTGGATTGATGTAAATACCTTTTATTTGTTTTATTTTGTACAGTAATGGGAAGTGTGGCAAGTTGCAAGAATACAAAGGTTTGCTCTCTTCGTGTGTTATCTCTACCTGGCCCAATAGACCTTTTTCAGAACTATCCACTGATGTATAGGCAGAGTAGTATATGAAATGATATTTGGCTCCTTTTACCCAGCTATTCTTAGTAGTAAGCACAGGGTCAGTTTAGAGACTTAGACACACTGGGAATCAGCATGACTGACAATAGTTCTGCCTTTGAAAGGGTCACGGGGACAACGTCACTGCTACATGGGAAGGCAGTAGTTGAGCATTGACATGCTAAAATAAATGCTATTGAAAGAAAAGCAACTGGCAGAATTAAAAGGATAAAGTGCACACTTTATCTGAAAATCATAAACAATATGCAAAACAAAATTTTATGTATACGTTAAAAATGAATTTTAAGGGAGAGGCATGCAATTTATATAGGATTTTATAATATTTGTAATGAGAGAATGCATATACATAAGTATACATTAAGACAATGCAGAGTATATAGGGAACCCAATCACAGGATGCCTCACCAATGCAGCACAATAACAGTGGGTGTCACAGAGGGAGAATTACATTGAACTCTGGTGTTTTTCTGTTGCATACAGTGTCCTTGTTGACTGAATTATTCAAGACAGGTAATACTCCAAAGAAAGTTAAATTGCTAAAATGTAAGAAAAAAAGATTTTTTTCTTGGGAACTTTGCTTGAATGGTTAATGCAGTAAATTGTTTTTGTGTATTTCTCTATTTATTAAGATATCACTGACAAATCAATCACCTCTTTACAAAATACATAGAAGAATTTATATAAGTAGAGTACATCACTTTGGAGTCAATTAATAAACCAGTAAACCTTTAGAATGTGGCAGAAAACCAGAAAATCTTGAGAAAGCCACACAAACACATGGAAAAATACAATATCTCCTAGTAAGGTAATAAAGCTTAAGAGCTCAGAACTACAAGACTGAAACTCTAACTACTGACAACATGCCTAGTTAACTCACCAATTTTAATTCTTTCTTTGGTCTACAAATGTTCCTGCAGTTTATAAAATCATAAAATCATTTTATGAACAGTTTGTCAGCAATCATTAGTAACTTTCTATTATGACCAATATATAATCTGAGATTTAGTTGGATATGCTTTTTGTTGAAATTCACATATGCCAATCAAAGTTTTTCTGCAGATGTTAGGACCCCTGCTAAAACGTATTATATATCTACAGCTCACGATACATTAGCATGGTTATTATATTTTAGATCCAGTGCTAATATATTTGACACCCAGAGTATATTTAGTAGGTGAAGGTTCCCCTTTAACAATGGTGGTCAGTGGAGAAGGATTTCCTTATACTGATGGTCTGTGGCCACCCTCGACCATTGATTATCAATGTAATGCCCCCTTGAAGGTCAATAGGAAGGATAGGAAGAATTCTGTACTTTTATTTGGGTCAGCTGGAAAATGCTCCTTATTGGTGCTCAATGGAAAGAATGCCCAAATAGACCCTTGGATACTACACACATTGAAGCAAGGATGAAAGAAGAGCTGCAAGTTTTAACCTATCCATGTTCATGGTGCCTCCTAATTACTCTGATATTAATATTAGGCATTGTCTTATGAACACATGCTTTTCAATGTTTGTTTCAATGAACCCTGGTTGGGAGAAGTTGGCCTATACCAAGATATACCAATTCCCGAGCTACACTAAATGTAGGGAAACCCAAGGAACTCATATCCACAGTTACCCCTTATTAGTAATATTACACAGTATTTATATAGCCCCATCATATTACACAGTGCTGTACAAAGTCCATTGTCAGGTCAATAGGTGTCCCTCAAAGGAGCTCACAATCTAATGTCCCTACTTCAGTCATATGTCTTTAATACAGTCTAAGGTCAATTTTGGAATGTGGGAGGAAGCTGGAGTACTCAGAGGAAACCGGAGGACTCCATGCAGATAGTATCCTGGCTGAGATTCGAACCTGGGACCTAGCGCTGCAAAGGCCAGAGTGCTACCTCTGAGCAACTGTGCTGCTCCTTATGTAAATTACTAGCAAATTCTCTAATTTACACTAAGCTTTTAGCAGACTGTTATCTTAAAAAGAGTCAAGCACATCAATGTGTACTATACACATAATTGTGTTTACTGATTTAGGAAAGCCCAAGGTGATTGTAGCTTTCTTAATGCACTTGCAACAACAGAGCCGAGTACTTCCTATATTTGCTTTTTTTATTCAACAGTTAAAAAGTCAGGACAAGGTTTTAGGGATTTTCGGTTCTATTCGGGAACTATTTGAAATTTTATCTGTGCAAATTAAAAAAAAAAGTATCTTGGTCAACACTCACCTATGTTGTATGAAAGGCCTGCAAAATCCAGCTCATAATAGGTAATTTTTCTTAATTCCTACTGAGGATCCTGGGGTTCCTACAAAGGTTGTTCGGGGTTTCTCAAGCCATGAGAACAATAATAATAATGGTGACATTCTTCCCACTGACCGTGACTACTACAATGTAGTGCTATGTACTGTGAGCTGTGGATATAGTAATTATAGCAGGGGTTCCCTATGACCTGAAAATTATTTTAGTGTTCTCCCATGGAAAAAAACAAGTTTGAGAAAAGGTGGTCTACAATATTGAAATGACAAAGATTAACAAAAGTGGACTATCTATATTAGGAAACATACTTAGAGATAAAAAAAAAGCCTAGTAGCTGATATTCAAGAAAATAAAACATCTTAATTAGTATAAATGGTTGATAAAATTCTGCCATGGAATCTAGGTAGCAGATTGCTATGACTACTGTAGAAGTCATATAAAATAATTAAGATATTTTCAGTCTAATCCTCCAAAGATTGCTGTCACATGATGGGAACACCAGTACTGTTCCATTTTTTGGCAGGCTTTTCAGACAAGTATATCGATAGCTTTGAAGTTCATTTTGGATATGTCATGTGAATAAGATATTTATGATTATTCAGAATACTTTGTCTTTTCAAATTACTTTCTCTTTTAAATCATTTTTTGAAGCAGAAGATATGAGATTTGTGCTTTTGTCAGGAGAAAAGTTTTGGTAAACGTGATATAAAAGTATTAGGATAATCTTCTGTGGCGAGTTGTGCTCATGAATGCAGAGTGTAAAAAAGCATAATCATATAAACATGGCATATATATAGTAAGTTCATAAACCTCAGCAGCAAGGTTTGGGGAATTCTGCTTTTTCTCTTCACTCCTTTGCCCTGTTTTTGAATCACAACTAAAGGAGGGATGGAGCAGGCATAGAAGCTCAAATAGCAGTCATTGGTTTCAGGGTTTTACGAATACCCTTGCCATCAAATTACATTAGTGCATATTCTACTTTTATCTATCTTTTATATCCATCTTTTTTTTTGCAATAGCAATACTTGGTTTGAAATAGAAGTTTGTATTGAGCAATGTCTTTCAACAAGGGTTCTGTGGAACCCTCTGGTTATTCCAGAGATTGCTAGGGGTTCCTTAAGCAATGAGCAATAGTGTTTAAAATAGGGGTTCCCTAAAGACCTGAAAGTAAGTTCAAGAGTTACCCCATGAAAAAAAAAGTTGTAGTAAGGCTGGTAAAAAAACTGATGACTGATGAACTCTGACATGTAAGTGTTATGTTATTATTTTATTTATAATATTTTTTTAGCAGCCCATATTTTTTTTTACAGTTCTACATTCTTTGACACAATTAAAAGCTTGTTTGTGCCTTGTGTAGGTTATTACGCTGAGAGTCTGCAGATTCTTTTTGTAGGAAATCCTAGTAAAAGGACAGAGTATCAAAAATTTGGTTGAAAATACATTTGCATAGAAGGATAGGCAGAAACGGGTTAAAAAACAAGTATATGCAGAACAGTGTTACATAACAAAGCCTAACAGGTAAGAGGATCATAAGCAGCCATGTGTGTCCTTTCATAATGATAAAAGTACTTAGAAGCTGGAAAAATCATAGTTATCAGCTCCAAGAGTCATCCTCAAACGAATATTATAAATCTATACTTGTCTTTTATATGTAATATCTCGTAGATTAGTAATAATGTAATACTAAATATTTTGCAAAGAACCAATTATGACTGGTTCTCTTCAAATGTTAGACATCAAGGAAAATAATAGTAAAATTATAGTCACAGTCTAAATGCAATTACCAAGTATGATCTGATTAAATGCCTGGAAATTTTTGAGGCTTGGATACACTTTGTAGTAAACCTGTGCCGAACATGTAATTCTAAGGTAGAGTATAATGTTTAGCTACTTTAATCACGCTGTGGAAGAATTCAGCATATTCCAGTGCCTAAATTGTTGTAGAGTAAGGGGGGTGTACAATGAATAAAGGCTTTATGCTTTTAACAATGAAGAGTTAAAGTAAAATAATCCTTCCTAACTTTAATCCCATACTTGGAATTTACCAAGCAGTTAATAATATTCTTTACAGTATTTTTTCATGATTACTGTAAAAGTGTTGAAGCTGTTAAATGACTCTGAATAGGTTTATGATTAAGTTCTCAATTTGAAACTTAAACTGGGAATTCTATGTCACGATTATCTATGCATTACCACTGAGCAGTTTTTCCCCTCTCCAAGGAACAATGAGGACCCATTGTCCTGCTGTTCATGTTTCTTTGTACGAAAGTTCACTCATAGATGTAACTTTTGACCTGCACCTAGTTTTTTTCCATAACAGCATGACTTGATCCATTGATAATGAATCTCTAACACTAATATACTTGCATATTTGAGGGTGATCCTAGCCTAAATTTGTACAGCAAATAAAGTAATGCAGTACACAGACAGTACTGCGCAGTGCTGGGGGGAAGAACTGCTTGTTGCCCATAGAGCAGGGTTTTTCAGCCAAGGTTCTGTAGAACCCTAGGGTTCCCCCAGAAGTTGCTAGGGCCTCCTTCAGCAATGAGCAATTTGTGATTCTCAGGTCAGTTTAACTGACACCATTGACTATTTTGGACATCTGTAAGGGTGATATTCCTCCCATTACCTATGAAGGGGCAATGTAGGGGGCATTCTTTCCACGGACCACCACACCAATGTACTCTGAGCTGTGGATATAGTAATTGTAGTAGGGGTTCCTTGGGAACCTGATTGTTAGTTCAGTGGGTTCTCCTATGTTAAAAAGGTTGAGACACATTGCCATGGAAGGATCTTTGTCAGAGATGTTTCCTCCAGGTCCAGGAACTGTAATTGTTAATCCCAATTTTACTTTACCTTCGTGCTATTCCACAACATTACTCATATAGTGATTGCAGAAATATATAATTATCTTGCATTAGGCTATCTAGCTAAGCTTTTTCCATCTCTTTATTCAGTTAGATTCCATACAAGTCATTATTTAAATTGAAATACTCATTTGGAAAATACTGCAAAGCTTTCTTTATCTAACATCTGGCGTATTATAACGTTGCTCTTTTTTCCTATATAAAAGACTTCAGATAGGTTGAACATAAACAAAGCAATGTTTACACTGATCTGGGCTTGTGATGACAGTTTTCAAAGCACAACAAAGGAAATGCAATATTTATCGCTTTCCTTGTAAAACAAGCATTCCTTGTTTAACCTGGATACATCTTCATTAGCTGATGGTCACGAGTTGAATGAGTTGAAGCTTAAAGCGGAACTAAACTCAAAAAAAAAATCTCAATTACCTTTAATTCTGTAGATTCCTCAATCCCATTGATTTGCTCGATTGGTCTGGTGCTGTCCTGTGATCCAACTTCATCCCGACACGGCGGACGCTGACATCATCCTCCATCTTCTGGTTACATCACTAAATCTTGCACTGCGCAGGTGCAAGATTGGGTGACGTAGCCTGCTGTAAAGGGAAAAAAAATTGAGTGTGAGTCCGATCACACTGCGCCTGCTTTTTTTTCCCCCAAGGTACAAAAAAAGCTCCTTCTGTGCATCCCAGGCAGCCAGAAGCCAACTGGGATGCGTGA